>NW_026515523.1:0-357570 GCF_014898815.1 Panonychus citri | reverse complement strand
ACAATCAAATGGTTCAAAGATTCAACTCCAATTGATAAAGTCGATCCCTCGAGATATTCAATCACCGATGCTCCAAATAAAGAAGGAACTAAAAGTATCATGACCGTTTCATCAGCTGATGTGAAAGATGATGGACTTTACCATTGTTTTGCTGAAAATTCGTTTGGAAAAGATGAGAGGAAAATTCGAGTAACCATAATTGAACCTCCACCTGCACCTACGAATTTCGCTGTTCAGCAAGTTTGGTCTCGAACTGTTCGAGTTTCTTGGTCTAAACCATTGGATAGTAAAACATCAATTCTCAGCTATTTGATTAGATATTGGAAAGTTTCATCAACCGGTGTTAACGATCGTCTCAATGAAGTCAATGTTTCATCATCTCTATCAGTTCACCTGGTTAAAGATCTTGAACCAGGAAGTCATTACGAGGCTTCAATAATTGCAGTCAATGAAGTTGGATTAGGACCAGCATCGGCTAAAGTGACATTCATCACCGGTGAAGAAGAGCCCACTGGAGCTCCAGTTGATCTTCATGTCATTTCAAGAGGACCAACAACAGCTCGAATAGCCTGGCGATCGCCTCTAAGAAATACTTGGAATGGTAAATTGCTTGGATTTTACGTTGGATATCGACTATTTGATAATTACAAGACTCCACATTCATTTCGAACGGTATCAATGATCCAATCAAATGCTTCTCATCATGAATATTTCTTGTCATCTCTGCTCAAAGGATCCAAATATTCAATCATTGTGAAAGCCTACAATTCTGCTGGAACTGGACCGGAAACTCAAGAGGTCACCGTTGAAACTTTAGCTGGTGATGTACCACCATCACCTCGACTATTTGTTTCATCAGCGACAATTGACTCTATCACTTTAGGATATTCAATTCCTTTGGCTGGATCTAAAATACAGAATCTTGATCTACATTTCAAGGAAGGCGATGATGTCACTTGGCGGGAAATGGACTTCTTTGTCGAGAATAAAGAATCTGGTCAATATACTTTGACATCTCTTAATCCGGACACTGTTTACACAATTTATCTAACTGCTACAAACGAAAATGGCATTTCTGATCCAAGTCACATTATCAAAACACGAACCTTACGAATACACCGAGAAACATATGCTGTTGGTTCAATTTTCGATCCATCTAGTGGTGGTCAGTTCGGTGATTATCGTGATTTTGTCTCAATCTTATCAATCATCATCGCCGTGGTCATTATTGTCATTGTCATTGTTTTCGCTTTTGTTTATGTGAGAAAAGTTCAACTCGACGCTGCAACCAAGCCCAATTTTGAGTTCGCTTTGGCTACAGGAACTCTCCAACTAAACAAATCGATTCCTAACTTTGGGACTGAGAGACGATTCATCGACGGTGACAATAATAAGCCTTTGATGCATGGAACAATCAACCTTGACCATACTAATCAATTACCTGTTGCTTACTCGAATTCACCACCAGAAAATGTATTTGATTTTTAAATTGTTTCACTCTCTATAATTACTAATGAATCTTTTTTATTTTCTATTTCCACAGCGACATTCAAAGATGATTGATCCAACTCACGTATATGATTGGCCTCGATAAATCAATTGACTTAATCGCCAATTGAACTGCCAACTATTCACAGTAACAGTAAACTTCCAATTAGCTGTTACTTTATTTACCCTTTTATCATTTACAATTTTAATTGTATTGAATTTCTTACAATTATTTAAGATCTCATTGACTTTCCATCTTTTCATATTTAAATTGTAGTTTTAATCTTTGCACTTTTATGCTTTTAGCTTGTTAATTAGTTTTTACAAACATTTGAATTGTCAAGATAGTTGATGTATTAACTGTATCTGCGCCAATTGATAATTTAGTCTAGATTAATTTAGTCAACATTTAATTATCCAATCGATTTGACATTTAAATGTATTAATTATCCATAACTCATTCAATATCTTGAACTTCATATGTTCTTGTCACTTGTTTGTTTAATTTGCTCAATTTCTCATTTACATTAAATCCTTTCATCTCCCAATTAATCAAATACATGTAGTAACTTGTTTAATTTAATACAAGAATATGATCAAGTTACTTTATCGAATCAGATTACAGATTTTTCATCGACATCATCGACTTGTTTGGACCATGTGAATGATTTAATTGCTTGTTCTGTGGATGATATTCTTTGGGTTATTGATGTTGACAATTTACCATAAATGAATAAAGGAAAAGCGAATCAATTAAAAGTCCAATCGTCATAAACAATATGATTAAGCCGAAAGCAGTTTTCCATTCATTCCTCCAGTGGTTTTGATTGGATCTTCGTTTTAGCTTTTTCGATTTTGTTTCAGCTCATAATTCTGGCAAACATTTGAATCACTGATTTTAATCGATTTATCTTTGATTGAATATTTAGTTAGACTACATGAGGAAGTTGCATTATTTTGAGGACAATAGTTGAACGATTTACAAGATTCGTCAGCATTTGTCCAACTATAACAAAGAGCAGCATTGATCCAAATTTAGATTAATCTCGGTGTGGAAAACGTCAGAGATTATTCTCTTTCCATTGAAAGCGAATTTATGTGAAACTTTTGCTAGAAGAATATATTATTAGAAGAGATGTTAACAATTTAGAATAAACTTTTCACATAGATGGTCATAAACTGTACTTACGAATATAAATATTGCAATCATCGCTTTTTGTTGACATTGAATCAGTGTAATAACCACCAAAAGTACATGAGTATCCACATTCCTGGAATGAGAGACACTCATTTGAAGCACTACATGCAGTCGCACAATCTTCAGCCTGAACATCAATAGCGATAGAACTTGGATTTGTAAACTTTCTCGAAGGTATTTTGATGTAATCCAATAGATTATTTTTAGAATAGATTTTACACGAGGGATCAGCTACTAAATCAGTAGATACTCCAAGATTTGTGGAAAAAATAATATTGGATGTGAGACAAGACACTGAATCTGGATATTGACAAAATACGAAAGTTTCACACAAATTATCTTCACCATGAGCACAGGTACGATAACAATCACCCAAATTGGAAACTCCTTTAGCCTGAATGACATCAACGATATTCTGAGAGAACTTAGCGCCCACAAGAGCTTGTTTGAAAGGCTCTTTAGTCTGATAGTTTTGATCAGTTACATCGGTCACTTGATATGATCTGAAATCACAAGACCCCAACTCTCTGTCATAATATGATACCCTTAAAGGCGTCGACTTTAGAAATTCTTCCACTTCATTCAGAGGAGTTTGTCGAGCCAAAGTGCGAATCCCCACTAAAGGGTAATATACTTTACAATTGATTCCCTTATCTTCATCCTTCTTGATATCTTCTTTTTTCATGAATCGTCCACAAATTCGAGATCCAGAGTCTTCACAATAAAGAATGACCCTTTTGATGGTAACAATTGATTCAGTTAATGAAGTGAAAATCATTTAATCATTTATCATTTACTTACTCAGGATCTTCATAATTGAGAATTGCTTGTGCACGAAGACAATAAGATTCTGATTCAACTTCAATTTTCTTCTGTGCGTTTGATATCGTATTCTGAGAAAGTTTAATGTTTTCTGAACGAACACCAACTTTTAAATAAAATTGAATTGAACATTTTATCAGTCGAAAGTGAAATTTAATAAAAAAAGAGAAAAACTAACCTTTCATATCCGGAACGTCTAAGAAGGTTATTAATATAACCATCTTCTTATCTTGGAATATGAGATCAATTTCAGCTAGTCGAGAAACGGAAATTGTGCTTGAGCTAAAAAAATTTCGAGTACTACTAAGAAAAAACGGATATTTGCTTGTTCCTAATTTGAGGCATTTATCAACGTCTTTACATTTATCACATTCTAAATGAAATGCAAAAGTTTTCTTTGATTCGATTGGAAAGCAATCACTCAAACGCATCAACAGATTACTCTCAAAGTCACCATCAGAGCTTTTTGCTTCCAGATTAAAGTAATCAATTCTCGTAGAATCTACTAATTCATATTGACCCTGAAACATAAACAATATTACTAACAAGTAAGCTAAAGAATCATATGCTTGTTAATACTCACGGTTGATGACTTCTTATAACCATTCAGAGTAGTTCGTACGAGTTCAAAGTCTCTAAAAAGTTCGGCATCAGGCTGTGAAAATACAGTAGAATAAATTGAAGCTTTGGATTGTTAATAGGTGAAAACTTACCGAAGAAACAAAATATTGAGTGTTGACAACTTTATCATACTTTTTTCCTCCAATTTGATAATGATTGAGGGTAGTTTCCCAAACATGAGCTTCATAACCTGATTCAGAATTCTGTTGTTGCAAAGCAAATATATTCAACGAGATTAGATCATTTAATTTTTCTTGACCGTTATCATCAATACTTACAAGGAAAACTTTACCAACATAATTGTATTTATCGACATCATGATAATTCAAGACTAAATCGGACGATAGTCTGTTATTTTCATCTAAACCTAGACTTCCAGGCCCAATAGGTAATATTGAGCATTTACCCTTTTCTTTCTCAGTATAATAGATCCCCAATGTATAATCATAAAGTGCCTCAGTTGTAATACTTTGACTAATTGTCTTCAAGCTTACTATGTTCAAATTATTAGTCATGAGTACCTAAAGGATTGATTGGTAAATTAGCAAATTATAACAACTCCCCAAATACAAATATTTACTCTTTTCTTACCTCATTCTGTGTGATTGACTTTTCGATACCTTCATTATAAACCTTTGAAATATAATGTAATGAGTATCGTACCATGTTAGGTGGATTTATCCACTGATTTGAGCCTTTCTTAACCAAATAACTAGAGCAACCATATCCTGGTGTAACCTGAAAAGAGAGGTGAAAGATTCAACGTTTTGAATGAAGAAAATTTTTTGAAAATCTTACAGTAACAATTTTATCGAGCTGTTCATCAGTTTTCGTAACTTTATAAATATCGATATAAAAATTTTCACGTTGAGCTCTCTGATAGGAATTGTCAGATCCTTGAAATTGTAATCGCTCTGTGTTTAATGGTCCAAACGATTGTTCCGTGTGACCTGATACAATAGCAATTAGATTTTAATAACAAAGAAAAATACATAGACATACATGATGATCTTACCTTTATAATATGACATTATATTTATACCACCAATCGATGAGCTTACAGAGTGAGCTAAAAATCCTCTAATTTCAGCGTCGGTTTCTTTTGTCTATTTAAATTAGCCAACAATAAATTTACAAAATCCGTTGTTTAACTGATCACAATGAGAGCGATTATATTTACCCAAACCAATTTTGAATTGGACAATCTGAACAATATCGAAGGTCCGGTTAATAGTAAATGATTAAGTATTGGTTGTGTCCAGTTAGATGAAAATAATTCACTACTCCAAGTTTTTCTAAAACTGCTGAAAGTATATTGACTACACTTTTTATCTATTGATGAAAATGACAAGTAAATAAATGTAATCAAATTAACCTTGAGATTAAAAAATCTTACCTCGAATTACAATTCTGTCGTACTTGAAACCATTGGAATAAAAAATATCGAGTTTGTCGTTTCCAGATAAATGACTAATTTCAATCTTACCACGAATAACATCACTCGAGTAAATATACTCACGAATGTCATAAAACTCGTTGTAAGACTAATTAGATGAATCTTTTATTAGTTTTCGGTAACTATTGGCACAAAAAGGATCGTATCACTTACTTTATACAATTTTGCTTCGATTATCCAATTACCCTTATCGACCGACCAGGGTAAATCATTAAGATGCTCTGAAATATAATTGAGTTGATATTTATTTAGTTGCGCTAATCAGATAATTTAACTTGAATATTCACCTGCAAAAACAATGAGAACCGATGTTTGAACAATTAAGACGAATCTTAATGCTATCGATACTGAGTAAATCATCTTTATGAAAGATAGTTGTTGAAGAAATTATGTGAAATTCACGGAAATAATTTGCTGCGTTTAATTAGTTAATTGAAACTTTTAACTCTCACTCAGTTATTATGATGAATGGGTTAGGATATTTATACATTTCTATTGTCTGCTTATCGTCATGAAAAGTTTTCCCCCAAGAAACTGATCAGTTTGACACAGAAAACAATAGATCTTACAGTTAGTTGATTGCTGCTAAAATTAATTCGATAACGTTGAGTGCTTTTTTAGTGTTAGGGTGTGAAAAAGATAATTGTTTATCACAGAAATGAAGAGTCGTTATGGTTTATTTAATTGTTTTTATTTCCCAATTAACCATTGAATTTTGCTTTTTTTGTCTGTCTAATTTTCGTACGATTGATCTTCAGAAATCATAATAACCTGGAAAGATGAACTGATTTACCGTTTGAAATAATTCATTAACACTCACAATCGATCCAAATAGATGTCTAGAGTTAATCTCTACTGATCATCGTTGTTAATAATAATCATATCACACAATAGAAATTAAATACGGTGGAAATTGAATTTATCTTTTCGATTTTAATTTTAAAGAGTGATAATAATATTTTATTTTATCGAATCAGATTACAGATTTTTCATCGACATCATCGACTTGTTTGGACCATGTGAATGATTTAGTTGCTTGTTCACTTGATGATATTCTTTGGGTTATTGATGTTGACAATTTACCATAAATGAATAAAGGAAAAGCGAATCCAATTAAAAGTCCAATCGTCATGAACAATATGATTAAGCCGAAAGCAGTTTTTCCATTCATTCCTCCAGTGGTTTTGATTTGATCTTCGTTTTTAGCCTTTTTCGATTTTTGTTTCAGCTCATAATTCTGGCAAACATTTGAATCACTGATTTGAATCGTTTTATCTTTGATTGAATATTTAGTTAGGCTACATGAGGAAGTTGCATTATTTTGAGGACAATAGTTGAACGATTTACAAGATTCGTCAGCATTTGTCCAACTATGACAAAGAGCAGCACATTGGTCCAAATTTAGATTAACCTCGGCGTGGAAAACGTCAGAGATTATTTTCTTTCCATTGAAAGCGAATTTATGTGAAACTTTTGCTAGAAGAATATTGATATTAAATTAGATATAAAACTTGAACTTTGAGCATAGATGGTTATAAACTGTACTTACGAATATAAATATTGCAATCGTCGCTTTTTGTTGACATTGAATCAGTATAATAACCACCGAAAGTACATGAGTATCCACATTCCTGGAATGAGAGACACTCATTTGAAGCACTACATGCAGTCGCACAATCTTCAGCTTGAACATCAATAGCGATAGAACTTGGATTTGTAAACTTTCTCGAAGGTATTTTGATGTAATCCAAAGATTATTTTAGAATAGATTTTACATGAGGATCAGCTACTAAATCAGTAGATACTCCAAGATTTGTGGAAAAATAATATTGGATGTGAGACAAGACACTGAGTCTGGATATTGACAAAATACGAAAGTTTCACACAAATTATCTTCATCATGAGCACAGGTACGATAACAATCACCCAAATTGGAAACTCTTTAGCCTGAATGACATCAACGATATTCTGAGAGAACTTAGCGCCCACGAGAGCTTGTTTGAAAGGTTCTTTAGTCTGATAGTTTTGATCAGTTACATCGGTCACTTGATATGATCTAAAATCACAAGATCCCACCTCTCTGTCATAAGATGATACCCTTAATTTTCTTGAATTCAGAAATTCTTCCACTTGATTTAGAGGAGTTTCACGTGCAAAATTTCGAATCCCCACTAAAGGGTAATATACTTTACAATTGATCCCCTTATCTTCATCCTTCTTGATATCTTCTTTTTTCATGAATCGTCCACAAATTCGAGATCCAGAGTCTTCACAATAAAGAATGACCCTTTTATTGGTAACAATTGATTCAGTTAATGAAGTGAAAATCGTTTGATTATTTAAAGTACTTACTCCGGGTCATCATAATTAAGAATTGCTTGTGTTTGAAGACACTCAGTTTCTGAGCGAACTTCAATCTTCTTCTGTGCGTTTGATATCGTATTCTGAGAAAGTTTAATGTTTTCTGAACGAACAGCCACTTTAAAAAGAAGTGAGATTTTATCAGTTAGAGCGGAATTAAAAAAATAGAGTAAAATTAACTAACCTTTCATATCCGAACGTCTAAGAAGGTTATTAATATAACCATCTTCTTGTCTTGGAATATAAAATCAATATCAGCAAGTCGAGAAACGGAAATTGTGCTTGACCTAAAAAATTTCGAGTAGTACCAAGGAAAACTGGATATTCACTGCTGCTAATTTGACACACTTATCAGCATCTTTACATTTATCACATTCTAAATGAAATGCAAAGTTTTCTTCGATTCGTTTGAAAGCAATCACTCAAACGCATCAACAGATTACTCTCAAAATCACCATCAGAACTTTTGCTTCCAGATTAAAGTAATCAATTCTCGTAGAATCTACTAATTCATATTGACCCTGAAACACAAAAAGTATTACTAAGCTTAAGAATAATAGACTTGTTAATACTTACATTTGATGATTTTGCTAGACCATTTAGGGTGGTTCGTATGAGAACAAAGCCTCTGAAAAGTTCGGAATCAGGCTGTGAAAGTAGATCAGTTATTAATTGAAACCTCTATTGGAAAAACTTACCGAAGAAACAAAATATTGAGTGTTGACAACTTTATCATAACTTTTCCTCCAATTTGATAATGATTGAGGGTAGTTTCCCAAACATGGGCTTCATAACTTGATTCAGAATTCTGTTGCAAAGCAAATATATTCAACGAGATTAGATCATTTAACTTTTCTTGGCTCATATCATCAATACTCACAAGGAAAACTTTACCAACATAATTGTATTTATCGACATCATGATAATTCAAGACTAAATCGGACGATAGTCTGTTATCTTCATCTAAACCTAGGCTTCCAGGCCCAATAGGTAATATTGAGCATTTACTCTTTTCTTTCTCAGTATAATAGATCCCCAATGTGTAATCATAAATAGCCTCAGTTGTAATACTTTGACTGATTGTTTTCAAACCGACTATGTTCAAATTGTTACTTACGAAAACCTGAAGTATTCATTGATTAATTAGCAAATTATAACAACTCAAAAAATACAATACTATTTTCTTACCTCATTCTGTGTGATTGACTTTTCGATACCTTCATTATAAACTTTTGAAATATAATGAAATGAATATCGTACCATGTTAGGTGGATCTATCCACTGATTTGAGCCTTTCTTAACCAAATAACTAGAGCAACCATATCCTGGTGTAACCTGAAAAGAGATGTGAAAGTTTTAACGTTTTGAATGACGAATTTTTTGAAAATCTTACAGTAACAATTTTATCGAGCTGTTCATCGGTTTTCGTAACTTTATAAATATCGATATAAAATTTTCGTTGAGTTCTCTGATAGGAATTGTCAGATCCTTGAAATTGTAATCGCTCTGTATTTAATGGTCCAAACGATTGTTCCGTGTGACCTGATACAACAATTAGATTTTAATAACAAAGAAAATACATAGACATACATGATGATCTTACCTTTATAATATGACATTATATTTATACCACCAATCGATGAGCTTACAGAGTTAGCTAAAAATCCTCTAATTTCAGCGTCGGGTTCTTTTGTCTATTTAAATTAGCCAACAATAAATTTACAAAATCCGTTGATTTAACTGATCTCAATGAGAGCGATGATATTTACCCAAACCAATTTTGAATTGGACAATCTGAACAATGTCGAAGGTCCGGTCAATAGTAAATGATTAAGTATTGGTTGTGTCCAGTTAGATGAAAATAATTCACTACTCCAAGTTTTTCTAAAACTGCTGAAAGTATATTGACTACAATGTTTATCTATTGATGAAAATGACCAGTGAGAATGAAGAAGATCAGTGAATAATCGAATTAACCTTGAAACTGAATATTCTTACCATGAATTACAATTCTGTCGTACTTGAAACCACTGGAATAAAAATATCGAGTTTGTCGTTTCCAGATAAATGACTAATTTCAATCTTACCACGAACAACATCACTGAGTAAATATACTCACGAATGTCATAAAACTCGTTGTAAGACTAATTAGATGAATTGTTTATTAGTTTTCGGTAACTATTGGCACAAAAGGATCGTATCACTTACTTTATACAATTTTGCTTCGATTATCCAATTACCCTTATCGACCGACCAGGGTAAATCATTAAGATGCTCTGAAATATAATTGAGTTGATATTCATTTAGTTGCGTTACTCAGATAATTTAACTTGAATATTCACCTGCAAAAACAATGAGAACCGATGTTTGAACAATTAAGACGAATCTCAATGCTATTGATATTGAATAAATCATCTTGGTAAAACTATTAAACGTTAAAGAAATTGAATAAACTTCACGAAACTAATTTAATTTATTCGGTTTGTTAGTTGAAACTTGCAGTCCCGATGATAAATGAAAATGGTTATTTATTCATTTCTATTGTCGGTTCATTATCACGAGAAGTTTTTTTTCCCAAGAAATCGATAAGTTTAACACAGAAAACAATAGATCTGAGATCTGAACGAATGATTTGATAAAGTTAAGTGCTTTTTAGTGTTAGTGTGAAAAGATAATTTTTTATCACAGAAATGAAGAGTCGTTATGGTTTATTTAATTGTTTTTATTTCTCAATTAACCATTGAATTTTGCTTTTTTTGCCTGTCTAATTTTCGTACGATTGATCTTCAGAAATCATAATAACCTGGAAAGATGAACTGATTTACCGTTTGAAATAATTCATTAACACACACAATCGATCCAAATAGATGTCTAGAGTTAATCTCTACTGATCATCGTTGTTAATAATAATCATATCACACAATAGAAATTAAATACGGTGGAAATTGAATTTATCTTTTCGATTTTAATTTTAAAGAGTGATAATAATATTTTATTTTATCGAATCAGATTACAGATTTTTCATCGACATCATCGACTTGTTTGGACCATGTGAATGATTTAGTTGCTTGTTCACTTGATGATATTCTTTGGGTTATTGATGTTGACAATTTACCATAAATGAATAAAGGAAAAGCGAATCCAATTAAAAGTCCAATCGTCATGAACAATATGATTAAGCCGAAAGCAGTTTTTCCATTCATTCCTCCAGTGGTTTTGATTTGATCTTCGTTTTTAGCCTTTTTCGATTTTTGTTTCAGCTCATAATTCTGGCAAACATTTGAATCACTGATTTGAATCGTTTTATCTTTGATTGAATATTTAGTTAGCTACATGAGGAAGTTGCATTATTTTGAGGACAATAGTTGAACGATTTACAAGATTCGTCAGCATTTGTCCAACTATGACAAAGAGCACATTGGTCCAAATTTAGATTAACCTCGGCGTGGAAAACGTCAGATTATTTTCTTTCCATTGAAAGCGAATTTATGTGAAACTTTTGCTAGAAGAATATTGATATTAAATTAGATATAAAACTTGAACTTTGAGCATAGATGGTTATAAACTGTACTTACGAATATAAATATTGCAATCGTCGCTTTTTGTTGACATTGAATCAGTGTAATAACCACCGAAAGTACATGAGTATCCACATTCCTGGAATGAGAGACACTCATTTGAAGCACTACATGCAGTCGCACAATCTTCAGCTTGAACATCAATAGCGATAGAACTTGGATTTGTAAACTTTCTCGAAGGTATTTTGATGTAATCCAAAAGATTATTTTTAGAATAGATTTTACATGAGGGATCAGCTACTAAATCAGTAGATACTCCAAGATTTGTGGAAAAAATAATATTGGATGTGAGACAAGACACTGAGTCTGGATATTGACAAAATACGAAAGTTTCACACAAATTATCTTCATCATGAGCACAGGTACGATAACAATCACCCAAATTGGAAACTTCTTTAGCCTGAATGACATCAACGATATTCTGAGAGAACTTAGCGCCCACGAGAGCTTGTTTGAAAGGTTCTTTAGTCTGATAGTTTTGATCAGTTACATCGGTCACTTGATATGATCTAAAATCACAAGATCCCACCTCTCTGTCATAAGATGATACCTTAATTTTCTTGAATTCAGAAATTCTTCCAAATGATTTAGAGGAGTTTCACGTGCAAAATTTCGAATCCCCACTAAAGGGTAATATACTTTACAATTGATTCCCTTATCTTCATCCTTCTTGATATCTTCTTTTTTCATGAATCGTCCACAAATTCGAGATCCAGAGTCTTCACAATAAAGAACGACCCTTTTGGTGGTAACAATTGATTCAGTTAATGAAGTGAAAATCATTTAATCATTTATCATTTACTTACTCAGGATCTTCATAATTGAGAATTGCTTGTGTTTGAAGACACTCAGTTTCTGAGCGAACTTCAATCTTCTTCTGTGCGTTTGATATCGTATTCTGAGAAAGTTTAATGTTTTCTGAACGAACAGCCACTTTAAAAAGAAGTGAGATTTTATCAGTTAGAGCGGAATTAAAAAAATAGAGTAAAATTAACTAACCTTTCATATCCGGAACGTCTAAGAAGGTTATTAATATAACCATCTTCTTATCTTGGAATATGAGATCAATTTCAGCTAGTCGAGAAACGGAAATTGTGCTTGAGCTAAAAAAATTTCGAGTAGTACCAAGGAAAACTGGATATTCACTCGCTGCTAATTTGACACACTTATCAGCATCTTTACATTTATCACATTCTAAATGAAATGCAAAAGTTTTCTTTGATTCGATTGGAAAGCAATCACTCAAACGCATCAACAGATTACTCTCAAAGTCACCATCAGAGCTTTTTGCTTCCAGATTAAAGTAATCAATTCTCGTAGAATCTACTAATTCATATTGACCCTGAAATACAAACAGTATTACTAAGCTTAAGAATAATAGACTTGTTAATACTTACATTTGATGATTTTGCTAGACCATTTAGGGTAGTTCGTACGAGAACAAAGCCTCTGAAAAGTTCGGCATCAGGCTGTGAAAGTAAATTAGTTATTAATTGAAACCTCTATTGGAAAAACTTACCGAAGAAACAAAATATTGAGTGTTGACAACTTTATCATAACTTTTTCCTCCAATTTGATAATGATTGAGGGTAGTTTCCCAAACATGGGCTTCATAACTTGATTCAGAATTCTGTTGCAAAGCAAATATATTCAACGAGATTAGATCATTTAACTTTTCTTGGCTCATATCATCAATACTCACAAGGAAAACTTTACCAACATAATTGTATTTATCGACATCATGATAATTCAAGACTAAATCGGACGATAGTCTGTTATCTTCATCTAAACCTAGGCTTCCAGGCCCAATAGGTAATATTGAGCATTTACTCTTTTCTTTCTCAGTATAATAGATCCCCAATGTGTAATCATAAATAGCCTCAGTTGTAATACTTTGACTGATTGTTTTCAAACCGACTATGTTCAAATTGTTACTTACGAAAACCTGAAGTATTCATTGACTAATTAGCAAATTATAACAACTCAAAAAATACAATACTATTTTCTTACCTCATTCTGTGTGATTGACTTTTCGATACCTTCATTATAAACTTTTGAAATATAACGAAATGAATATCGTACCATGTTAGGTGGATCTATCCACTGATTTGAGCCTTTCTTAACCAAATAACTAGAGCAACCATATCCTGGTGTAACCTGAAAAGAGATGTGAAAGTTTTAACGTTTTGAATGACGAATTTTTTGAAAATCTTACAGTAACAATTTTATCGAGCTGTTCATCAGTTTTCGTAATTTTAAGAATATCGATATAAAAAACTTCACGTTGAGCTCTCTGATAGGAATTGTCAGATCCTTCAAATTGTAATCGCTCTGTATTTAATGGTCCAAACGATTGTTCCGTGTGACCTGATACAATAGATTTTAATAACAAAGAAAAATACATAGACATACATGATGATCTTACCTTTATAATATGACATTATATTTATACCACCAATCGATGAGCTTACAGAGTGAGCTAAAAATCCTCTAATTTCAGCGTCGGGTTCTTTTGTCTATTTAAATTAGCCAACAATAAATTTACAAAATCCGTTGATTTAACTGATCTCAATGAGAGCGATGATATTTACCCAAACCAATTTTGAATTGGACAATCTGAACAATATCGAAGGTCCGGTCAATAGTAAATGATTAAGTATTGGTTGTGTCCAGTTAGATGAAAATAATTCACTACTCCAAGTTTTTCTAAAACTGCTGAAAGTATATTGACTACACTGTTTATCTATTGATGAAAATGACCAGTGAGAATGAAGAAGATCAGTGAATAATCGAATTAACCTTGAAACTGAATATTCTTACCATGAATTACAATTCTGTCGTACTTGAAACCACTGGAATAAAAAATATCGAGTTTGTCGTTTCCAGATAAATGACTAATTTCAATCTTACCACGAACAACATCACTCGAGTAAATATACTCACGAATGTCATAAAACTCGTTGTAAGACTAATTAGATGAATTGTATATTAGTTTTCGGTAACTATTGGCACAAAAAGGATCGTATCACTTACTTTATACAATTTTGCTTCGATTATCCAATTACCCTTATCGACCGACCAGGGTAAATCATTAAGATGCTCTGAAATATAATTGAGTTGATATTCATTTAGTTGCGTTACTCAGATAATTTAACTTGAATATTCACCTGCAAAAACAATGAGAACCGATGTTTGAACAATTAAGACGAATCTCAATGCTATTGATATTGAATAAATCATCTTGGTAAAACTATTAAACGTTAAAGAAATTGAATAAACTTCACGAAACTAATTTAATTTATTCGGTTTGTTAGTTGAAACTTGCAGTCCCGATGATAAATGAAAATGGTTATTTATTCATTTCTATTGTCGGTTCATTATCACGAGAAGTTTTTTTTCCCAAGAAATCGATAAGTTTAACACAGAAAACAATAGATCTGAGATCTGAACGAATGATTTGATAAAGTTAAGTGCTTTTTTAGTGTTAGGGTGTGAAAAAGATAATTTTTTATCACAGAAATAAAGAGTTGTTATTGTTTATTAATAGTTTTCATTTCTCTATTTTCTCATTAATTTTGGTTTTTTTTGCCCGTTGAATTTTTTAACAATTGATCTCCAGCATTTATAATAACCTTTGAAACTTAATCGATTGTCTCATTGTTTCAGATAGAAGACCAATTATTGAGCATTTCATTGTATCGAAGGGCTGATTTCGAGTATTATGGTTAAATGAGTGAAAGGAGAACCAACATTTAACTTGGAATTGGCGCTTTTCGTTTCGAAATAATTTCATTTGATTACAAAAAAGTGATGTGAAAACATATGATTACCTTGAAGCTTTCTTAACTTGTAGAAAATTAATTGATTGTAGTAAATTAAACAAAATGATTGTTTTTGGTTTAACTTTTGTTTGTTTTTTTGGAAACCAAGTGAGTGGACAAGAAAGTAAGTACAAATTTGATTTACAAACAGTTGATAATCATTAAATTCATCTCACAATTTAGCTCCAAAAGTGAATCCATTTGCTCCATTGATAAAACCAGTGATTGGAGGGAAAACATCATTCACTTGTCAATCTCTTATGGGATCATTGCCTTTGCACTTTAATTGGTTTTGGGATGGAAAAGAAATAAAAGATTTACCTACAATTAAGATCAGGAATAGTGAAGAATTGTCAACTCTATTAATTGATTCAATAAATTCAGCTCACTCTGGAAACTACACTTGTAAGATATCAAATAGATATGGACAAGATTCTTACAGTACCGAACTGTTGATCGAAGGTAAGATTTTCTTTCAAGTAAATCTCGTATTTTCGTTTATATTTTTTTCACTAATTTTGTTATTTTCCGATATTTTAGGTCCTCCTAATTGGATTGATAAACCTTCGAATGTCAAAACTAAATTGTTTCAACCAATTATCCTGAGATGTGCTGCATCAGGTTATCCCAAACCAAAAACTGAATGGAAAAAACTTGAAAGTTTGTTTGTGAATCCATTCCAATGGGAATAACATTTAACTCGACTTTTATTTTTCTTTTGATTTCTATTATTTAACTCAAGGCTCTGAATGGATCAATGTTTCACCAAACAATCAAATTACTGTTAAGGATGAATCACTAGAAATAATTAAATCAACTCGTGGCAATACAGGAAGATTTGGATGTTTGATTACGAACAAAATTAAACCTGATTTATGGGCTGAATTTGATATCTCAGTCGAGGGTAAATTAATGTTATCAATCTCGAATTATTATTCTAATGCTTGAAAATTGGCGCTTTTATATGATATTTTCGTGAAATGTTCAAAATGGACAAAAAGATATTCTTGTTTACCTTTGACATCGAGACAGTTTGATAATCATTTGTTTTTAGGTTGGATTGAGTCTTGTTTACGATTGATCTTATTGGAAGATGATTTTATCAATTGTGACATTGTGTTTACTTTACATCGGAGCTGATGGACAAGAAAGTAAGTAATTAAAGTAAATAATTAAATGATTAATTCATTAATTGATTTTGTGTCTTTTTATTCAGGTCCAAAAGTGGTTCCATTTACATCATTGGTAAAACCAGTGATAGGAAGTAAAACTTCATTTACGTGTCAAAGTCTAACAGGCTCATCGCCATTGGAGATAATTTGGTTTATAGATGGAAAGAAACTTTTCGATTCTACAATTAAAATTCGAACTAATGAAGATGGATCCATGTTGATCATAACTTCGATTTCTTCAATGCACTCAGGAAATTACACTTGTTCCATCTCCAATCCTTATGGACAAGATTCTTTTACCACTGAGCTTCTTGTCGAAGGTACGAAATTAACTTTTATGAACAAACTGACAATGACAGTTATCTTCGTATTAATAATTCATTAGGTGCACCAAATTGGATCGAAAAACCTCAAGATACAAAAATACAATTACATGAAACCCTAAAATTACAATGTTCCAGTTCTGGTTATCCTAAACCTAAAGTGATTTGGAAAAAATTCAAAGGTAAACTACTAAACTTTCTACTGAATTTCGATATTAATATTTGAATTTCAATCATTTCAGATTCTTCTTGGACCAATTTCCCCTCTGATTACCTTTCTGGTAGTAATTTAAAACAATTCGACGATGAATTGATCATAACCAATGTTTCTCGTGACCTTAATGGTAGATATGGATGCTCGGTATCAAATGGAATTGAACCTGATCTTTGGTCAGAGTTTAATGTTGTTATCGAAGGTATTAATATATCTCAGAGATAATTCTCATTCTATTCTGATATTACTTGAAAACGGCGCTTTTATGGTTAAGGCAGACAATTTGTCTATTAGGACAATGATATTTTCGAGAAGAGTATTTTGTTCATTTTCAGGAAGTATTAGATCATCTAGTCTATTGGGAAGTTTTATTTCAATAATCATGTTAATCTTCATAACATTCATTTGTTTGAATTCTAATTTTCTCTTGATAAGTGGACAAGAAAGTAAGTATCACTTGAAAATATCTCGAATATAAAATTGAACAATTTAGTGATATTTCTTAAAACTTTACAGAACCAAAAGTGAACCTTTCGGTCCATTTATCAAACCAGTGATCGGAGGAAAACATCATTTACTTGTCAAAGTCTTTCAGGATCACCCTCTTCATGTATCTTGGTTCAAGGATGGAAATGAATTGACTGATTCAGTATCAGTCAGAATACAATCAAACGCTGATCCATCCATGTTAATTATTGACTCAATTCAATCGAGTCATTCAGGAAATTATTCTTGTAAAATATCAAACAGATTTGGTTATGATACTTTTACAACTGAGCTTCTTGTTGAAGGTTAGTTCATGTTAACATGATACTTGATCCAATGGTCACATCTCTGATTAATTATTGTTTCTATTTAATTAGGACCACCAAACTGGATTGAGAAACCAAAGGATATAAAATCTCATCATGGCGAAACAATTATCGTAAATTGTAAAGTATCGGGTCACCCAAAACCCAGAATTCAATGGAAGAAGCTAACAGGTATTGGAATTGACATTCAGTTGGAAGTGTCTTATTAATATATTGAATTTCATTTTCTTTTAAAGGGCCATCCTGGAAAACTCTTGATGATAATTTCATGATTAATATGAAACAATCAAAGGATAAACTAATAATTGGAAATTCTTCTCGATCTGTCAATGGTAAATACGGATGTGCTGCATCAAATGGTGTCAACCCCGACCTTTGGTCTGAATTCGATGTTACAATCGAAGGTAATGTTTCTCATTCTCATTTCTCAATCTCTCTTGAAATCGGCGCTTTTAGACTCTCAGGTTAAAATATTCCAATAGATTGTCTAGTTTTCCAATGTTTATCTACTAAAATCAACTAATCAAATGTTGGAGATTAAGGTAATCACAATGTACCTCTGGATAACCTTTGCTTGGTTATCTTTTATTGCAACTTTAAGCTTTGGACAAGAAGGTGAGTATATGAGTGTAATGTTGGATAATTAAAACTAATTGTTGTGAATTTTATTCTAGTACCAAAAATAAATCCCTTTCTTCCAAGTATCAAACCAGTGATCGGAGGTAAAACCTCATTCTATTGCCAGAGTCTATCAGGATCATCTCCTCTTCATGTAACATGGTTCAAAGATGATAAAGAGATTCATGATTCTTCATTTATCCGAATTAAATCAAATGAAGATCCTTCAGTGTTAATTATCGAGACAATCCAATCAAGTCATTCAGGAAATTATACTTGTAGGATGTCCAATAAACTTGGCTATGACTCTTATACAACTGAGCTCTTAGTCCAAGGTTAGTTGATGGTAAATTATTGTAGTCACATCACAATTAATTATCTTTTTAACTTCCAATTAGGATCACCTAACTGGATTGAAAAACCTAAGGATATTACTGCTCATTCTGGTGATACACTAACAGTTAATTGTTCAGCTTCTGGTTATCCAAAACCTAAAATTGAATGGAAAAGACTCCAAGGTAATTATATCAATAGTCACATCTCTCATTAAAACTTTGTACTTTTGTCCAATCTTCAGGTTCATCATGGATAAATTTACCTTCTAATAATTTGTACTCGAATCAAATCCAATTAAGTGATAAGTTGATCATAAAAAATACGACTCGTGAATCCAATGGGAAATATGGATGTTTAATGAGCAACGGAATCGAACCAAATCTATGGACAGAATTTGATGTTACAATTAAGGGTAAAATTTACTGAATGTTAACATAATATTGCTTGAACTCGGCGCTTTTCAACTCAATTTAGAGCAAAAAACCTTTCTTATTATCGAGATTGTCTCTTGAAAATTTCCCATATAATCATTTTAAGACCAACCTTTACAATGGACACAATGATTGTCCAGTTATCTTTAGTTATAATTATCTTTCTCAGTCATTCAAGTTATGGACAAGAAGGTGAGTATTTTTAATTAGATTCGGTGATCAATTATTTTCACTCTGCTAATGATTATCTTTTCATTCTCATTTAGCTCCTAAAGTGAACCCATTTTCTGCGGCAATCAAACCAGTGATCGGAGGAAAAACATCATTTACTTGTCAAAGTCTTTCAGGATCACCACCTCTTCATGTATCTTGGTTCAAGGATGGAAATGAGTTAACTGACTCATCTACAATTAGAATACGAACTAATGAAGATTCATCATGTTAATTATTGACTCAATTCAATCGAGTCATTCAGGAAATTATTCTTGTAAAATATCAAACAGATTTGGTTATGATACTTTTACAACTGAGCTTCTTGTTGAAGGTTAGTTCATGTTAACTTGATACTTGATCCAATGGTCACATCTCTGATTAATTATTGTTTCTATTTAATTAGGACCACCAAATTGGATTGAGCAACCAAAGGATATAAAATCTCATCACGGTGAAACAATTATCGTAAATTGTAAAGTATCGGGTCACCCAAAACCCAGAATTCAATGGCGGAGACTCTCAGGTAACTGAAATTTGGAAAAATCCTTTTCTATTTCATTTTCTATATTTACTTTTGTCCTGTTTTTTAAAAGGTTCATCATGGATAAATTTTGTATCGGAAGGCACAAGAATTAAGAATATTGAATTGGAAAATGATAAACTGATAATAACCAACGTTTCTCGGTCTGATAATGGAAGATTTGGTTGTTCTGCCATAAATGGAATCGAACCTAATCTTTGGTCTGAGTTCGAAATTTCAATTGAAGGTAAAGTTTCCGAAGATTTTTCTTTACTTATATTGCTTGAACTCGGCGCTTTTTCATCTATTTAGACATAAAAACAACTTTTACAAGACAAAATCTAATGTTCTATTATAATAACATTATCCAAAATTTTCTGTATTTCCATCTCGAATATCAATTATGAAGATGAATCATTTACTCTCTGCTAGTTTGACATTTTTTGTTCTCGTTATAAAACTTAGCTATCAGCAAGAAAGTAAGTATGAATGAAAAATTCTGATTCAAGAAATTTACTAATTGCTCTTTATTACCAATTTTTAAGCTCCAAAGGTTGCTCCATTTTCATCATTGGTAAAACCCGTGATTGGAGGTAAGACTTCATTCACTTGTCAAAGTATCTCAGGATCACCTCCTCTTCATGTAACTTGGTACAAAGATGGAAATGAAATTCTCGATTCATTATCAATTAGAATTCAATCAAATGGAGATCCATCTATTTTGATTATCGATTCAATTCAATCAAGTCATTCCGGCAATTACACTTGTAAAATGTCAAATAGGTTTGGCCAAGACTCTTACACATCTGAGATTCTTGTACAAGGTAACCCATTAGACTGAAATTTCATTGCTTTTGCTGATAAACTTAACTTTCAATCAACAGGATCACCTAATTGGATTTCAAAGCCTGTCGATGTTAAATCAACTTTGGGAGATTCATTAACTATCCAATGCTCAGCATCAGGTTATCCTAAACCGATTATCCAATGGAAAAAATTTCAAGGTTCTTATATCAAAATCTCAATTGTCAATATCCTTTCATGTCTCTTTTATCCTCGAATCAATTTTTAAGGTTCATGGATTAATTTATCTTCCAATGGAACTACAAATGAAAATGTCCAACAATCAAGTGAAAAATTGATTCTATCAAATGCTTCTCGTGATACTGGTGGTAGATATGGATGTTCAGTAGCGAACGGAATCAGACCCGATCTTTGATCAGAATTTGACATCAAAATCGAGGGTATTGTTCATCTTTCTTGTATATTGTCAGTTTGCTTGAAATCGGCGCTTTCTATTTTGTGGATCTTGTAAAATAAAACATTTCTTTCATCTGAGAAAAGAAATGTTTTGATATTTCATATGTTTATCATTGAGAATTTAGCTGATTGACCATGAAGATCGTTCAGTTGGTAATTTTGTTCATCATTAGTGATCGTATTATTGGTCAAGAAAGTGAGTAATCTATGAAA
The DNA here is from genome assembly GCF_014898815.1 of Panonychus citri. Lineage (NCBI taxonomy): Eukaryota > Metazoa > Arthropoda > Arachnida > Trombidiformes > Tetranychidae > Panonychus > Panonychus citri. Next base: position 336,113 of record NW_026515523.1, on the reverse strand, counting down.
TTGTCATGATTTTAAATTGTTTGACTGAGTTTTTGTTTCTTTTTAGTTCCAAAAGTGAATCCATTCAGTCCATTTATCAAACCAGTGATCGGAGGAAAAACATCATTCACTTGTCAAAGTCTCTTTGGATCTGCACCTCTTTCAATTACATGGGTTAAAGATGGACAAGAGATTTCTGATTCATCGGAAATACGAATTCGAAACATTGAAGATTCATCAATGTTAATTATCGATTCAATTAAATCAAGTCATTCGGGAAACTATTCATGTCGAATCTCAAATAGATATGGTTCTGATTCATACTCTTCAGAGTTACTTGTTGAAGGTAAGGTTCAAGTGTCTTTATCTTCATATATTCATCTTATTATCAACTATTAAATTGTTTTTAATTAGGACCACCAAGTTGGATTGAGAAACCTCATGATGTGAAGATTCATATTGGGGAAACAATTGAAATTAAATGTTCAACTGCAGGTTATCCTAAACCAAGAATAAATTGGAAAAAATTGAAAGGTACAAATATGAAACTTGTTTGATTTCTTTACCTAATGACAATATTTTGATTATCGTTTTAGATTCCAATTGGATTGACATCGATTTAATTGCCGAAAGAAACATTGAAAGAATTGCTGATCAATTGATTGTGAAAAACTCTTCTCATCAGAATAACGGTAGATATGGTTGTTCAGTTACCAATGGAGTCGAACCTAATCTTTGGTCTGAGTTCGAGATCAAAATCGAGGGTATTATTATTTCTAGAATACAATCAAGTTTATTTGCTTGAAAATTGGCGCTTTCTTGTCTTATTAGTTATTCAAAAACTATTCATCTTACCAATTTATTGTCAAAATCACAACATTTGCTTTAAATTGTTTACATTTGTAACAATCTATCAACAATACAGAACTTCAGATATGATAACTTTAACCATCGTTTTGATAATCGGGTTTTGTGTGACCAATGCTCAGGAAAGTAAGTTTTTGATGTGAAATATTTGATACTAATTAATGTTTATGTTATGATTTAGGTCCAAAAGTGAATCCATTTGCTCCATTGATCAAACCAGTGATTGGAGGAAGGACATCATTTGCTTGTCAAAGTCTATCTGGATCACCTCCGATTCAAATCAAATGGTTCAAAGATGGAAAAGAGCTTCATGATTCACCTTATATAAGAATCAGATCAAATGAAGAACCATCGACTTTAGCGATTGATCAAATTACTTCAAGTCATTCAGGAAATTACACTTGTAAGATATCAAATAGACATGGAGAGGATTTTTATACCACCGAGTTACTTGTTGAAGGTAATTTCCAACCGATTTTACATTCGATTGATTGATATTAACTGATATTTTCATCTTTCTAGGACCACCTCAATGGTTAATTAAACCAGAAAATTTAAAATTATCACTTGGAGAAAGAGCAACAATCAAATGTTCTGGTATTAGTTATCCAAGACCAAAGACAATATGGAAAATGAAACAAGGTTTGTTTTCTAAGATTCTGTGGTTGGAACATTCTGATTAATAAGTTGATTTCTTTCTTCATTAGACTCACAGTGGATCACAATTGATAAATTAAACTCATATGATGTGGAAATTGTTGACAATGAGCTAATCATCACCAAGGCAGGGAAACAACACTCGGGTTCCTATGGATGTTTGATTACCAATAACATAGAACCAAATGTTTGGAGTGAATTTAGTATTTCGATTGATGGTAAATCTTTTATTTAAAAGAAACATTTTCTCTTGAAAGTTGGCGCTTTTCTTGTTATTTTCTAGTTTATAATCAACTGTTTACCTTTTAGACTCTTTTGTGTTTTTGTGATCAAATTTCGAATCATTTGTCTGATCATTGTGACGATGTTTTCCAAAAGTTATTTGATTCTATTCACTTTTATCCAATGGATTTACGCTCAGGAAAGTAAGTACCAACCACCATCATCCATATAATTGGTCACTAATGTCTTTAAATTGTCTATTACAGATCCAAGAGTAAATCTATTCACAGCTCAGTCCAAACCTGTGATAGGAAGTAAATCTTCATTCACTTGTCAAGCATCCGCTGGATCTTTACCATTGAACATCTTATGGTACAAAGATAACAAGGAAATAAGTGACAGTTCAACAATTAGAATTCGGACAATTGAAGATTTTTCTAATCTAATCATTGAATCAGTTTCACCAAGTCACTCAGGGAACTACACATGTAAAATATCAAATCAGTTCGGCTCAGACATTAGTTCACTGGAATTGAAGGTGGAAGGTAAATTTCAAGAGTCTATCCTTATTATTTACTGATTATCGAATTTATTTAATCTCAGGTCCACCATCTTGGAATGAGAAACCAGAGAACCTTAGAATTCGACTTGGTAAATCTTCTGTTATCAAATGTTCTGCAAGTAGTTATCCAAAGTCGACAATTGAATGGAAAATTTCAAAAGGTTTGTTTGGTTAGACATTCGGATCAATGTTCTCATCTTTAAAATTACTTTTTCTTTTCAGGTTCATCTTGGACATCTCTTGATTCATCGGATTTATTTAAACGAATTGACGACAATCAGCTTAGCATAGTAAATGCGAGTCCAAAACACTCAGGAAAATATGGTTGCTTAGTATCAAATTCAATCGAACCAAATCTTTGGAGCGAATTCAATATTGCGATTGATGGTAATGTTATAATATCCAATTAAGTTTCCTTTTAAACTTGAAAAGTGGCGCTTTCCAATAATATAACACATAGATTAATCTTTATTTATGTTGATTGGTGTTTGTTGACTGAAATTGTTTAAGCAAAACAATGTTGTTGGTACTTTTGTCTTTGTCTATTATTAGCGTTTCAAATGGACAAGAAAGTAAGTGATTAGTCCTACTTGTTTACTATTGAATAACGTTGTCAATTTATCCAAATTTATTTCGTGTTTAGGTCCAAAAGTGAATCCATTTGCTCCATTGATTAAACCAGTGGTTGGAGGAAAAACATCATTCGCTTGTCAAGCTCTTTCAGGATCATTGCCTTTGTCTTTTATCTGGTTCAAAGATGGAAAAGAAATCAGAGAAATCTCATCAATCAGGATTCGAGAAAATGAAGATCTTTCCAATTTGATCATTGATTCAATTTCTTCAAATCATTCAGGAAATTATACTTGTAGAATCTCCAATAGATTTGGTTGGGATGAGTTTTCAATCGAGTTGAACATTGAAGGTACAAAGAGACAAGAAGGTTAATGTTACATTTATCATACGAAATGTTTAACTTTTTTTGTGCTATTCTATTGTGTCAAGGGCCACCCTTTTGGAAAGAAAAACCCGAAAATATAAAAATTCACATGGGTGATAGTGTTTCGGTCAAATGTTCAGCTCTTGGTTTTCCAAGACCTAAAGTTATTTGGCAAAGATACAAAGGTTATTATTATTGTTTCATTTTCTTCATTCAAACATTTCTCATTCATTTGTTTTCTTTTTTCTCTTCCATGTTTAGAATCCCTTTGGACTCCAATTGATAAACATGAATCAACGTTGGAATCAAATTCTGATGAATTAATAATCAGAAAAGGTTATTCGAACCACTCAGGTCAATATGCTTGTTACATAAGCAACGGAATTGAACCTGATTTAAGACACGAATTTTCAATCTCAATTGATGGTAAACTTTGTTATTCTTTAGATACTTGAAAAATGGCGCTTTTATCAAGATTATTTTGACAAAATCAAGTTTATTTTCTGTTTACAAAGAGTCAAAGGTCTTGGTCTCTTGTCTTGTGTTTAGATAATCTAACTTAAGGTCAGGACAATGATCACTTTTGTTATATTTAGCTGTTTACTATTATCGTGTACTGGTCAAGAAAGTGAGTTCCATCATAACAATTTGAAGTTCTCGCTCTAATTAGTATTTTTTTGATTATTTCCTCAGGTCCAAAGATTAATCCATTTTCGCCATTAATCAAACCTTTGATCGGAGGCAAGACATCATTCGCTTGTCAAGCTCTTTCAGGATCGCTGCCTTTTAATATTCTTTGGTTCAAAAATGGTGTAGAAATTAAGGAATTATCATCAACAAGAATTCGAACCAGTGAAGATGTTTCTGTTCTTATGATTGATTCAATTTCATCAATTCATTCGGGAAACTATTCTTGTAAAATATCCAATAGATTTGGATCAGATGTTTATTCAATCGAACTTAAAGTTGAAGGTAAATACTTATCTAAACTTTTCCGATTGTTTAATAATTCAGTTCAATTTATACGATAATAGGACCTCCATTTTGGAATGAAAAACCTGTTAATCGCTCGATAAAATATGGTGAAAGTGCTTCGGTTAAATGTTCCGCTTCAGGTTTTCCTAAACCTAAAATTTCATGGAAAATTTTCAAAGGTATTCAAATTGACTGTTTAATTATTCTGTAAACAAATTCTAATCACCATTATTTCAATAGGATCTTGGATAAATGTTGAAAGTTCTGATGATTCTGTCATCAGAGTCGACGGTGAAATACTTAGTATTTCAAAAGCTCATTCCAAGCATTCGGGTAGATATGGATGTTCAATCACCAACGGTGTCCAACCAAATCTTTGGACTGAATTCAACATTGATATTGACGGTATTTAGAGTTGCATGGTCATTAGATCATAATTGCTTCGAGAAATTTGGTCCGTAGTAATCCACTTTTGCTTGCTATTCACAACCAGAACTTGATGAATAATTTTCATCGAGTTTGTTTCAATCTCATTTGAAGAAACGGTCTCGTCATTTTTTTCATAGATCGCGGCAAAGTTCAATCTTTGTTTACTCTTTTACTTGACTAATGGTCTTTGACATTACCCATTGTTGTATCAAATTGTATCGGTTTCAATTTGACAATTTACTCTTCACTATGATCTGTAATTTTTTTCTCATATTTGCAATTAGTTCACAATTTATACTTTGTCAAGGTATGTATGTGATTATCTCATAGACTCGATAGCTAATTCTTTTAATTGTTCTTGATTCCGTACAGATGCTCCAAGGATCACACCATTTAATTTTCCAACTAATCCAATGATTGGGAGATCAATTCTTGTTTATTGTTTGGCTGAAACTGGAACCCAACCAATTAGATATCAATGGTTACGAAACAATCAGCCAATTGATGAGACTAATAGCTTAGAGAATGGAATCAAACAAATTGTAGAGCCAATAACCAATGCATTCGGCTTGATCATTCAATCAGTTGAAGCTAAACACTCTGGAAATTACACTTGCTCAGCTTCCAATTTGTTTGGTGATGATAAATTTACATCTCCATTGATTATCAAAGGTCGGACACCAATCAATCGTGGTCATTTTTCCTCTAACTCATGATTGATTCATTTCTTCAGGTCCACCAATTTGGATGAATACATCTAATTCAGTGATTGATGTTCAACATGATCAACCATTGAATCTGTTTTGTTTGGCGGGAGGGTTTCCAATACCAATCATTTCATGGAAGAAGATTGATCAAAGTAAACCAACTAATTCATAACATGGAAACATTTCATTAACCTTTTCAGAATTACAATTATCCTTTGTGTTATTACAGTTAATCATTTCAATTGCCATCGAAATCGTCAATTGTTTTGGAAAAAGTTAAAAAAAGTGACCAAGGGATCTACGAATGTACTGCTTCGAATGATTTAGGAACGATAACCAAGCAAATCAAAGTAACTGTTCTGGGTAAGATAATACGATGAGCTGGTTAGTCTTATTTAAAGTGATCTAATTTGTTATCGGAGGCAAGAAAATCTAGAACTTGAGTCAAAATCGATGAAATTTATGCGAGTTCGAAAATTGCGGTTCTATATGTTATACCTTTGATCTTATATCAGCCCAAATGTTATTAGTGATAATTGTTGTTTTCTTTGATTGAGAGCAATTAATTATGACAATGATTCCATCAACTTTACCCGCGATTTTGTTCATAATTTGTTTCTACAGTTCAACTGGAATAACATCATCAGGTTGGTATCCATGATTTAGATTCAATTTAGACTAATGCTTTGTTTTGTTTGTCTATTGTTGATTGTTTAAAGGTCGCCCCAGGATTCAACCTTTCACCTTTCCCAATGAAGTGAATTTAAATCAACCAATTTTAGTCATTAATTGTATCGTATCTTCCGGAGATGTGCCAATAACTTTTGAATGGTTAAAAGATGGACAATCAATTCAAGCCGAAAATAACAACAATGTTGATATTGATGTAAGAAATCATGAAATGTACTCGATATTGGAGATGAAAAATTTGAAAAGTAAACACATTGGCAATTATACTTGTGTGGCATCCAACAGATTTGGAACTGAATCGTTTACAAGCAGTTTACTGATGAAAGGTTTTCTACTTTAATTTAGCGAACCTCGAATCTGAATAGTTGATATAAATATTAATCTGATTCTTTTTTCTTGTTTTGTTTATCTTTTTTAGTTCCACCTTTTTGGATTAAAGAACCAACTGACATTAGAATCTCATCTGGTTCACAATTAACGGTTGATTGTTTAGCCAATGGTTATCCAATTCCAACAGTTACTTGGTCTTTAGTTAAAGATCCGAATGATTATCAACAAATTTCTAACCCTCTAACTAATAATTCAACTTTTCTCTCTTTCGAATCAATTTCTGTTAAAAACAAAGGAACCTACGAATGTATAATTAACAATTCAATTGGGTTCCCATTGTCAAAGAAAATTTTCATTGATGTTGTTGGTAATCATGAATATAACTAATTAATTTCTTTTTCTTTTGATGATAAATTATGTCGACCTAAAAGCGCCTCTCTCAAGCAATTAACTGAATTTCTCAATTTTCAGCCAACCTTTTGATACATTTGATTTCTAATTTCAGATTATTTTTGCTTCTTATTCTGTTTACAGTTTTCCCGGCTAAATTCAAGGAGAAAAAATCATATGTTTCAGCTAAACGAGACACTTCCCTCGAACTTGAATGTTCAGCTGAAGGAGATAAGCCTATTACTATTCGATGGTCTAAAGATTCAGTTATACTGAACAAGGTTGATTATCAACGTCACACAATTTTGGACACTCCAACAACCGAAGGGCTCAAAAGTACTTTAACCATTAGATCAGCTGATCTGGTTGATGATGGATCGTATTTGTGTTTAGCTGAAAATGAATTTGGTAAAGATGAGAGAAACATTCGAGTTACTATTATTGAAGCTCCACCTGCACCTCAGAACTTGATGATTCGCCAAGCTTGGTCTCGAAGTGTAAGCCTTAACTGGGCAGCCCCGTCGTCCAATGCTTCACCCATTTTAGGGTATATTGTCCGTTACTGGAAAATCACTGGCCCGGGAGGCAATGAAAGGCTCAGAGAAATCAATGTTACCTCATCGATGAACAATGTTCTCATCAATGGTTTAGAACCTGGTTCTTTCTATGAAGCGGAAATTATCGCTCTCAATGAGGTCGGAATCGGTCAACCCTCTCGAACCATTAAATTTGAAACAGGGGAAGAGGAACCAACCGGAGCTCCAGTTGATTTGCAAGCTATTGCTCGTGGACCAACTACTATTCGAGTCTCATGGAAACCACCGTCTCGAGATAAATGGAACGGCAAAATTTTGGGCTATTATGTTGGCTATCGACGAGCGGGTGACTTCAAGACACCGCACTCTCTGAAAACGATTGATGCTGCTTCTCACAACCACACTTATGAATATTTGCTAACCTCATTGGTCAAGGAACTACTTATGCGATCACAGTCAAAGCTTATAATTCAGCTGGAAGTGGACCTGAGTATCAGGAAATCTTGGCTGAAACCCTTTTGGGCAATGTTCCGCCCTCACCTCGATTTAAAGTCCTATCGACAACACCAGACAGTCTTAGTTTGAAATACAATGTTGCTCCTGGAACGGCTTCTGTTCAATTGATTCAATTACATTTCAAAGAATTTGATGAACCCGACTGGAAGGAATTAGCATTAACCTATGATGGTAAAGAGGTCAATGAATACACTTTGACCTCACTTAATCCATCGACAATTTATAAGCTCTACATTACTGCTTCAAATGAACATGGCATCAGTGATCCGAGTCAAATAATAACCTCTAAAACTGGTCGATCTCTTAATGATTTAACATTCTCAGGTTCATCTTATGATTCGACCTCACTTTTAGGAGGTGCTGGTCCAGTTCATGGGTCAATGTCATCATCTTTTGGTGCTATGGTTTATTTTCCCGCTATCACCATCAGTGTTGCCTCGATCATTATTGTTATTGTTATTGCTTTTGTCTTTGTGAAAAAGGCTCGACTTGAAGCCGTGGCCAAGACAAACTTTGAATTTTGTCAAGCATCTCAAGCAGGAACTTTGGCTTACAATCGATCCACTGGAACCACTTTTGGAACAGTTCAGCGATTCGTCGATCATGATAAGACAATGTCTCTAGTTGCCGCTGGACCTTTCGAAGATTCTTTCAATGGTCAACTTCCGACTGCTTACTCGAAAATACCAGTTGGTACAGAAAAACGTAATTCTACTCTCGGAGATGCTCGACACTTCTACGATTATCCTCAATAGATCGAAAATTTATCTTGCTCATCAATTCGATTTCGTATCCTTGTCAATTATCAATTTACTCTCCATTTCTAGGCTAGAAATTTCTTATTAATTAACTAAGCACTTTTGCCATTTTAATCAACCTGAAGTAATCAAGTCTCACTCTATTCATGTCAGTATTTATATCATTTTATTATGTTGATAATTTTGAACATCGATATGACTTTTTGATTGTCAATGATGTTTGTTTTCTTCAATGATTGATAATTTAATTCCGACTTTTAAACTCAATTGATTGATCTTTATCATGATCTTCTTTGGTTCATCAATATCTTTTTTTAAATGGTTTCTTATTTTGACTTTTATACTTAATTGTTTCATCTAAATCCAATTTAATCTAATCATGTGAATTAACCATTGCCATTATCTGGATTGAAATCGATTTACAATTAGCTTCTCATTGATTACAATCTATTAATTTATCACAATTAAGCTCATCTTTTTGTTTTCTCACTCTAATTGATCTCCTTTAGTTTAATTAATTTTCAAGTTTCGTTAATCATCCATTTGAAACTGTAACCATTGTTTCTGATATTAAACAATAAATTTACAATTAAACAAATTACAAGTTGACGTTTTTATCATAAATCAATTAATTATGATTGTCTGATTGTCTCTCTACTCGCTGAATGAAACCCAAGTGGGTTCGTTAAAACGCCAAATCTTTTATAAGAAAGTTATTTAGTTTATAAGAAAAATCTTTTGGTGCATTAACTTTATTCATTTCAAATTCTTTCTAATTATAATTAAATCAATTTATCTTTCAAGATTTGAGAATACTTTACGATGGTTGTAAGAATCTTGCAATCTGAATTCAACTGTTCGTTTTCATCTTCTTTTCCCAATCTCATACAAATTACCATTGAAATAACGCCTTACATGTGATATACATGCTCAGGTTCATACGCAAATGTAGTGAACTATTCTGTCTTGATTTAGCCGGTTCAATTTTGGTTAGCAGTCATATGAGAAAAATACACCCTCAACTATCTTGAAATTATCAAGGATCATAATAATGTTAATCATTTTCTTAGTTCATTTGCAGTTCGGTTCATTGGGTAAAAAACCGAAATCATTGGATAGAATTGATAAATAAAACAAATGAGTGAGACTCTAATTTTTTGCAATCGATTCAAGTTAATTATTGATGATTATCATCACATAACAAACAAGATTAGTTAATTATCGCTGTTTGTGATTATTCAAAATACTGGTAGTTTTCATCTCTGGAATATTTGTAACTTCAATGTTTCATTTTGGTTAATTCATTGAGTAAATCGAAATGATTCCAATCTTATTAAATTTGTTTACTTTTATATTTCTCTCAAACTTTTATATACTCCAAATATCTACTGGTAAGTTTTGTCAATTCATTCAAAATCTTTTAATCAACATCAACCTTTAATTGTCTTAGAATCTCTTCATGATTTTCCTTGGTCAGTGGATAAAGGAAATTGGATAATAACTGCAAAGTTAATCTCGGTAAGTGGATCTTCAATTATTCTCCGATGATTCTTCAATAGTTAATGGAATATTCAATTTAGTCTAGTGATGAAGTTTACGATATTCGAGAGTACGTTCATTCAAGTGAAGTTGTTCGCGGTAAAATTACAATATCATCAGGAAATGATAAGTTGGATATTTTTTATTCCAGTGAATTCGAAAACGATAGATTAGTTATTCAGAGTAAGTATTGTAAAAGTGATAATTTACGAATGGTTTTGTGTTCTTAATCATTTTTACGTACCAACAGACCAACAATGTACTAAATTTACTTTCAAAAATCAATGGGACAACTTTCTTTTTAACATCGATTCGAAAAAGCCTCTTCTTAATCATGTACTGTTGACGGGACCTTCGATTCTGTTCAGGATCAATGGAAAGAGTTTAAATTGGGTAAATATTGTGATCATTTAATTTTCTTTTCTAGAACTCAAATAATAAAGTCAAGTTAAATAAATGATTGAATAGAGAAAAGGAGGAGATACAAATATAAGAGGATTTCCAGTCCATTCTGCAAAGACAACGTTCAATAGAAATCTTGATATTATTTATTATTACAAAAGTAAGTCGATTTTCTAAAGAAATATTCCAAATGTGGATGTATTATAATTTATCTTTAACATTGTTTATCATTACCAATTCTCTTAATGAAGCCCATTTAGATTCTCCTGGAATTTTACAAGCGAGTCGATTACAGTTCGAGGGTATGGATTCGTCTCTTCAGCTCGTAACTTTCAGAGAAAATGTTAACTTGGATATTTATTCAATTACAGAAACACAAGAAGAGCTTGATAAGTTTGTTACGGTAAGAAGGGTACAAAACATTTTCATCGATTATTATAAGAATTTATCACCTTCAGGTTACACCAGGAATCGGTTGTCCTTTGCACCTGATAACATCAAAATCTCATGACTGGTTTCAGATACCAGGAATGTCTTGGTTAGTTAATTATCATTTCGTTGCAACAACAACTGTTTATGGGCCAAAAAAATCAAAAACGTTGAGTGAGGTAAAGTACATGTATTATAATCTTTAGTGACACATCCATTCGGTTACATCATTCTTAATAACTGAATGAATCTTCTCTATCAAATTGGGAAATTTTTGTTTAGATGTTCGTTAACAGTGAATATCTAACCACAAGTTTGAAGACAATAGAACAAGGAATTATAACGGAATCTCTGTACGATTATAATTTGGGAACTGTACATGTATCTCTGAGTAAAGGTCGTTGTTTGAACTCTGGTGTTGGTCCGAATAGTCCAGGAATAAGTACTTACGGAACATTCAGTTCTGCTGGTTTTCTCAATTACGATTATGTCTATGAATACTCGTATCTCGGTAAAGTGCACATCGTATGTTTCAACATCTTCAATCAAAAACTTTCTTACGAAAATCAAAACTTTTTTTTCTATTTAAATGAAACAAAGGAATCGGGATACGAAACTTATGTTTGGGAAAGAGTTGATTACGATTATAAATTTGAGGGAGAAAAATATGATAAATTCGTTACCAGTCATTATTTTGTTTCGTCAGTAAGTAATCGTTTCAATCGTTCATTTCACGATTGAAGTTGAAAATTTCATGAAATTTTCTGCAAGATCTTGACAAAATTTCCAATCCCCACCAGGCTGATGCAAAGTTATTCAAAGGTTTTATTCTGGTCAAAACTAAAACAAACAATTATAAAAAAGTAAATAACGTAAGTGAGAAAAAAACAACTACATTAATTAATTGTATTAATATCTATTGGATAATACCGATGAAAATTCTCTTCTCTAAACATTCAGAGTACATATCAATTTATCGAATCCATTACAAAAGATTATTATGGATTAGAGGCTGAATCCGAAGTGGAATTATCATTACGTTTCAGTGATTGTTACCCTGATTCTACAGATAGAAAGACTTTCGAAATTTATTTCACTTGTAAAGAAGCAGCAGATTTGGACTGCGTGAAATATGCGGAAAATCATTTTAACGAGTTTATCGCCAATGCCAAGAAGGCTTTGGCGGGGAAAAATATTTCTTCTGGAAGAATTGTCAATATTGATCTCTCTTTTAAAGATCGAGATATCATAGTATCAGTCACCTTTTTGAAAATTCCCAATATTGAAGGTAAGTTTAAAATGGTACTCGGGTAAGTATCGAAGATGGAAAATAATTTTTCGCTCTTCTTTATTGACAGATAGTGTATTCAAAGAAAGAATAAAATTGTCCAAGAATACGATTTCAAGTTCATCTCAAGTATCTGCAGAATCAGTTGGAGAGTGTCTCCATAAACAAGCTGGATTCTATTTAGCCAAAGAGTAAGTATTCATGGTAACTTATCGAGCTTTAAATTTAATCTATTAATAATTTATCTATTCAAGAGTTATTATATTTTGTGATGCCGAAGATACAAGGTCCAATATTTGTGGTAGGCTTCAATCTGCAGAGAAAGTTGTCCAAGAGAATGCTGGTACAATTTGCGATGTATATTATCCAGTGAATAGTTTTTTTCTATTCAAAAAAGAAATCGATCTCGAAAATTGGAAGATCATATTCGTCGTCAGACATTACGCATCTACTTTACCGGTGGTGTACACACACATACTATAGTGTATGAGAAAACAAAAGTCATTGACGTAACTTATGAGTTAGATAAAAATAGAGACTCTTTCGTATTGGTGGCGACTGACAAGAAACTGATTGATTCTAATGGTGATGTTATATCGGCCAAAGAAGTTTCCAATCTTGGGGATTGTTATCGTACTTGTGCTCATGATAATGTCAATCTTTGTGAGACTTTCGTTTATTGTCAGTATACAGATAAATCTTCTTGTTATACATCAAATATTATCCATGCTAATTTATCCTCGCGAACGACAGAAGATGAATCTTGTAAAATTTACTCAAAGAACCGACTATTAGATTACATTAAGATATCTTCAAGAGAATTTAAAAAATCGCTTAGCATCGCTATTGATGTACCACTCGATGATTGTGCTTCAATGTGTAGTTCATCTGATGAGTGTTTCTCATTCCAACAATGTGATGGTTCTTGTACTTTGAGTGGCTATTATACTGATTCGATATCACAGGAAAGTAGCAATTGCGATATTTATATTCGTAAGTATTGTTTATATTTTTTTGAAGAGAAAATGAATATTTTTATTAATATAACTCAATATCTGAATTATTTCAGCGAAAGTTTCAGAACTATTTAAATCCACTGGCCGGCAAATCGTCTCTCGAGTTTTTCACACTGAGATTAATTTAAATTTGGATCAATGTGCAGCTCTTTGTGCTAGTTGGACAAATGCTGGTGAATTTTGTTTATCGTTCAACTATTGTCCTCAAAACGATGGAAAAAGTTCATGTAGTTTATCTGGATATACAATTAACGATAAATCAGCAAATCCGATTGATTCAGGAGTTTGTAAAAATTACGAATACAAAAATCAACAATTAAATGAAAGAAATAATTTTAAACTTACCATTGGAGGAACAAGCGGAGGAGCTACTTTTGGTATAATCATATTGTTCATTGCCGTTGGACTTTTGCTTGGATTTATTTTCCCAATGTTTATCAATGGAAAATTAAAAGAAATAATCACCCAAAAGTTTGTTTCAATATCTTCCTCGGAACGAGAAATCAATTCATTTGAATGGACAAGGCAAATCGATGAAACTGACAATATTCAGTCACTTTAAAATTTACATACATGTTTGTATTCATAAAACTGACTATCAAATTGATTTATTACAATCAAGTTCGATGAAAAATTTTGTGAACAATATAACTACAAATGTAATAATTATCTTTACAATTAAGCTCATCTTTTTGTTTTCTCACTCTAATTGATCTCCTTTAGTTTAATTAATTTTCAAGTTTCGTTAATCATCCATTTGAAACTGTAACCATTGTTTCTGGTATTAAACAATAAATTTACACTTAAATAAATTACAAGTTGACGTTTTTATCATAAATCAATTAATTTTCTAATTCTCATCGATTTGTTTCATACTTAATTAGTCGATCATTTGAAGTATAATCAATAAGGAAAAATGAAAATGATTAGATTTCATTTCTGATCAATGGTTGAATGAGTGTTGAAATATTTAGTGCGAAAACAATATAACAATACAATTGTTTAACAGAAATATATTATTACAGTAATTAGATGATTAGACTGACAACATTATAAATGATTTAGAAAAAAATAACAATATATTAATAGTCTTGTTGAATAATTCAACTTGACAATTTAACCCCACATGAGATTTGAGTGATGAAGGGGATTTATCGCTAAGCTTAACGAGCCTTCAAGTTGATCTGTGGTCAACGATTTAGGGTCAATATTGATTATACTCTTTTTCCCGTTAAAGTAATTAAATTCACCATCTTCTTCATTTTTTAAACGTCGACTTTGAACTTGATTGTAAGGGAACGTTGAATGGATAATGTTACTTGTTGACTCGTCGAAAAATATTTGACCAATATGAGCGACGTTTCCATTTTTAGTGTGGACTCGATAATGAATATGAGGTGTTCGTCCTGGATAATGTCCTGGGAATAGTGTTTCGAAAGAGACTGTACCATTGTCGTCGGTTATTTGAGCTCCTCGTAAGAATCTTCTGGCATCTTTGGGATACATTTTTTCTCGTTTTATCCTTGGCTTATCCATGAATCCCGAGTAAATGCCTGAAATTATGTTAACACAAATGAAAAAGTAAATCATTAAGTCTTAATTTTGAAAGAAAATCGATACAATAACATTACCTGAGTAATCGGGTTGCCAAATGTAAACTTTTACTCCTTCAATTGGTTTACATGTAGCGAAATCAATTAGATTTAAAGTAAGATTGAGAGATGTTCCTTCGCGATCTTCAATAATATTGGACCGAATGATATCTTCTTCAATGAAATATGGACCTTCACCAACTTCGGGACTTAATGGACAGTCAGCAAATCGAGTAGCAAATGATTCGTGTTGAGGTTCAGGAGTCGGGGAACACTGACCATCACCAGATTTAGGAACAATTTTCTCATCTTTCTTTGGAGGGGAACATGAATTACACAGTACATTTGATATGCAAAAGTAAAAGAAAACACAGGATAGGCCAAAAATCACAAATTTAGAGTCCATTTTGTTTAATCATCGAGCTATAGACCAACTAAAAAAAATATTCACCAATAAAACTATTGATTTGACTATCGATGGTTCATTGGTTTGTTAACTTGATTTTGATGTTGACAACAGCACATAAAACTAATCACTGCCAGGTACAGTTACCATCGTCATCACAACACTCCAGCAAACACCAAGAACGATAGAGAATAAGTTTAGCACAAAAAAACGGGTTTAACATCAGGATCAAGAAAAAAACTCTAATTGAGAGCAACAATTGATACTAAAAATAACTTTACATTAAAGTTGTTTGTTTCTGAGTTGGTTCACTTATCCGTTGGAATCAGGTAACAGTAACATAACTGTCATTTCTTGTACCATTATAGTCATGAAATTTTGTCACTGGACAATAGAATCAAATATTAACAGAGAGTCTCTGTCAGAGACATTAAATTAAATCAATTGTTTTGATTGAAAGAAAACTTTTTCCGTGAAAACCAGAAAACGAAAAGTGGAGAAGAGGCAAAGCAAAAGCGCTCAATTTGATTTGTATTAGTGACGAAAAAACTGCAAATTCGATGCTACTCTATTTTAAACTTTCCGTTATGATCTATTTTCGAGTTACAAATGTATAAAATCTTGATATTCTTAAGTAAAAGAGATTTAAATAGCCAATGGTCAAAAATGAGACTTTTAGAAAAATCGTTTTAAACACTGAAAACGAAAAATATTCTGAAAATTGAAAGACGAACAAAGTAATTGCATTGTTGAACTTTCTCTTTCCCCTTATTTACAAAAGAAGATTGAAGTTAGAACTTGTAATGCCACAAGTAGAGATTCCAATGTCGAGATGAACTTTCGTAACTATCATAATTATGGAGCGTGTATCGGACTTACAAAAGTAGACCCGAGTATCGATGTGCCAGAGGTTTGATTGCCTCTCAGGAAAAAGCTCTAGGTGAGCTGAAGAAAGTTTCATCTCACCTTTGGTCTAATAGTAATTGAATTTGATCAAAATCTGATTCCTTGTACTGAGAATCAAACAGTGAAATCAACACCAGCTAATCCAAACTACACATCGACTGATGGGTATGTCAAAAAAACGATCAGAGAATGGAAATTACAATTGTATTAATTGTTTCAATTTAATTGAAAGATATTTAAAAAAAAAATGCATCTTTGGTTGAATACATTTAGTGACGTTTAAAGAGACAATTTAAATGTAGTGAATGAAGTGAATTGATTAATAAACTTTTCTGTGATCCTTTAAAATCAGTTTGACAATTAAGATGATGTTGAACTTGTGAGATTATTTCTTAGGTTGAATTTCATCAATTTCTCATTTTTACGATTTCCAATATGAGCTTCAATTATTGTCCCAAACTCTTGTCTATCCAAAAGCTCATATGCAGTACCAAGTAAGAAGATTATCAATCGATTGAAAAATTCATGACCAAAACAGAAAAGATCAATTCCTAACTCCAAAGTCATTCCAAAGTCACATTCGTCATTGGCTAAATTGGTTAGATTGACAATTTCTTTCAATGATTCATAGGATTTGCTTCTTTGTCGATCCTCTTCCGGCAAATCAATCAGCTTTTTGAGTAATTTTCTAAGATTTTCTATGTCAATTAAAGATATCAATTAGTTAAAGCAAGGATAATGTTGTGTCATGAAACTCACGATCAGATTCAGGTAAAGGTCGATAACCAACATCTTTTTCAAATGGAACAACAATTCCAGCTCCATGAAAGCTTTTGGTGACAATTTTTTTCTTTCTTCTTTTCATCTCATCGTTAGTTAGACTAATATTGTTTTTTTCAGCGAAACTTTTGATTTTACCAATGAGCTTTTCGGTTACGATCTTCTTGTCACTTTTTCTTCTGGCCAAATCCTCACTTTTGGACATAGACAAGAACGAGTTAAAATTCAATTGTTATTCGGTGATTGTTTATAACAATAGAAAATCTTACCAATGAGCCAATAGGCCTGAGAAAAGGTTATCACCAAGAGGATTAATGAGACATGATTTGTCTGGATCATTAGAAACAACCATTGAAGGCATTTCAGAGGGCGAATCTCTATGGATAAAATGGAAAAGAATATTCAATTAACTAGTTGTTTCTTTAAACAGGAGATGAAAATTTACCTGAAATAACCAATATGGAAATTAGACTTTGGGTCACGAAGAACAGTCTGAAGCTCGGGAACATCATAAAAGAAACGATAATAACAAAGAAGGACATTCGGATCAGTTTGGTCCAGAGTTTCATCGTTTAATTTTCCATCAATTATATCAAATGGACCAACTAACAGAATATCAACTTCATTCAATGAAGCTAAAGAAAAGAAAACACTCAGGATAAGAGATTGAAGAAAAAGAAAATTACCAATTTACCTTTTGGATTAAGTGGATTTAATGATGAACAGAAAGACCAGAATTTGAAAAAATCTTCAGGCATTGAAACAAGAAAATGTTTCTTTATTTTCTCATTGATTTGATTAGAGTCAATTGATTTGGACTTTTTAGTAAACATTTTGAAAATCAAATGAAACCAAAAGTAAATGTAGACAATCAAACAATCAACACAACTAAACAGATGAAAAACCTTCTTGTGAATGTAAACAAATGAAACCAAATGGATTCGTAATTTGTTAAAGCGCCAAATCTTTTGATAAGAAAAAAGTTTTGGCGCTTCAATTTTATTCAATTCAAATTCGTTCCTATGATTGGTCAAATTTTCCTTAAACTTTCTGATAATTAAATAAATAAAAGAATAAATAAATTAAAAATAAGTTCCAATCAAACTTAATCTTCTGGTTTTCATCTTCTTTTCCCAGTATTAAGCAAATTACCATTGAAATAACGCCTTACATGTAATACTTTGTTCTGGATCTGGTTCGTTCAATTGTTTGCATTAAAACTCATTTTATTTAAATCACGACGAACTTTTCATTGGTAATTCAAAAAATCAACTGATATCAATTCTACCTTGATTTGAATGGTTACTTTCAATATATTGTAGATAGACAATCACACGAGAAAAATACACCCTTAACTATCTTGTTGTGGATAATAATTGATTTATCTTAAAACCTCATCCATTTGTCAAGGTAGAAAATCAGGTCTTTATCATCACTGAAAACAAACATCATGATCATGAATAAAATGCTCCAAATTGTATCAGCTGAAAGTTTACAAATCGGTCTAATTGTGACGTTTGGCCCAGCAACTAGACACCCAATTGATCAATTTTAGCTTAATTATTTGAATAAATAACCAATGAATCCCAGAATAATGTTAATCATTTTCTTAGTTCATTTGCAGTTCGGTTCATTGGGTAAAAAACCGAAATCATTGGATAGAATTGATAAATAAAACAAATGAGTGAGACTCTAATTTTTTGCAATCGATTCAAATTAATTATTAGTGATTATCATCACATTACAAACAAGATTAGTTAATTATCGCTGTTTGTGATTATTCAAAAGACTGGTAGTTTTCATCTCTGGAATATTTGTAACTTCAATGTTTCATTTTGTTAATTCATTGAGTAAATCGAAATGATTTCACTCTTATTAAATTTGTTTACTTTTACATTTCTCTCAAACTTTTATATACTCCAAATATCTACTGGTAAGTTTTGTCAATTCATTAACAATCTAAATCCATCTCTTAATCAAAATCAACCTTTAATTGTCTTAGAATCTCTTCACGATTTTCCTTGGTCAGTGGATAAAGGAAATTGGATAATAACTGCAAAGTTAATCTCGGTAAGTGGATCTTCAATTATTCTCTAATGATTCTTAGATAGTTAATGGAATATTCAATTTAGTCTAGTGATCAAGTTTACGATATTCGAGAGTACGTTCACTCAAGTGAAGTTGTTCGCGGTAAAATTACAATATCATCAGGAGATGATAAGTTGGATATTTTTTATTCCAGTGAATTCGAAAACGATAGATTAGTTATTCAGAGTAAGTATTGTAAAAGTGATAATTTACGAATGGTTTTGTGTTCTTAATCATTTTTACGTATCAACAGACCAACAATGTACTAAATTTACTTTCAAAAATCAATGGGACAACTTTCTTTTTAACATCGATTCGAAAAAGCCTCTTCTTAATCATGTACTGTTGACGGGACCTTCGATTCTGTTCAGGATCAATGGAAAGAGTTTTAATTGGGTAAATATTGTGATCATTTAATTTTCTTTTCTAGAACTCAAATAATAAAGTCAAGTTAAATAAATGATTGAATAGAGAAAAGGAGGAGATACAAATATAAGAGGATTTCCAGTCCATTCTGCAAAGACAACGTTCAATAGAAATCTTGATATTATTTATTATTACAAAAGTAAGTCGATTTTCTAAAGAAAATATTTCAAGTGTAAATGTATTTTAATTTGTCTTTAACATTGTTGATCATTACCAATTCTCTAATAAAGCTCATTTAGATTCTCCTGGAATTTTACAAGCGAGTCGATTACAGTTCGTGGGTATGGATTCATCTCTTCAGCTCGTAACTTTCAGAGAAAATGTTAACTTGGATATTTATTCAATTACTAAAACACAGGAAGAGCTTGATAAGTTTGTCACGGTAAGAAGAATACAAGACTTTTCATGAGTTATTATAAGAATTTATCACCTTCAGGTTACACCAGGAATCGGTTGTCCTTTGCACTTCATAACATCAAAATCTTATGATTGGTTCATGGAACCAGAAATGTCAAAATCGAGCTATCATTTCACTGCTAAAACTACTGTTGATGGACCCAGAAAATCGATAACCTTAAGTGAGGTAATTAATAAAGTGGAAATTGTGATAATTTTCAACCAAACCTTCATATTAGAACTTGAGATTACCTAAATATCATCTTCTGTGATTTATTATTCTTCCACCAAAATAAATTAAATCAGATTACCGATAATTAGTGAACATCTCAAGAATGAAACACAACCGAAAAAGAATTTCAAACTCATCATAAGTTCCATTACTTATAAATGAAATTTCGACTCTTTTGCAAATAATAATCGAAACTTTCAAAACAGTTTCCCAATTAAAGGAAAGCTTACAGTTAAAGTCTTTCCATTTAAAGAAATCAAAAAGACGCTTAGATTTCAAACGATTTTAATTAATCTCTATGATCTATTAATATTTTGAATTTTCTAAAACTTGAAATTCTATTTCTTAGATGTTCGTTAACAGTGAAGATCTAACCACAAGTTTGAAGACAATAGAACAAGGGATTATAACGGAATCTCTATACGATTATAATTTGGGAACTGTACATGTATCACTGAGAGAAGGTCGTTGTTTGAACTCTGCTGTTGGTCCGAATAGTCCGGGAATAAGTTCTTACGGAACATTCACCTCATATGGTTTCCTCAACTATGAAGACGCATATAAATACTCATATCTTGGTAAAGTTTTCATTGTAAGATGTTTAACTTGGAAAAAAAATAATATCTTCATTAATATTCAGATTTTTTTCCCAACCAAATGAAACATAGAGATCAGGATACGAAACTTATGTTTGGGAAAGAGTTGATTACGATTATGAATTCGAGGGAGTTAAATATGACAAATTCGTTACCAGCCATTACTTCATTTCGTCAGTAAGTATCTAAGGTAATCGCACATTTTATGATTAACATTTTGGACCTTTTACAGTACGATGCCAAATTATTCAAAGGTTTTATTCTCGCGAGAACTACAACAAACAATTATAAAAAAGTAAACAACGTAAGTGAGAAAAACCAAATAAATCTATTGAATATTAATATTTTTCTCTGGTTATCCAGGAAACTTATACATTTATCCAAGAGAAAATAAAAGATTATTATGGATTAGAAGAGGCAGAATCGGGTCGAGATTATGAAGCTGAATTATCTCTACGATTTAGTGATTGTTACCCTGATTCAAATGATAGAAAGACTTTGGCAATTTACTTCAGTTGTGACAAAGACGAAGAAGATTTTAACTGTATAAAGTATGCAGAAAGTCATTATAACGGATTTGCCAACAAACTCAAGACCAGTTTGGTGAGACAGAACATTTCTCCTGGAAGAATAGCTGATATCGAACTCGTTTTCGAAAATACAAATATCATAGCATTGGTAACCTTTTTGAAAATTCCCAATATTGAAGGTAAATTTAAAATGACACTTGGGTAGATATCGAAGATGGAAAATAATTTTTCGCTTTTTCGTTTGCTAACAGATAGTTTACATAAGGAGAGAATGAAATTGTCTCAGAAGACGATTTCAAGGTTATCAGAAATTTATGCAGAATCAGTTGGAGATTGTCTTTACAAACAAGCTGGATTCTATATGGACCAAGAGTAAGTTTTCATGGTAATTTATTGACTTTTATACTGATTATATAATTCTTTCAAAAAGGGTAATTGTAGTTTGCAATCCTCAAGACAAAACTTCAAGCATTTGTAGTCGGCTATCTAAAAAGCGCCTTGTCAATAGTGATGATGGAACAACTTGCGATATATATTATCCAATCAATAGTTATTCGCAATTCAAACATGAAATTCATCTTGACAAGCTGGAAGATCATATTCGTAGCAACACTCTACCACTCTATTTGCTCGAAGATTTCATTGTTTATTTTGTATTTACGAAAGTCATTGACGTAACTTATGAGTTAGATAAAAATAGAGACTCTTTCGTATTGGTGGCGACTGGCAAGAAACTGATTGATTCTAATGGTGATGTTATACTAGCCAAAGATGTTTCCAATCTTGGGGATTGTTATCGTACTTGTGCTCATGATAATGTCAATCTTTGTGAGACTTTCGTTTATTGTCAATATTCAGATAAACCATCTTGTCATACATCAAACATTATCCATGCTAATTTATCCTCGCGAACGACAGAAGATGAATCTTGTAAAATTTACTCAAAGAACCGACTATTAGATTACATTAAGATATCTTCAAGAGAGTTTAAAAAATCGCTTAGCATTGCTATTGATGTTCCACTCGATGATTGTGCTTCAATGTGTAGTTCCTCTGATGAGTGTTTCTCATTCCAACAATGTGATGGTTCTTGTACTTTGAGTGGATATTATACTGATTCGATGTCACAGGAAAGTAGCAATTGCGACATTTATATTCGTAAGTATTGTTCATATTTTTTTGAAGAGAAAATGAATATTTTTATTAATATAACTCAATATCTGAATTATTTCAGCGAAAGTTTCAGAACTATTTAAATCCACTGGCCGGCAAATCGTCTCTCAAGTTTTTCACACTGAGATTAATTTAAATTTGGATCAATGTGCTGCTCTTTGTGCTAGTTGGACAAATGCTGGTGAATTTTGTGTATCGTTCAACTATTGTCCTCAAAACGATGGGAAAAGTTCATGTAGTTTATCTGGATATACAATTAACGATAAATCAGCAAATCCGATTGATTCAGGAGTTTGTAAAAATTATGAATACAAAAATCAACAATTAAGTGGAAGAAATAGTTTTAAAAGTGATCAACTTACCATTGGAGGAACAAGCGGAGGAGCTACTTTTGGTATAATCATATTGTTCATTGCCGTTGGACTTTTGCTTGGATTTATATTCCCAATGCTTATCAATGGAAAACTTAAAGAAACCTGCACTCGAAAGTTTAATTCAATGTCTTCGTCGGAACGAGAAACCAGTTCGTTCGAATGGACAAGACAAATGGATCAAACTGAAAACATTTAGTCAACTTGAAAATAGTACATTTAAATGAAAAAATTTCTTCCGACCATTAAAAAAGTCTTAAGTTTATTTAACAAACTGAGCTAATCAAACTTTTCATCCAATTTTTCGTTCAGAAGTAATCGATAATCAAACGTGCTTTATATTAATATATCATTTATTAATATTAGCATCTGAACCAAAACAACTTGATACTTTACAAGTCTAAATTTCAGAATTTTAATCGTGATAAATTTACTATGCAATGAAAAATTTGAGACTTAATTCGGCGATTTCTGACTAATTAGTATAACAAAATGATAATTTAAAACACTACCTGTGAAGTTACCAGAATAACTTGATTTAATTGAATCAACTGTTAACATTGATGAATTTTCATGGGTTCTAATTCAAGTTGATAATGAACCAATTAATTGTGCTCCATTTACATACCATGAAACGTTAAGTTTAAAATACAGAAAGGTAAACCTTTCAATTTCAACCTACTGAATTTAACTAATAAAGCCAATTTTTTGGATTAGTATTAATACTTGAATTAAACATCTAAACTAGTGATAGATTGAGTATCAGCTCAATTTTTGGAGACTTGAGTTGATTTATTTTATTGTATTATTTAAAATTTCAATTGTTTGTAACCTTTCTATTCTTAGATCAGAAGTCCTGTAAATATGTATGTTCGAACTTCGAAGTACCAAGACAAGTGAGCCAAACCGAAAAATTGTACTAAAAATAACATCGGCTCTAAACGAATTCATTCTATTTTGTTTACCATCATTCAATCTAACATTTTATGTTCTACGCCTACGTGACAACCTCGATTATCTAAAAAATTATTGATAAAATTATTGTGATTACATTGTTATAATGTGTATCCATTTGACAATCTGATAAATTCTCTAGATATCTATTAGGTTCAATTTGTTACAATTTGTTACAATACTGAACATTTAGATTGCTTTTAATTGTGATCAATGATATCGATTGTTTTTGAAAAACTGATAAGAGAATTGGTAATTGATTTCGAACAGTTTTTTGTTGATAGTCAGAACATTGTCGTAACCCATTAGAGTCAACCAATTTAAGTGAATTAATTAAAATTGATTCGATATCAATTTCGGATGTTAAAACAAAAATCAATCAGTTTCAGTTGATTTTAAAATATAGATCACTTTTACCGCACCCTTTTGCGATATTACATCTACCTAGGCAAAACTTAACTAAAAGTTCTTATGCTGTCAGGCAATTTTGAAGAAATGATAAAATCTTTGAAAGTGTCGTATTGTTTGTATCGTTCACTTCATATCAATTATATCAAAATCGAACCAGATACTGATACTTGGTAAATTTCAAGAAGAACGATACAGAGAACAAGCTCGAGTTCATTTGCGTAAATTATCTAGAGAATTGAGTGTCAATATAAAAAATGAAAATTGCAAGATTTTAATTGAAGAGCTCGAAAAAACAATAACAAACACTGAATAATCGGGACGATTATCCATCGCGAGGGAAATATGTTTGATAAAGTTAATGTTATTTATCAATTTCAATAAAATTTATGGACCAACACGAGTCTATTTGATGAATGGCCAACAAATTTAAACCAAAGATTGATTAATCAATCAGGAGGTAAAAACTCATCAATCATTGAATGATTTCTATGGACACAAAGTTGATTTTTCCAAGTTTGAAAACATAATATTTAAGTTTCTACCATCGAACACAACTAGTTTAGTCAGAAATCACCCTCAATCAATTCACAAATATTTCTTCTGGAAGCTGTTTCTCGAAAGATTTACTCTCACAATTTACTTTTGATTATGAAAACTTCTTTGATTAATAAATGATTTCTGTTCGTACGAATGCTGTGTAAATAGTGAGAATAAGTTATTTCCACTCAGTACCATTATCAGAGGTTTTACTGTACATTAAACCAACTCTAAACAGGTTGAGTACAAATAAAATTCTCTACTATTTAAATGGTTCGGCAAAATTTTTTGGATCATAAGTGAAAAAAGAGATCAGTTTGACTTCATTTCGTGTTTCTAACAGCCATTAAGATTAGAATGAAAGTTTCTGAGTTCAGTAAAATTCAGCCTGGAATTCAGTAATAGGAATATTTTCAAATCGTGATAATGAACGCGATAAATTTTTTCACACCTTCACAGTTACGGTTAGAGGTGTTTTTTTGATTTGATTGTTTGTGTTATAACTGGAAAGAAAATAACTATTATAAAACTATTGCAATTAATTGCCACATAAACACTTTATTAATAAAAGTAGAGCGGCACTTGGGTAACTTTTCCTTGATTTTCCATACCTAAAATGGCCGAAAACTGGCCATTATATGGTTAGTGAGGAGATTATCTTCCCTTATCTTCATCTTCTTCCTCAAATTTCATCCATAAGGATAACCAGGTACCACGTGAGAGGTGGTACCTGGTTGAACAAAGAACTGGTGGTGTAACCAGTTTACAGTTCTTCGTACATAGAAAGTATCAACGTCCCCGTTGATTTACAATTATTAGGAAATTAATTAATATAATATTATCCATCACCGGACATTATTTACAAAGTATATAAAAAAAGTAAACGATATTAAAATACAGAGTTAATACAATTAAGGTTGACAGACGTATCAGTCTAGAGTGATTATTTCGATCGGATTATTTGAATGTAATTGGAGCCAGTGATGAATATTTTGCCCTGCTTTTACCATGTCTCGAACGACTTCAGCTGTGGGTATAGGAATATTTTTATCTTTCATCTTTTGTAATTCGATGTACGCTTTAAGAGTGACTCGAGCATCTCTCTCAGGGGAATGTCCAATGGTTACATGTTTATCATCATCTCTACGTAATTTTTGATGATTAAAAAATAAGAACTTATCCAATGAAACTAGTCCTATTGGTTGTAACCCAGGCCAAAG
Organism: Panonychus citri; assembly: GCF_014898815.1. NCBI lineage: Eukaryota > Metazoa > Arthropoda > Arachnida > Trombidiformes > Tetranychidae > Panonychus > Panonychus citri. Next base: position 310,266 of record NW_026515523.1, on the reverse strand, counting down.
GTCTTGTAAATCAACGTGTTGGATGAATGAAGCTTTTAATTTTGATGGTGTCAATTCAAGTTTATTTAGATCATCCTTTCCTTGGGTTAATAATCGTCTTCCGATGGCCAATTCTCGTACTTGCATACATATCTCGTCAAGACTTAACCCTGTAGCTAGGTCATTAATTTGTAATCCGGTAATTCGAGTATTAGGGTTTGATATTGTAGTGTTTTTAACCTGAGCATAATATACCGTTTGTATTCGAATTTCATTTCCAAACCATCCTGATAAATGAACACTTCCTACACCATTATTTCCGTCACCTTCGATGTCGAGAGATAATGTTTCTTTTTTATTATTTCTTGGACCAATTGGAACATATTTTTCTAAATGTTCAGGTATTGGATTATTAAGATTTTTCCAAAATGGTTTACCTCCATATGCTTCCCTTAATTTTCTGCGTTTAACTCGCCGTTGTTCTCGTGCATAGGAATATTTGGATGGGCTAGTTTTTATCACGGTATTAATATTCACTTGTTGGTCAGTTTTAAAAGGTAAATCAGGACAATTTTTCCTCAAGTGACCAGGTTCACTACAGTATGAGCAGTATTCACAATTAATCTTAGTGTGATTAAAGCGGAAGCATAAGGAGCAATGTCTTTCTGGCAAGTCAATAAGGTTGATTTTTGTAGAGTTTCTACTATTTTGATAATTCAGTTTTCTGGTATAAGACAATAGGTTTTGGTGAGCGGTTTGTAATTTATCCGAGTGAGTCGCTGTAACTGTTAATTTTGTAAATTTGTTCATTTCTTTTGGGGTACCACATATATCATAATCAGGTGATACTAACTCCGGTCTCCAAACATGGCCATAGTAATTAGTGTATTTAGTGGCGAAGATCGACAAAATCAGATAACATTTTCTGAATACTGTACTCGGTGAAATTGGCTTGATTTGATTTGTGTACTCATTATGATTTTTCTTTCGTTGTTTTGAAGAAATGAAGAAACCTGGACCGGTATTTTTTAGTTGTAAATTTTCCATCTTCTTTTGGAAAGCGATTAGCTTTGGATCTGGAGGAGCATTTGTTGCATTCCAATCGTCTTCTTCCATCCTAATTGTAAAATAAAGAAAAGAAAGAAGAAAACTTCAATTATTCATCTACCCCAAATCACCGGAGTTTTGAATAATAAGTAATAAATTACCCATCACCGGGTTGATTGAAATTTATCATAAATTTGAATTTCAATACCCAATCACCGGGTTAATTAAAATTTTATCAATAGGATTTCAAAAACCCAATCACCGGGTGAAAAGAACATTTTTATTTAGTTAATTGTACATCCATCACCAAGTAAATTATCATTATCATTAGTAATTTTATCTCCATCACTCGAGAATTTCGAAAACTTGCCCCAGCACCGGAGCATTGATTTTATTTGTATTAATAACACTGATGTAAAGGTATAATAATGTCCTTATTTTCCTTATTTTCTCTATTTACTATCACAGAGTTGATTGATCTTTTTGGATAAGGGATTAATCTACAACCAATAACACAACACAAGAAGCTGATGGTAATACTAATAAGTATCCAAATCCACATTGGTACATTCATTTTCCAATTGATTTTAAGATGATTGATACTTGTTTCAATTTTCTCTTGAGCTTCATCGATTAATGAAATCAAGTGGTTCAATTTGTAATTCTTTAGCCGATGGTTGAGTTAATCGTAAATTGATTGCATGTGTATGTTCTGATACCGGTGAACCTTGACTATGAATTTGGAACTTTTGAACTGTATATTCTAGGTCATCGATAGTAAAATTAGTATATTTTGATAATCTTATCACATTATTTGGACAAATATATTTAATATTACTATATAAAGTAATTGTGTCCTGCACAATGTATTAAATACTGCTCTCCCATTTGTTTAACTTGAATCGTTTCTGCGTATGTGGTAACATTAGGGCTATTGCTGAAACAAACTTCATTCTTCCAAAGCTCAATTTTCTTCAAGTTTTCTTTACAATTCGATACTTTCTTAAAAATAGGATTATGACCTTTCAAGTCCTTCTCGCTAATCTCACAGAATCGATAATCGGTGATGTTGACTAATACATATTCTGGACCTTTATATGTAACTTTACAAGTGTGTGTATTATTATTATATAATGTAAATGCATCTGCTTGAAATATTTGGTTAGTGGTATCTCGTAAAATGTTGTAAAATTTACCATTAATGTTGGAAATCTTTCGTTATTGTATACATTTACATTAACATTTTCAATTTCATCTAATGAACATTCTGGTGCAGGGTAAAATAATTTTGAAGTATTTAAAGAAACTTATCAATCCTTGGTTTAGCTTTCTAATTGTTTCATTAAAATGTTTTGATTGATTAAGCTGGTTATTTGCTTGCGTTACTGTATCGGCGGCTTGAAATGTTATTAACGGTAAATATTGAGGCAGTTGATTCACATCGAAAGAAATTAGAAACAGTTGTTGGCTTACATTATGTAATTGTTCAAACTGCTTTTTTATCAGCTTCTTATATTCTTGGTTAGACTCTGCGATGGATGTTAGTACTGGTTGTATTTCTATTTCGGGATTGAAAATGTGTTTATATAAATAGTTAACGCCACTAATTACTATTCCACCAACTATTGTGGTGGCTACAGTTCCAGTGATTATTTCTCGTCTTATTTTTATAATATTTTCTTCTGGTTTGGTTGTTACATTCGGTATATTACGAATAGGATTTATGTAATTTTCATCAATAAATGATGAACAATGTTCTTCAAATTTGTCCAGAATTTTCCTTACATATTTACACATGGCTGGATTATACTCACATGTAATGGATTCATTTCTTTCCTTGTCTGTTTTTAGAACAATTGGGATTTCTTTACATGGGTTTGAAAATGCTAGTATGACAGAGACTTGTTGAGCTGATTTTCTTGGGTGATATTCAGTTTTTCTCCATAGAATAGGTTCACCAGAGATAAAAGGAGAGATCTCTAACATCTCAATTCGTGTAAGTATGCTTAAGATTGTTACTAAATTAATTAAATTTCTATGAAAGTACGGCTTGAGTTGATTACTATGGGCTCGTCTTATTTTTTCTTTTTTATCAGTTCGTAATATTTTATAAGTGGTTTCTCCTTGTTTTTCTATCACTTTATATGGTCCTTTAAATTTTTGCTTCAGTTTCTTTGGTCCCTGAAATTGCTTGTACATTACTTCATCTCCTACTTGATAGGTTCGTAATTTCTTCCGATCATGTTGAATTTTTTGATTTTCTTTTGAGTTCAATGAGTAAAGTTTTGCTTGATCATAAATCTCAGGCCATTTTTTGATTGTTGATTTTAAATTAGATGGTAATTGTTTAAATGTCTGGTTGTTAATTATAATATCAATGGGTAAGGTTGGTTGACGACCATATAGTAAATAAAAAGGAGAGGCTTTCGTGGATTGATTTACACTCGAGTTATAAGCGAATCCCAGCACCGGGATTAACTCGCTCCACTTTTGAGTGTTTTCTTTTTTACAATAATGAGTTAACATTGAACACAATGTTTGATTTACTTTTTCTGTTAATCCATTTGTTGCTGGATGATAGGCAGTTGAAAATGACCATTTACTTTGGAAGAATAATCTAATTTGTTCAACCACTGAAGATATAAAATTTCTACCTTGATCTGAGACAATTGTTCTAGGGCAACCATGTCTGAGGAAGACCGAGTTAATTAGGAAAGTCGCTGTTGATTCAGCGGTCATATCTTTGATTGCTGCAACCTCTACCCATCTTGTAAAGTAATCGGTACACACTATAATATAATTGTTTTTCTTAGATGTTGGGAAGGACCGATTAAATCGATTCCAATTTTCTCGAATGCATTATTAACAATTATTGATTTTAACGGAGCTTCTAAGGTTCCACTTCCTCTTTTATCTAATTGACAAATTAGACAGCTTCGAACGTAATTGGTTACATCTCTACTCATCTGGGGCCACCAATAATGTTGTTTAATTTTATTGTAAGTAGAAAAGATCCCTGGGTGACCGGACAAGACCGAATCATGATATTCTTGCAAAATTTGCTTAATTAATCTTTTAGGAATAACTATATTCCAACTCTCTCCATAATGGTTAATTGTTAATCGGTATAGTAAATTCTCTCGGATTCTGTATTTAGAAATTAATTTCCTTTCTTTGGGATCTAAATGAGAAAAGTTTTCTAATTGTTCAATTATTTTAATGATTCGTTGATCTCTTCGTTGTTCATCAACTAGATCTATTTTATCTTCAATAATTTGGTTAACTAGTAATGTGAACAACTCTTCACATTCATCCTTTTGATTATCATAAACAATATCATCCACAGGATATCGTGATAAACAATCGGCATCAGCATGAATTTTCCCTGATTTATATTTAACTGAAAATCAAATGATTGAGCGCCATTGCATATCGCTGTAAGCGAGCGAGGATCTTTTGAATGAATGTGGCATAAGGCACAATGATCAGTTTACTTCAAATTTAATTCTCTAAATAGACTTGAATTTTGTACTGCCCAAACGATGGCCAAGCATTCCTTATCAGATACTGGATAATGTAACTCTGCTCCTCTTAATATTCGGGAGGCGAATCCAACAGGGTGATAACCATTATCATCCTTTGTAAGAGAATTGCTCGAGACCATAACCTGAGGCGTCCACTGCAATTGAGTTTCTTTTGCTGGATCATAATGAGCAAGAACTGGTGGTGTTGTTAATTTAAATTTCAACTCATTAAAAGCGTTTTCTTGTTCTGGCCCCCAATCAAAAGTAAAATCTTGTTAAGTTAGTGAGAGGTCGGCGATGTTAGCGAAGTCTTTATGAATCTTCGATAATAAGAGCATAAAGCAACAAAAGATTTTATATCTCTAACTGTCCTAGAGTAGGAAATTGTTGAACTTTTTATTTTTCTGGGTCAACTTGTTGACCATTCTCACTAATCACGTGTCCTAAGAATAGAATTTTCTTTTTCAAAAATGAACATTTATTAGGTTTTAAAGTTAACCCTGCATTCTGGAGTCTCGTAAATATTAATTCTAATTTACTTAAATGTTCTTCTTCATTTTCTGAATAAATTAATAAATCATCAATAAAAACTAAACAAGTATTATAAATTAATCCACTCAAAACAATAGTCATCATCCTCATAAATGATGAAGGTCCATTTGCTAATCCAAATGGTAATCTAGTGTATTCGTACAACCCACTTGGAGTGACAAATGCTGTCTTAGGCTGATCCTTTGGATCCATTGCCATTTGATGATAACCTGATCTTAAGTCTAATAATGAATAAAATTTCATTCCTCTTAAACTATCAAGATAATCTTGAATATTTGGTAATGGAAATTTATCTTTAACAGTTATCTCATTTAATTTTCTATAGTCTACACACAATCGCATTTCTGTGGTTCCCTTTTTTGATACTAATACAATTGGTGATTACCAAGGTGAGCAGGATGGGATAACAATTCCATCATCTATTAATTCATTAATTGAAGCTTCTGCTACTTTTCTTTTTAAATCTGACATTCGATAAGGTTTTTGAGATATTGAGGATGATTTCCAGTATCAATTGAGTGAGCATAAACATTAGAGAATCCTAACTCTTTGGATGTGGCAGCAAAGACACTTCGATATTTAATTATTAATTTATTTAATTTATCTCGAGTTGTTGGTTGGATTTCACTGTTCACTTCAAGTTTTAAGTCATTGATTATATTATTAATATGAATTTCTTCATCAACGAAATTTTCTTCCCCATCACCGGAGACTGAAAATAATGAAGATAAACTAATTGTTGATGAATAGTCACTTCTTGTGATTAATTGTGTATTTGATGATGATTGTATTTGATTCGAATCATAATTAGATGAGACGATTGATGATGCTGTTAATTGCTTTGTGTTTGATTTAAAATTTAAATCTATGGTTTCAAATTTTCCTTTTGGGTTCAATGGAATGATTAATTCTTCGTTTACAATCAATGAAAATTTTCCTTTTCTAAAATATTTTGTCCGATGATGGCCTCAATTCCTGACGGCAAAGTATCAACAATAATCATAGGTGATTTAATTTCTATTTTGTTGGACCATCGGGAATCTCTAATTTAATATAAGTTTCACCAATTACTTTTAGTGGTTGATTTCAGTGGTTAGATGGATTGGACCTTTATAGTTGTGATAATCTAGTGACAACTTTTGAGCTAAGTGTTTAGAAAGTAATGAGACTTCAGCCCCAGTATCGACCAAACATTCTACTTTTCCTTAATTTTGCTTTCGTAAATATTAAGTGATTTTTCTTTGAATAAGTTTGAAATGATTGAACTGGAAATTTTTGTTTCATCATCATCACCATATTCAGTATAAACTGTTTTAACTACTTTAGTTCTTTTGTCACTTGATGGTGATCTTGATCTTGATCTTGGTCTTCCTCTACCTTGGGGGTGAGGAGAGTTTTGTCGTGGTCGTCCTCTAGGTCGGGGACTTAAAGATCGATTTTGGTGTGGTTGATTGAGGGTAATTTGATATTCGTCTGGTCGAGGTGGACGCATCGAACGAGGGGTGATCTACTTAAATTTCTGTTTAAAACCAAGGTTGTTTTCTATTATCTTGTGATTGATTTTTCTCCAATTATCATCTTTAGATGTTGATGGACCTTGAGTTGCCCATCCGATACTTTTTTGATCATCTCGAGGTCTGTCCACTCTTCGGGGACATTCATTTCTTTTATGTCCAGGCTCATTGCAACCATAACATATGATTGGTTGATTATTATCGCTTGTTTGATTACTTTGTCGATAGTTATTCATTCTATAATTATTTCGATAGTTACCACGATAAACATTTGTATTTCGATAATTTTCAGTTCGATAGTTATCATTTCGATAATTACTATTTCCATAATCATTTCGATTACGATAGTTGTCCCTCTCTCGCTTTTTCATATCTTGTTGGAAAGTTAAACAGTCTAATCTTTCGGTAATTTGTTGTAAATGTTGTGATAACGCCGTTATTGTATTTTTTAACTGTTCATTCTCTTCGGATTCAGTTAAATCATCATCTTTTGATAATGTTGATCGTTCAGCTAATGTTACTTTAGTAATAAAGTCAGAGGTAGAATCAGCTGTCAGTAAATCTAATCTAGTTCGAATGTTTGATTTTAAACCTCTGTCGATGAAGCTATTTACTAATTCTTCTTGCATATCTGGGTTGATTCTTCTACATAGATCTCGAACCTCGTAAGAGTAAGAAATAGCTGATTGATCTGAACGTTGTTTCTTATTATTTAACTCTTTAATTAAATTTTTTCGGTAACCTGAAGGAGCTAAATCTGAAACCAATTTGACTTTCAAATCTTCAAAAGTTCTAGGAATATTATCACCAGTTAAAGGTTTGATTCTACATCGGTACCACCTACTAGCGGTACCAGTTAAATAAGCAGGTAAAGCTTTTAGTTTGATCTCTTCATCCCAATCAAGAGCAACTGCAGCTGATTCAAAATGATCAAGCCAATCTAGTAAATCCTCATCCCCATCACCGGAGAAATTAGGAATATGTAATTGTTGATTTACTGTAGAATTTAATTTGTTCTTCTTCTCTCTACCAATCCCCAGCACCGGGGTTGTTAATAGAGGTTGATCATCCATAGTTAAGGTGAGAAGTGAGTTTCAATGTATAATTGATGTAATTTAAAGATAAACCAAATTAGTAATATAATTAATGGAGAGAGAAAACTTAATAGTTGTAATATTTTGATTGTAGAGTCTCTAAATTTAATTCCGAATATTAATTGTATTTCTTCTTGTTCCTCTATATTTAAATAATGATCATTATTGTTCATATCACCAAAAGATAATAATTAAACAAAAAAACAAACAAAATGTTTTACACATAATTAGAAGAGAGGAAAAACTTAATTAAAAGGAATATAATTAAATTCAAAGAGAGATAAGAAAGAGACTTGAAATTTAAAAGAAAGAGAGCTGAATTCAAAAGAGAGATAAGAAAGAGACTTGAAATTTAAAAGAAAGAGAGCTGAATTCAAAAGAGAGAGAAGAAAGAGACTTGAAATTTAAAGAAATAGAACTAAATTCAAAAGAGAGAGAAGAAAGAGACTTGAAATTAAAAGAAAGAGAACTAAATTCAAAAAGAGAGAAGAAAGAGAATTGAAATTAAAAGGAATAGAACTAAATTCAAAAGAGAGAGAAGAAAGAGACTTGAAATTTAAAAGAAAGAGAGCTAAATTCAAAAGAGAGAGAAGAAAGAGACTTGAAATTAAAAGAAAGAGAACTAAATTCAAAAGAGAGAGAAGAAAGAGACTTGAAATTAAAAGAAAGAGAACTAAATTCAAAAGAGAAGAAAGAGAATTGAAATTAAAAGGAATAGAACTAAATTCAAAAGAGAGAGAAGAAAGAGACTTGAAATTTAAAAGAAGAGAGCTAAATTCAAAAGAGAAGAGAAAGAGACTTGAAATTAAAAGAAAGAGAACTAAATTCAAAAGAGAGAGAAGAAAGAGACTTGAAATTTAAAAGAAAGAGAACTAAATTCAAAAGAGAGAGAAGAAAGAGACTTTTGATCAAAGGGAAAATTTCAATATTTTGATTCTGATTAGTTTTAATTATGGTTTCACTTCAATTTAGGTTAATTATACTTTGATTATCATTAATCGATTTTAACTAAATTCAATTTAATTGTTTGAATAATTAGACCTTGATTAATTGGTTTCAATTCAGTTCAATTGTTCAATAACTTTTCATTTAATTATGGTTGAGTGCTTTCAATTTGTTATCAAGTACGATTTAATTCAAAAAGTTCAATAACTTTACCTTTTATTATGGTTGAGTGTTTTCAATTGTTATCAAGTATAATTAAATTTAAAAGTTCAATACGGTTAACTTTAATTATAGTTGAGTGTTTTCAGTTGTTATTGAATGCAATTAAATTCAACAGTTCAATAATGTTACCTTTAATTATGGTTGAGTGCTTTCAATTGTTAATTTCAATTCAATTTTTGAAATTAATTGTGGTTTTAATTCAATGATTAAATTCTTTTCAGTAAATTGTGGACCGTAATTATTATTTTGATCAAATGATTTTATTCTTTCATTCAATTGTTGAAGTTAATTGTTGCTTTGATTCAATGATTATTCCTTTCATTCAATTGTTGAAAATAATTGATGTTCTGATTCAAGGATTATATTTCTTTCATTCAATTGTTGAAGTTGATTGTTGCTTTGATTCAATGATTTTATTCCTTTCATTCAATTGTTGAAAATAATTGCTGTTCTGATTCAAGGATTATATTTCTTTCATTCAATTGTTGAAGTTGATTGTTGCTTTGATTCAATGATTTTATTCCTTTCATTCAATTGTTGAAGTTTATTGTTGTTTTGATTCAATGATTTTAATTTTTTTCATTCAATTGTTGAAGTTAATTATTGTTTTGCTTCAATGATTTTATTTTGATTAATGTTGATTGATCGATTGTTGTAAAGTTCAATTCAATTTGAAAAGATAGATAATTAACTTTAGTTATGGTTGGTTAGTTCAATCATTGTACAGTTCACTTGTTATATCTGATTTTTGTTTGAGTAAATTTTAAATTACTGTTTCTCAAGGTTTATTTATAGATGAATTAATTGGATCTTACTGAGAAATGTATTTTATTTGGGTCTTATAACGTCAAAAAAAAAACGAGGTAACTGCTACTTGTATTGGATTCGTATTGGACTATTTTAATTCTAGGTCGTCGTTATTTTGCTTATATTTTGCTCGAAAAGGCTAATTCAATCAATAATTAACTGTGTTTGATCTTCAGACATATATGATAAGAGTGAGTAAAAAAAATAAAATTTTAACAGGAAATTCATTATTACACAAAATCGATTAAAACAGGATTGATTCTCGTCAATTGTAGTTGATAAAGTAAAGATGACAAATAATCTTAGCAGCTTTTAATTGGTCACAGATGACAAATACTTGAAGAAATTATCTCAACAATTTTGACTGGTCAAACCTGAGAAAGAATTAAATCAAACACAAAATTTGATCATTGATTTTTCTTGTTTCTAAAGGTGAAAATCTCTTATTTGTGTCTTTTATAATTGGTTTGATCTTGAACGACCTTATTTTGTAAAGTTCAGAGAGAAAATAAAGAAAATGCAGTTCAAAAGTGGAAGAAACAAACTGGAATACACTTTCCTAATGAATATCGTAATTTGGTCACTTGAGTCTTGCTTAAACAATTACTCTCATCTTACAAAAAGTGAAAATATTAGGTGGTTTGATTTCTCTTGTACTTATTAAAATGGAAGTGAAATGTATTTTAAAGGTAAAACCAGATTAAGTTTAAAATATGAATATGAAATATGAAATGTATAAAAACAGCACTTATCTTTTCCTTTCAATTTGATCTCCTTTGATAATGGTTACCAGGTTGGGTTGAAGAAAAATGGATTTTCTTTTTGATTTTTTTTTGTCTGATTGATTTAATTTGATATTTTATTAAGTTTATTTAATTGACAATGTAAGCTATATATACTCAATCAACAAATATGGAACCAGAAAGGTGATGAGTAGAATTTCCACTCCTTGATCTATCCGCAAGGTTGTAAGGTTGGATTAACCAATTCCACTTTAAATGAATTTAAAGTACTTTTAATTTAACTAAATTTTGTTACAAGATCAGTTGTTTAACTGATTACAACACTTTATTCATTTAATCAGTTTGTCCTTTGATTACTCTATTCGAGTCACTTTGTATCTGTTACAGTTGTTGTTTCACTTAGGTTTTAACTAATATAATGTCACTTTTATATTAACACCACTGATTTTGTTACGTAGTAAATATTACTAATGTAAGATCATTTTTTTTAAATTTTTAATGAATCACACAACAAATAGATCTCGGTGGGACCTCCAATATGGAAAGAAAATAACTATTATAAAACTATTGCAATTAATTGCCACATAAACACTTTATTAATAAAAGTAGAGCGGCACTTGGGTAACTTTTCCCCGATTTTCCATACCTAAAATGGCCGAAAACTGGCCATTATATGGTTAGTGAGGGAGATTATCTTCTCCCTTATCTTCATCTTCTTCCTCAAATTTCATCCAATAAGGATAACCAGGTACCACGTGAGAGGTGGTACCTGGTTGAACAAAGAAACTGGTGGTGTAACCAGTTTGGTTACATAACAATCAATTCAAGCGCTAATTGATAAAATTAGAATGGGAGATAAAAAGTTTCACAAGATTGAATCTAAGATAAGTCTTGATGGGCAATTACTTTGCAAGTAATCTATTTGATGAAATTTCGTATCTATTAAAATGGATCCAAGTAAATAACCAATTAAGTAGAACTAAACAAGTGACTATCTCGAAGAATCATAAATAATAACAAGAAATTGTGTGATTTGATGTAAACATATTTGTAGTCAACAGATAACTTGTCTAATATTGAAAAGGTGTCATAATGATGCCATTTAATTACCTGTTGATTACAATCGTGAAAAAATGATTCTAGATGATTGTTTATTTGTTACACTATGATAATTTTGGTCAAATGTGATAAGATTAACAATAATCAAAAAGGAGTAACCAATTCATTAGATGACACCAACATCTAAAGAGCCTCACGTTGTGATCATAATAAAGACTCATTTTAATTAGAAATTAGTCAATTAGCATAACTTGTACTGGTAAAAAAGTATCATTTCTTTTCAAATCACTCGCTATTGTAACTTTTTGTACTTTAAAATGATTTTGTTTATGAATTTGTTTACTTTTATATTTCTCTCAAATTTTAACATACCCCGGATATCAACCGGTAAGTTTTGATAATAGTTGTGACGAATGCAATAAATGTGTGTATTGGGAATAGTTTTCATATGATTTCTGTATTTTTGGTTTATCTTAGATTCTATTTATGATCTCCCCTGGACAGTTGACAAAGGTAATTGGATAATAAAAGCAAAGTTAATCTCGGTAAGTGAATCTTCATTTTCTTGTCTAATAGTTGAATAGTTAAATAATTGAATATTCAATTTAGTCAAATGGTGGAGTTTACGATATTCGAGAGTACGTTCATTCAAGTGAAGTTGTTCGTGGTAAAATAACTATATCATCAGGAGATGATAAGGTGGATATTTTTTATTCCAGTGAATTGGAGCACGATAGATTAGTTATTCAAAGTAAGTACTGTTAAAATAATCGGTAAAGGTTTACAGCTAAACTCATTAGAGGTTAGGTCTAAATAGCGAAAAGAAGAGAGCAAATATCAAACAGTATTCACAGTATAAGAGCATTTGAATCTGTTGAATACTGACTCTAAGCCTTGTTCGGCCCTGAAATAACTGTATCTCGACCAAAGATAACTTTCTCTAACTTTTGAACCTTTACTAAATAGTCGAGTGGCTTTGTATCCTTATGATTTTTACGTTCCAACAGATCAAAAATGTAGTAAATTTACTTCCAAAAACAAATGGGATAATCATTTATTCAACATCGATTCGACAAATCCTCTTCTTAATCATCTACTGATGACGGGACCTTCGATTGTGTTCAGAATCAATGGAAAGAACTTTATCTGGGTAAATATTGGAATTCCTGATTTGACAAAATCCTTTTTACTTTATTTTCATTTTGATTGGTGTTTTACTTGTGTTGAAAATTGTTAATTGATAGAGACAAGATGAAGATACAAATATTAACGGATTTCCGGTCCATTCTGCAAACTAAACATTCAATAGAAATCTTGATATTATTTACTATTACAAAAGTAAGTAAATTATACAAGAAAATCTTGTTTTGTTTCTTGCATAACTACTTGTTACCTTTAGCTCATTACCAATTCTCTAAAAAGCTCATTTAGATTCTCCTGGAATATTAAAAGCCAATCGATTACAATTCGATGGTCTGGATTCATCTTTCGAACTTATAACTTCCAGTGAAATTGTTAACTTAGATATTTATTCAATTACTAAAACACAGGAAGAGCTTGATAAAGTTGTAACGGTATGAAGAATACAAAACATTTTCATTGGTTATTATGAGAATTTATCACCTTTAGGTTACACCAGGAATCGGTTGTCCCTTGAACCTCATAACATCAAAATCTTATGACTGGTTTCAGATACCAGAAATGGTGGGATCGAGCTATCATTTTATAGCAAAAACTACTGTTGATGGACCCAAAAAGTCAATGACATTGAGTCAGGTAAAATAAATTCTTTGACTGATAAAATTTCATTCGTTTAGATCTGAATGATTATTAATCTCTTTTTGAATCTAATCAAATCTTATCTTTTTAGATGTTTGTCAACAGTCAAGATCTTACTACAAGTTTGAAAACAATTGAACAAGGGATTGTGACCGAATCTCTTTACGATTATAACTTGGGAACTATTTATTCCCTAACAAAAGAGGGTCGTTGTTTGATCTCCGGCATTGGTCCAAATAGTCCAGGAATAAGTAAGTTTGGGTCTTTCACTCCATATGGTTTTCTTAATTATCGAGACCTAAATGGATACTCGTATCTTGGTAAAACTTTTATCGTATGTTTCATATCTTAAAGCAAAAATTTTCCTACTAAATACAAATTTCATCTCTTTTCCAATTAAATGCCAAAAGAGATCAGGGTATGAAGCTCATGTTTGGGAGAGAGTTGATTACTACTACGAATTCGAAGGCAAAAAATATGATAAATTTGTTACTAGTCATTATTTTGTGAAATCAGTAAGTAACTATTTTGATCGTTCATTTTGAGGTTAATGTTTCATCTGATTTCCTCGCTTCTTTTTAGTCTGGAGCCAAGTTATTCAAAGATTTTATTCTTGTAAGAGATACAGCAAGTAATTACAAAGATGTGAGCACCGTAAGTATCTAGAACCAAATACTAAGTACATTTATTATATAATATAACGGTTACTAATATACAATTTCAATACATTTAGGATTCTTATAAATTGATTGAAACCACCACAAAAGACTACTATCGGTTAGAGAATATGGAGTCAGGTCAAGATTATGAAGCTGAATTATCTCTGCGCTTCAGTGATTGTTACCAGGATTCTAATGAGAGAAAGACTTTGGCGATTTATTTTCGCTGTGAAAATGACGGAGATGTGGACTGCGTAAAGTATGCGGAAAACCGCTATGATTTATTCAAATTGAGTATAAAAAATAGATTGACTCAGAATCATATTTCTCCTGCAAGAATATCTAATATTAATCTCGTTTTTGAAGATCGAAATATCAAAGCATTAGTGACCTTTTTGAAAATTCCCAATATTGAAGGTGAGTTTAAACTGATACTAAGCACAGATAATGAAGTTTTTCATTTCTTTTTACAATCAGATAGTTTACAAAAAGAAACAATAAAATTATCTCAGAGCACAGTTTCAAGCTTGTATCAAGTTCCTGCAGATTCAGTTGACGATTGTCTTTACAAACAAGCTAGACTCGATTATGACCCAGAGTGAGTATTGTAATTATCCTAAACTATGCAAATTATTCAACTTTTCATTTATCATTGGATTCCCTATCCAAGAGCAATAGTATTTTGTTATCAAGACACAAGGTCAAGTATTTGCGGTCGAATTAAATCTAAGGAAACGATTGTCAAGGATGAAAATGGTACAATTTGTGATGTATTTTATCCAACGCCAAGTTATTCTCAATTCGAAAAGCAAGTTATTCTTGATAAGCTGGAAGATTTTATTCGTCATATCAAATTTCAAATTTATCTATCCGGTGAAGCTTACATATTTTACAGTTCCACAAAAGTTGTCGACATAACTAATGGGTTGCAACAAAATAGAAACTCTTTCGTATTGGTTGCATCGGAAAAGAAATTGATAGATACTGATGTTGATGTCATATTGGCTAAAGATATTTCGAATCTTGGTGATTGTTATCGTACTTGTGCTCATGATGATGTCAATCTTTGTGAGACTTTCGTTTATTGTCAATATAAAGATAAATCTTCTTGTTATACATCAAATATGATCTATGCTAATTTATCCAAACGAACGACAGAAGATGAATCTTGTAAAATCTACTCAAAGAACCGACTATTAGATTACATTAAGATATCTTCAAGAGAGTTTAAACAATCAACTAGCATCGATGTTCCGCTCGATGATTGTGCTTCAATGTGCAGTTCATCTGATGAGTGTTTCTCATTCCAACAATGTGGTGGTTCTTGTACTTTGAGTGGCTTTTATACTGATTCGATATCACAGGAAAGTTCTGATTGTAATGTTTATATTCGTAAGTATCATTCATATAATATTTTTGAAGAGAAAATGATTAGTTTCATTAATCAATGTCTTTGTAATTTCAGCGAAAGTCTCTCAACAATTTATATCAACTGGACGGAAAATTGTTGCTGAAGTTTTTCACACTGAAGTTAACCTAAATTTGGATCAATGTGCTGCTCTTTGTCACAGTTGGACAAATACTGGTGAATCTTGTGTATCATTTAACTATTGTCCTAAAAATGGTGAAATAAGCTCATGTAGCTTATCAAAATATTCGACCAACGATAAATCAGTTACTTTGATTAATTCAGGTGATTGTAAAAATTATCAGTACAAAAATCTAAAAGACAAAAATCATGTGTATCAAAAAGCTATGACTGGAAAGATAAACGGAGGAGCTGCATTCGTCTTGATCATTTTTTTCATTAGTATTGGACTTTTGTTTGGATTCATTTTCCCGGTGCTCATCTATGAAAAATTAAAGGGAACGATCACGCGACAGTTGAATTCAGAGTCTGCTACAGAGCAAGAAGTTAATATATTCAGATGGACAAACAGAAATTGATCAAACTGTATTGAAAAATAATCATTCTTATATTGTATTAATTTTTTCTAGATTCCAGTTTACTTTAAACTGCTAAAAAATAATTAAACAGTAAAAGAACAAGTATTGGACAATATTTTATGAAAAAATGAAAAAGCTGATTATAAAATTTTATATCGAAGAAAATGATTATCAATTCGATATTCTTTTCGAATGCGTTTGAAAAGTGTTCCGAAGCAACATTCTTATTACCATAAATTGTAGTAGTCTTGAATTAAAATGTCTATTTGGCTCAAGACCTTCAACTTTAATTATTAATACTTACCTATTTTTGGTTGAGACTGACTGATCCATAGTTAACTATGGATTAGTTGATGGGTTAATCATTAGCATCGCTGGCGGAAATTTCGGACAAAGGTGATGTTTCAATTTCTAATAGTTTATTTTAACTTTTCATTGGAAATTAAACTTTCGATTAATATCGTTTAAGTGATTAATCGACTAACTACAATTAAGAGACAGAACAACTGGAAATGATTAACTGATAACATTACAAGAATAATTCATTTTAATATTCTGTTGATTAAAACATTTCTATTATTATGAAATTGGATTATAAGAACGTTTCAACTTTTTTAGAGTCAATGGATTAACCCGATGGATAAGTTGATGGCCAATCCAAATCAAATAGAGACAACTCTGTGCTGAATAGAAATTTGGTTCAACTCAAATTGGTTGACTGTAATTTCAATGGGTAATGACAATGTTTTGACTATCAACAAAAAACTGTTTGAAATTAATTACCAATTCTCTTATCAATTTTTCAAAAACAATCGATATCATTGATCACAATTAAAAGCAATCTAAATGTTCAGTATTGTAACAAATTGTAACAAATTGAACCTAATAGATATCTAGAGAATTTATCAGATTGTCAAATGGATACACATTATAACAATGTAATCACAATAATTTTATCAATAATTTTTTAGATAATCGAGGTTGTCACGTAGGTGTTTACTTGGAACAAACTTGAGAACATAAAATGTTAGATTGAATGATGGTAAACAAAATAGAATGAATTCGTTTTAAGCCGATGTTATTTTTAGTACAATTTTTCGGTTTGGCTCACTTGTCTTGGTACTTCGAAGTTCGAACATACATATTTACAGGACTTCTGATCTAAGAATAGAAAGGTTACAAACAATTGAAATTTTAAATAATACAATAAAATAAATCAACTCAAGTCTCCAAAAATTGAGCTGATACTCAATCTATCACTAGTTTAGATGTTTAATCCAAGTATTAATACTAATCCAAAAAATTGGCTTTATTAGTTAAATTCAGTAGGTTGAAATTGAAAGGTTTACCTTTCTGTATTTTAAACTTAACGTTTAATGGTATGTAGATGGAGCACAATTAATTGGTTCATTATCAACTTGAATTATTAATAGAACCAATGAAGATTCATCAATGTTAACAATTGATTCAATTAAATCAAATCATTCTGGTAACTTCACAGGTAGTGTGACTTCGATAGTCAACGTTTTAAATTCTCATTTTGTTATACTAATTAGTCAGAAATCGCCGAATTAAGTCTCAAATTTTTCATTGCATGGTAAATTTATCACGATTCAAATTCTGAAATTTAGACTTGTAAAATATCATTTTGGTTTGGTTCAGATGCTATTACACCAGAGCAGCTAATAATTGAAGATAAGCTTATTATTAGTGACTCATTATGGATCAACCCAATTGATGCAAATATACTTGATAGTCAAGACATTGTCATTACCCATTGAAATTACAGTCAACCCATTTGAGTTGAACCAAATTTCTATTCAGCACAAAGTTTTCTCTATTTGATTTGGATTGGCCATCAACTAATCCATCGGGTTAATCCATTGACTCTAAAAAAGTTGAAACGTTCTTATAATCCAATTTCATAATAATAGAAATGTTTTAATCAACAGAATATTAAAATGAATTATTCTTGTAATGTTATCAGTTAATCATTTCCAGTTGTTCTGTCTCTTAATTGTAGTTAGTCGATTAATCACTTAAACGATATTAATTGAAAGTTTAATTTCCAATGAAAAGTTAAAATAAACTATTAGAAATTGAAACATCACCTTTGTCCGAAATTTCCGCCAGCGATGCTAATGATTAACCCATCAACTAATCCATAGTTAACTATGGATCAGTCAGTCTCAACCAAAAATAGGTAAGTATTAATAATTAAAGAATCATATCTCATGAAGAATCTATTATTACTTGATGCGCTTAATTTGCTTGAAATTGATTGGAAATAAATGACTATTCAAACTGTTACTAACTGTTGGTCACATTCAGGTTACGTCAATTTAGATATGATACATGATTATGAAATCGAAATCAGAAATCACCCTCAATGAATTCGCAAATATTTCTTCTGGAAGCTGTTTCTCGAAAGATTTACTTTCACAAGTTACTTTTGATTATGAAAACTTCTTTGATTAATAAATGATTTCTGTTCGTACGAATGCTGTGTAAATAATGAGAATAAGTTATTTCCACTCATTACCATTACCAGAGGTTTTACTGTACATTAAAACAACTCTAAACAGGTTGAGTACAAATAAAATTCTTAACTATTTAAATTAATTTAAACTCTGACCGAGAAACTTAAATATTGTTTCATGATTTACAATAATCGAGTTGATTTGAACGAATAAAATGGTTCGGCAAAATTTTTTGGATCATAAGTGAAAAAAGAGATCAGTTTGACTTCATTTCGTGTTTCTAACAGCCATTAAGATTAGAATGAAAGTTTCTGAGTTCAGTAAAATTCAGCCTAGAATTCAGTAATAGGAATATTTTCAAATCGTGATAATGAACGCGATAAATTTTTGATTTGATTGTTTGTGTTATAACAATCAATTCAAGCGCTAATTGATAAAATTAGAATGGGAGATAAAAAGTTTCACAAGATTGAATCTAAGATAAGTCTTGATGGGCAATTACTTTGCAAGTTATTTATTTGATGAAAGTACGAAGACCATTTAAATAAGGAATCCCGCCTAGACTTCATAATAATGTTCATTTCAACATATGCGAAAATCGAGTCTATTGGCATGAAAGTTTTCTTTGATAATTGTCACCATGATTAGATTTTAAATCATTAGCATAGATAATAATCCTAAATTGTGTGATTTAATGTGTATATATTATTTGTAATCAACAGATAACTGATCTCATGATGATACAATTTAATTACCTGTTGAATACAAACATAAACAAAACGGTTCTCAATGATTGTTTATTGGTTACACTATGATAATTTTGGTTAAATGTGATAAGATTAGAAAGGAGGAACCGATTAATTAGATGACACCAACATTTAGTGAGTCCCATATTTTGATGTAATAAAGACTCGTATTAGTTGAGAAATTAGTCAATTACCATAATTCGTGCTGGTAACAAAGTATCATTTCTTTTAAAATCACTCGCTATTTTAATTGTTTGCTATCTGAAATGACTTCACTTTTTGTTATGAATTTGCTTACTTTTTTATTTCTCTCAAACTTTTGTATACTTCGAATATCAACCGGTAAGTTTTGGTGATGAATCTATTGTAGCTTGGGAATAGTTTTCATATGCATATCTCTATTTTTGGTTCATCTTAGAGTCTATTTATGATCTCCCCTGGACAGTTGACAAAGGTAATTGGATAATAACCGCAAAGTTAATCTCGGTAAGTGGATCTTTAATTACCCTTAAATATTAATAGTTAGTTAATGAAGTATTCAATTTAGTCAAATGATGGAGTTTTCGATATTCGAGAGTACGTTCATTCAAGTGAAGTTGTTCGTGGTAAAATAACTATATCTTCTGGAGATGATACAATGGATATTTTTTATTCCAGTGAATTTAAAAACGATAGATTAGTTATTCAGAGTGAGTGGCTTTGAGTTCTGTGTTCAATTGGCTTCGTATTCTTATGATTTTTATGTGTCAACAGATCAACAATGTTTTGGATTTAATTTGAAAAACAAATGGGATCATAAATTATTCAACATCGATTCGACAAAGCCTCTTCTTAATCATCTACTGATGACGGGACCTTCGATTGTGTTCAGGATCAATGGAAGGAACTTTATCTGGGTAAATATTGGAATTGCCAAGTTGATAAAATCCTTTTTACTTTGGTTTAATTTTAATTGGTGTTTTACTTGTGTTGAATTGTTAATTTATAGAGACAAGACGAAGATACAAATATTAATGGATTCGCGGTCCATTCTGCAAACACAACATTCAATAGAAATCTTGATATTATTTACTATTACAAAAGTAAGTAAATTATACAAGAAAATCTTGTTTTGTTTCTTGCATAACTACTTGTTACCTTTAGCTCATTACCAATTCTCTAAAAAGCTCATTTAGATTCTCCAGGAATATTAAAAGCCAATCGATTACAATTTGATGGACCTTTTCAAATAATTACTTCCAGCGAAATTGTTAACTTAGATATTTATTCAATTACTAAAACACAGGAAGAGCTTGATAAAGTTGTTACGGTACGAAGAATACAAAACATTTTCATTGGTTGTTATGAGAATTTATCACCTTTAGGTTACACCAGGAATCGGTTGTCCCTTGAACCTCATAACATCAAAATCTCATGACTGGTTTCAAATACCAGAAATGGTGGGATCGAGCTATCATTTTGTGTCAAAAACTACTGTTAATGGACCCAAAAAGTCAATAACTTTGAGTGAGGTAAAAATATTTCTCCAATCAATACAGTGTTAGACACCATTTTTTTCTGATTTAAAATTTTAATTTGTTTTGGATATTTGTCATGTAAAAGGAAGACCTCTATAACTTTTTTCACTTTTTATTCTTTTTAGTTAAGAAGTTTTTTGGTTATAGAGTTTTGAACGAGCTTCTCAAAAATATCGTCCAATTTTATTTTCGGGAGAGGCTTGGAAAGTTACTGAGATATTTATGGCAGCTGAATCATTTTCAAATAAGTCCATGACTCAGAAACAGTTCACTTAGTACTTTCAGCGCCGTTTAAATACGCTGCGAGTGAAAAAACGAAGATTTTTATCGTTTCATTTTTGTCTATGGGAATTAACATGTATTTCGAGGTGCAGAACTTTCTCTTCATACAGCCACAGAAATTGAATTTGGAACAAAAATTATTTAAATTCGTACATAGAGAGATTAAATTGTGATTAATTGAATAGCTTATCGAAACAAGTTAACTAATAATGTTATACAAATGAAAGCCCAAATCAAGATCTATCTAAATCACGGGTTTCATAGTGATATAACCAATAGCGGGGTTAATATAAGGTATCGAATTTGACACTTTAGCCTCAGATATCATCCGTCTGGATGATCGAAAATAAAATAAGACGATATTTTTGAGATGCTCGTTCAAAATTTCATGACCAACAAAAAGTTGGGTTCTTAACTAAAAAGAATAAAAAAGTGATAAAAGTTAGAGATTTTCCTTTGAATTTCATGTATCAGATGTACGTTAACGGCCGAGATCTTACTACAAGTTTGAAAACAATTGAACAAGGGATTGTGACGGAATCTATTTACGATTATAACTTGGGAACTATTTATTCCCTAACAAAAGAGGGTCGTTGTTTGATCTCCGGCATTGGTCCAAATAGTCCAGGAATAAGTATTTACGGAACATTCACCCAATATGGT
Organism: Panonychus citri; assembly: GCF_014898815.1. Taxonomy (NCBI): domain Eukaryota; kingdom Metazoa; phylum Arthropoda; class Arachnida; order Trombidiformes; family Tetranychidae; genus Panonychus; species Panonychus citri. Next base: position 288,707 of record NW_026515523.1, on the reverse strand, counting down.
TTTCTTAATTATCGAGACCTAAATGGATACTCGTATCTTGGTAAAACTTTTATCGTATGTTTCATATCTTAAAGCAAAAATTTTCCTACTAAATACAAATTTCATCTCTTTTCCAATTAAATGCCAAAAGAGATCAGGGTATGAAGCTCATGTTTGGGAGAGAGTTGATTACTACTACAAATTCGAAGGCAAAAAATATGATAAATTTGTTACTAGTCATTATTTTGTGAAATCAGTAAGTAACTATTTTGATCGTTAGTAGTAAGGAAAAGATTGCTTCTGGCTCATAAGACATTTCTGGCTCAGAGTTGACATCTCTGGCTCAGTTGACATTTCTGGCTCAAGTGACATTTCTAACTCAGGTACATTTCTAACTCAGGTACATTTCTAACTCAGGTACATTTCTAACTCAAGTGACATTTCTAACTCAAGTGACATTTCTAACTCAGGTACATTTCTAACTCAGGTACATTTCTAACTCAGGTACATTTCTAACTCAGGTACATTTCTAGCTCAGGTACATTTCTAACTCAGGTACATTTCTAACTCAGGTACATTTCTAACTCAGGTACATTTCTAACTCAGGTACATTTCTAACTCACATTAAAACCAACATTTCGTATACATCAGAACTGACATCTCTAGAACAGGTTATCATTTAATATACATTTCTAACACATAAAGTTGACATCTCTAGAACAAGAGGGAGTATAAGAAAGGAGGAGAGTAAATGAAAATTAAAATGCATCTACTCGTGATAAATTTCATCATTCTGTGTTTACTCGTTATACTGTTAATAAAGAGTATCTACTATGGCAACATCAAAGAACCAGGAATCGTCCTCGCTTAAATATGACATTGTTAATGTGGTTTCACTTTGGAACATCGGACCAATACAAATTAATGTGGACAATTCAAAGAAAGAAACGGTTCAATGCAGAGGTTGTGAGAATAAAGGAAGGTGTCTTCTTAGTGTTTGCATCTGGTAAAGTGACAGCTACAGGATTCAAGAATATAAACACAGCTGGTTCATGTTTACAAGAGATTTACCCTGAGAGGTCTGTGGTGTTCATGAAAGTTGTTAACATAACAGCTCACAGTTATCTACCCTATTCATTTGACACCCGTGCCATGATAGCTAATTATCAAGATACAACGTACGAGCCAGAGATCTACCCAGCTGTATACATCAAGACAGAGAAGGTAACATTAATTTATTACACCACTGGGTCAGTTATTATAACAGGAGCCAAAGATCAAGAAGAGATCGATAATGCCTTAACAATGTTTGTCAATCGAACATCATTAACACGTATTTAAATTTGATGTAGCAAGACTGTGAATTGTGTCAAGTAAAACTAAGTAATAAAATTAAACTGTAAAAAGTATACATGGTATGAAACTAACTCTCGGTTTTATTTCAATTTTTTTTATTTAATTAATACATGAAATTGGAGTTGTGAAAAATTTTATGATTTTTTCTCATTTACATTAATCCGTGAGGTCCGCCGAAGGCGGACTCACCTAATTAATTGTCTCTGAAAAAATCATAAAATTTTTCACTGACGGAAATTGAACATTTAATTAAATGAAAAAATTTCTTGTGCGTAACAAAGGAAAGACTATATTTAGGGAAACTAGGCTTGGGAAACTATAGTAAACGGCGGAAAAATTTTTTTGACTACTAGGCTTGGGAAACTAGGCTTGGGAAACTATGGCAAACGGCGGGAAAAATTTTTTTAGGGTGCTTTACACTAGGTCTAATGACATTCTGAGGGTGCTATACACTAGATCTAATGGGGTTGGCAGAGTGCTTTACACTAGGTCTAACGGGTTTTCAAAACGTCGGACCTTTTTTTTTTTTTTTAGGTAGCGCATGTCAATTAGGAGAGAACAATTGAGAGCTTCAGTAGGCATGGTAACACAAGTTACAGATGGGAGACTTAGTATACTCAAAGTGAAATTTTGTATATATTTCTATCAGACATTTTTAGGAAAAATTTTCATTAATTTTTTATGATTTTAGGAAAAATTTTCATTAATTTTTATGATTTTAGGAAAAATTTTCATTAATTTTTTATGATTTTAGGAAAAATTTTCATTAATTTTTTATGATTTTAGGAAAAATTTTCATTAATTTTTTATGATTTTAGGAAAAATTTTCATTAATTTTTTATGATTTTAGGAAAAATTTTCATTAATTTTTTTAATGATTTTCTTTGATTAACACTTGAACTTCATCAGCTGATTGAATTGATAGATTATCACTTCATGTTAATTGATGTAAAAATAAATCTCAAGGAGGATTTGAACATGAAACAATGGGTTATAAGTGTTGGTCATTATTATGTTAAACTAATCGAGACGTGATAGATAATTAACAAAAGTGATACTTAATCCTAATTAATGATGAAATGCTTAACTGATACACATGATATACATTGATCACAATGTTATACGTTAATATACACTGATATACATTAATATACATTAATATACATTGATATACATTAATCAAAAATAAAAATAATCAATTTGAATTTCCCACACATTAACTCTAGTTCCAACTTTTATCAATAGATGGAATCACTCATCAATTTAGTAAATGATTATTCAGATAGATGGCTCTGGTAGTTTATAATTATAATTAATTAATGAACTTTTACGATAATTACTCAGCTAATCACCCTGAAAAAATTTTAATCATGAAAAAAGAGATAGTAAACTCAGCTGAATGAAATGAACAGAAAAAAATTCATTTTTTCTATTGAATACTAATTAATTTTAATGAAATCTACTTAATGAACTCTATTTTCAAAGTGATTCTCGGGGTATATAAAGCGAGAGCTTTCAATGGTAAACCTCATTCTGTTCTCTTACACTGTTGAGACCTCACGGCTCAGTGATAAGTAGTCAACTTTAAAGTAGGTTTTTTTTCTTCCCTCTACTACTTCTTCCTGCCCTTACGTTAAGTCAAGATGGTAAGTGTTTAATCATTCCCTTGACCCTTAACCAAAGAAGCTTTTTTCTTTTTTCTCTCCCTTCTCGTAGGTTACGATTCCTCTCGACCCTTTGGATGGTATTGGTCCTCTGGTGGACCCTCGGAAGAAGAGACCTGGCTCTTCGCTCCTGAACCTTCCCTTTCCTCCCTTCTCTTTGAAGGATCCGAGGTCTGCGGCTGGTTCCCTCGATCGAGTAGTCGATCTGATTCTCCCTCCCTTCTTCGAGGTGACCCCTAGGGTGGAGGTTCTTCCTAAGGAAGTCCCTCCCATCAAAGAAGAGGTTCTTCCTGAGAAGTCCTTCTACTTCGGAACCGAAGAAGAAGGCTCTTACTGAGAAATCCTCTTCCTGAGGTTTCACTGGAAAACTCCTGAAGAAGTCCCTTCTCCTATGGTTCCACCAAAGAAGAAGACGAAGAATCAGAAGGCGAAAGAGAGGAGGAGAAGGAAGCTCCGAGACATCCTTGCCCGCCCGAAGGACGATATCTGGCGGAAGATCACCATCATGAGGAAGGCCCATCAAGACCGTTATCGGTCTAATAAAATGGTGAAGAAGGCCTCCTGGTATAACCTCAAGGCTGCTACAATCCAGATAATTGGATGTACACGGCCGCAGTGAGGATCTCATGGAGAGCCAATAAACTCAAAGCCAATTCTGCTGCCTTATATAAAAAGGCCGATTGTTAATCTTTTTCTCTAATAAACATTAAAAAAACAACAACAAAAAATTAAATCAAAAAGCAGAAAGCACAACTAATCAAAAAGAAAAAAGCTTCTTTGGTAATCCCTTATGTATTACCTTAACTAATAACCATCTTTATATTCATCTTTTTCTTTTACAGGTATTCGTTTGCCCATGTTGTCTTACCCCAGACGACGATCTTGGTTCATACTTGTCACATTTCTGCCAATGTCTTTCACTTCCCTGCTCAATGTTGGATGTTTTCACATCATCTCCTGAAGTTAACCCACATAAGAGACAAAGAACGTCTTCTAGTTGTGATAACTCCTGTGAGGTGGTTGAATCAGTTATTCGTGAGGTTGAAGTTCCATCCAATCGAGTATCTGTGATACAATTTGCTCCACCAAGACTAGAACCAGAGCCAACTACTATAATCGAACGTCTGGACAACATGGACGATATTGATATTGGAAATGGAGGATGGTAATGGTAATGGAAACGGAAAGGATGGTAATCAGGATGGAATGTTAATGGTAATGGTAATCAGGATGGGAATGTTAATGGTAATGGTAATCAGGATAGTAACGGTAATCAGGATGGTAATCAGGATGGTAATCAGGATGGTAACAATAATGATGGTAATGATGTAGTGTCATTACCAGGTCCAAGTAAACCTCGAAAAAACCCAGTTATCAAAGCGAAAGGTATTAAATTTGCTTGTGATGACTGTGGTAAAACATATACGGCTCGTGGATATCTGGATAATCATCAGAAATGGTGTGGTAACAAATCAAAAACCATTCGAAAGATTGTCGATGTTCCTGATCAGTATGATGGTTACATACTCACCAAGAGAGCATTTGCTAATGAGTATGTGACTTATCGGTTACAACCAGACAACATTGTTGATATTCAATCTCTGATTGACAGTGTTTTTTTTCAACATCATCACTCATCCAACTACTAACTGAAAAGTATGGAGCAGCTAAATTTTCACTAACTTGTTGTACTTTTATCAATCCTCTGAAGTCGATAAAATTAGTAAAGCCTATTTCAACACATCGTTACAGAGTGTATTGGTGTCAGATGATGTGAGTGACTTAGTTCTCGTGTCATTTCAAAGGGTACAAGAGAAGATTGATCAATTCACTCAGAGAGGATCTAATTGGACGTTATCGAGTATCGATTGTGTTGATCTTAAAGTTGCTAACTTCCGTCCTGACTGTGGTGGGTGTTCATCTCATAAACTCCCTAAAGAGATTTCACTCAAGAAAGCTCTCATCTCTCCAGAAACTAATACTGACTGTTTCATGTACAGTGTTCTCATAGGTCTTCATCATCATGGAAAACAAAACCCTTACCGTATAAATCAATACTCTTCATTTACTTCTAAATATGACTTCTCTGATGTACGAGGTATTGTACCCGTTACAAACATCAACAGGTTTGAACGGAAAAATCGGATAAGTGTCAATGTGTATACATGTGACTTTGAGTCAACAACAATTGTTCCCCTTAAAATAGTAAAACTTCAAGAAGAGAAACACGTTAACTTGTTTTTACTGAATGAACACTATTATACAATATCAAACTTCAACCGTTTGGTCAGTAAAAAAGGAGCCAACCAGCGTCACATTTGTCATCACTGTCTCCAGAAATTCAGATCCGAATCAAAGTTAATAGATCATCAAGCTGATTGTATGATCAACATCCCTCAAACAATCATTTACCATCCATCAAAACAATACACTTAAGTGATTATCGGAAGGAAATCAAACACCCCTTCGTGATTTACGCCGATTTTGAAACCTTATCTGTACCCAAGACAACGAATAGTGATTCAAGAGACTTGAAGCCATGTAGTTATGGTTATGTTGTAGTCGATTGGGAAGGTCGTATCATTCATCAAGACTTTTACCTTGGCAATGATGCAGGAAAAAAGTTCATCAAGAGTCTTATCGAGGCTAAAACATTGATGAATGATTATCTGAGCCAAAATTTAAAACCTCTCTGTATGAGTGATGCTGATGAAAGAACCTTCCAATCGTCAACAGTGTGTCATATATGTGAACATCCATTAGGTACTTCATCTGTTCGTGACCATGATCATCTCACTGGTAAATTTCGGGGGGCCGCTCATAATAAATGTAACTTGGAATATCAACTACCTAAACAGTTTCCAGTCGTTTTCCACAATTTAAAAACTTTGATGGTCATATTATCATAAGTGAACTTGATCATACAATGACCAAAGATAAGATCACAATCATCCCTCATACAGCTGAAAAGTACATTGCCTTCTGGATTGATGATCTCAAGTTTCTTGACAGTTTTCATTTCTACCCAGTAGCTTGGATAATTTGGCTTCCAATCTAACACCATCACAAAAAGATAAATATTTGAAGCAGCTCTTTCCTTGTGATACAACTCTACTACACAAGAAGGGATGTATTCCTTATGAGTACTTGACTGACTTTGATAAGTTTAATGAAGATTTACCTAGTAAAGACAAGTTCTATTCCAGTCTAAGTGAATCTGAAATCGATCAAGAGTCATATGATCATGTACAAGCTGTTTGGTCATATTTTAAGTGTAAAAATCTCAAGGATCTTCATGATATTTATCTCAAGGTAGATGTCCTTCTACTAGCTGCTGTATTTGAAAGCTTCAGAGAAACAAGTATGGTTGCTTTTAACATTGATCCACTTCATCATTTCTCTTCTCCTGGTTTAACATGGGCAGCTTCTATGAAAAAGACGAAAGTTGAACTGGAACTTTTCACTGACGTTGATATGTTGCTAATGATCGAGAAAGGAATCAGAGGTGGATTAACAATGGTAACTCACCGTCATACAAAGGCTAATAATCCAAATGTTCCTAATTATGATGACACAAAAGAAACAAATCATCTATTGTACTTGGACGTTAATAACCTTTACGGATATGCCATGTCGCAAAAATTACCTCATGATGGTTTCAAATGGTGTGACATTCATCCCGATTTTCTTGATGATGTATTGGATAATGATGACGAGGCTGATATTGGGTACATTCTTGAGGTTGATATGGACTATCCATCACATCTCCACGATAGACATAATGATTTCCCTCTGGCTCCTCATAAGATGACTGTCGAAAGTGATCTCTATTCTCCTTATCAACGAGAGTTGGTGAAAACCCTCAAGGATAAAGGAGTCAAGACCATCAAGTCTACCAAGTTGGTAACTACTTTTTTCACTAAGGAAAAGTATGTTATCCATTACAAGACATTGAAGTTTTATGTAAAACAAGGTCTTGATGTGAAGAAGGTACATAGAGCCATCTCATTCAGACAATCTCCTTGGTTAAGAGATTATGGACTTTTTACCTCGAAGACAAGCTTCAACTTCTGATTTCGAGAAGGACTTTTGGAAGTTAATGGTAAACTCAATTTACGGGAAAACAATTGAGGATGTACGTAAACATACATCAGTCCAGATTGCCTTGAGAGACGTTGAAGCAGAGAGAACAATAAGGAGAAACTTGTGCAAGAACTTTGCCATCTTGGATGAAAATAAGATCATTTTCGTCATGAAAACATTGAAGGTGAAGATGAAAAAACCAATTGTTGTTGGTTTTTCTGTTCTTGAACTGGCCAAGTTGAAGATGTATCAACTTCATTATGATACATTCAAACCTTATTATGGTAATAGGATCGAGTTGGTGTATACGGATACTGACAGTTTGATCTACAACATCAAGACACCAAGTTTAATCAATGATCTCAAACACTTTTCTAACATCATGGACTTTTCCAATTATCCAAGGGATCATGAACTGTATTCGATGGTAAACTGTAAGAAGATTGGTTACCTCAAGGATGAGATGGGTGGAAAAGAAATTTTTGAGTTTGTTGGATTACGACCCAAGTTATATGCCTTGAGTACTGCTGATGGTATTAAGAAGAGAGCCAAGGGTGTTCCAAGAGTCGTGTTGAAGAAACACATTGGTTTCGATGACTATCTTCTCTCTCTCAATGATCATAGGATTTTAAGGAATGAAGCAGCCAGAATAGGATCTGAAAACCACAAAATCCACATGATCAAACAAAACAAATTGTCAATCTCACCATTTGAAGACAAAAGATATCTGTTGGATAGTGTGAGATCCTTTGCTTATGGTCATTATAAGATAATTGATTAATTTTTGTACTTTTTATTTTTTCTATTTTCTTCAAATTAGTTTGTTATTTTTTTAATTCATTTTTTTTATTGATTTTCTATTCATATTGTTTACTGTTGTTTTATTTAATATTAACCGATTCTCATGTAAATAACTTTGTTAATTTGTTTAAAAAAAAAATTAGTTTATTAAAAAACTTTTGAACATGTTATACAATTTGGTGTCATTTTCAATGTGTTCACATTCGCGAAACATCGTGTAAAACTTGTTCAAGTTTGATTGTGAAGCTAGTACAAAAAGAATACAGAAATAACCACAAGCTGTGGAGAGATTGCCTTGATACTTGTGAGGATTAACAATTAAATAGTTTGAGACTCTTTCAATGAATGTAAGTACATGTCCAGCAGGGGGCCGCCCAAATGAATCAAAGTAATGGCCAACTCCTTTATCATCTAGGTGAAACCCAGTGACTTCCCTCTTTATAACTTTCATCCAAGTTGATTATGATTGACTTGTTCCTTGCAAGTGTTACTGGTAGTCTATCAAGAGGGAAAACTCCTGCAAACCAAGGTACCTCTTGGAGAAGGTACATTATCTCGTGGGTAGTTAACATCTTTAGTAATCCAATGTTACATTACGTTCCTTATCAATGGTGATTAGATTGTCAAATTGTCCGAAAACAATAACCTTAACTGATGATCCCAACTTCTCAGCAAACTTAAGATCTAATCTTATATTACCTCTCTTGATTAGAGATAGAGTTCCAGTCTCAGCTCCAATTGATCCATCAGGTGAAAGATCAAATGCATACAAGGCAAAATTGGAAGGATAGTCTTCATACTTGATGTTAAGTTGAGGGATACCTTCATCTTGATTGAAGTAACGGTAGAGATTGATAAACTCTCTCATGTAGAGTTTGGACTTGTGATTAGGTGTATACGGGATCGATGGTATCATTACACCGTCAACAGTAAATGAAACAAAATTTGCATTGAAATGTCTGAATTGGAAGGGGTCAAGATAGATACTTTCTTCTTGAGCAGCATCTTTAACTAGACCAATAATCATACGTCTGGGCATCACACCATTATAAACATTTTCGAATGAGGCAGAAGATTGTCCGGAAGGGATTGAGAAACACTTGACATCATTTCTTGTGATGAAATACTTTGCTGGACTCCTTTCGAGACCAGTGATGATACTCTTTTGAGCTTCAGGGAATAACTTGACTCTCTTTATGTGTAAGGCAAAATGATCAAACTTGATTTTGTAGTTGTTAGTATCAGCAGCATCAGTCTTGATGAGAGCAAAGCCATCTGGACTCTTAGTGAAACGGAATGATAATGGTAGACCATTAATTAGAAGCTTGTCCTGTTCACATAATGGAGAATGTAACCTAAAGTAAAGATCAACAGAAGACTGTAATCGGTCTTCAGATACGTGAAAACCAGAGTCAACTTGATTAGGATGTCTGAAGAAGAGATCCTCCAGATAAGCTTGATAATGATATGTATTGTTAGCTTGAACAGTATTGACTGATCCAATTGCCACATCAATTTGTTCAAACAATGCATTGCCAAAGTTTTGAACAGCTTTGATTTTACTTGTTTCTGTAAGAGGTTTATTATCTTTTGTCGTAACAACAAGATGAATATGAAGCATGGTAGCTGCCATGTCTGTAAAGTCTTCACTCGCAGGAATATTAATCTCATAAAAGTTATTAGATTCAAGACTCGCACTAGGACGGTACTCCACTTCATAACTACTTTCAATTGCAGTTTGAGTTGGTGGTATTGAAAACACTTGCAGCTCGGATTTACTTGCAGGCATTGATGACTCATGTAGGTACTCCATTATGAAAATATGTCACGTTTAAGCCTCTTCAAAGCTTTTCTTTGCTTAACACTTCGTTTTCTTATACCACTACCAGATTGGTCTAGTAACTCGTTTAATTTTTTTAAACCTTCTTTAGCTGAAGTTCTTATACCTTGTTTCCCATGTGTTTTAAATGATGTACGTAAGTTGTTCCCTTGTAAGTAATCATTACCAATATTTATCCCTGTTCTTACTAATTGTTTGCCCAGAAATTTCAAGATTGGGATCCCGAACCTTCTGAATACTGATCCAAACCCGTATCCTCTCTGATAAGGTTGTCCTCTAAATACTGTTATGTCAGATACTCCACCTGCTTGTTGTTGATAATGATGTGAGAAATCACTGTCACATGAACAGTATACTTTACGGTTCATCTTTAGCTTTTATTTCACTTTGATATGTTAAATTTCTTATACAGTCTCTTTACGTTTAAAATGTAAACTCAAGAAAACCCTTCCTGACTTGAACTTGATATTGTCACCACCTTCATCAACAATTCTTATACTTATTTCATCGATTGTATTTTTTCTGACTGGGTAATAGTAAGGTGTTGTGAAAGTGATGTGATGTAATGTGTCTACAATATTCTTGTTGAGAGGTATGACTCTTAGTACTCGTGCATTCGTATCCCCAACTAAGTGTTCATGTATGATGTCAGTACAAATGAACACTAGATGGGCCTTGGGTCCGATATCAGGTTGGTATTGAGCCGTGAGTGAGAATGACTTATCTTTAACTGCTTCCATTACCTTCTTTCTGTATGAGTACCCATCAAAGCCGAGGATTCTCATGAAAGAGAGATCATTCCACAAAGGGTAAATATAATTAATTGAGTTCGGTGGTCGTCCTAACTTCAACATAATCTTTTCTTTCTCTTTTCCCTCATCAATCACTTTAACCAGTGAGAAAACAGGTGGTTGTAACTCATCAGGTTTCAAACTTGGATATTCGCTCCGATAAGATGATTTCATACTAGAGTTGATCTCTCCAATTAGTTTATCACTTTTTTCAGTTTCTAAATAATCAAACTTGTATGTTCTTTCACCAAGGTTAAATTTATACTTGATACTTCGTTTATTTCCTTTATGTGCTAGAGGGTATATTATCTCTTGTACAGCTACTAACCATTCCCCATCAAGTTGTAACTTTTGAGGTAAACGATTAGTAAACTCTGATAAAGTATTGTTTTTATAAATGTCCATACTTGCATTCGATATGACATCAACAACAAACTCATTTGACATTATCGACATGATCAACCCAAGTATTAAACTTATCAGGATATCCTCTGTACTTTACAAAGTATTCTTTTTTCCTTGTCTTTGGATTAACTCTTGTCTTCAACACAATAGTCTTATACAACTCAGGGTACTTGGCAGGAAACAGTTCGTCATGATAAAATATTGATGTGATTGGTTCATCTCCCCAGTCAACAAGACGGTAAACATATCCTTGTGGTGTATGTTTAACTTTAGCTATTTTAAATACTTCTTCCTTCCACTTTTCAGTTGATCCCTTTTCAAATACTGACTTCTTCGCTGTTATTCTTACTTCATCACCTAATTTAAACGGTTTCTGTTTTGAAGTGTTGTATCTCTGTCCCTTGAAAATATTACTTTTGGCTGTATCTGGGTCTCTTAATGCTTCTTGCGGTGACATTTTAATTGTTCTGTGATATGATGAGTTGTAAGCTTTCATCAGGTCATCCAAAACATCAATATATCTTCTAGTTTCTTCTGCATTGAAGTACCTGTATATACGACTTCTCAATGTCCTGTTGAACCTCTCGACAATAGCGCATTTTATTGTTCCATCAGTAGCCGTGAAATGATTAACTTTGTGAGTTGAGAGGAAGGTTCTCAAGTGAGTGTTGACAAACTCTTTACCTTGGTCAGTTTGTAATTTATCAGGTTTTCTTCTTGACTTTTCAAACACATACTTGATTGATTCTATCATTGTCTTTGCTGATTTGTCTTTAACTGGTATTGACCAGGCATATCGACTCAAACAATCAATCAAAACAAGTATGTACTTGTTATTATTATTCTCTCTTGTTACCCATGACATGTCCATCAAGTCTCCTTGCCACTGTTCATCAATTTTATCTACCAAAATTGGTAATCTTGGGAACTTGTTATTTGGTTGTCTGAACAGTGAATATGTATCTTGTTTGAATAGCCATCTCTCTACATCTTTGTACTTTAAATCAGGGATTTCTTTCTTGGCTTCAAAGTATAACTTTCTTACACTTCCAAATGAACCAGGAGATTTAGGATCGAAATAAATTTCTTTTAACTTTTTGTTAGTTGTTGCCATGATGAAGGGAATGATTTCTGTACTTCAAGAGCTGTCAGTGCCTGTTTATTATGAATTAGTTTTGTGGCATCTGTCTCGCTCATCAACAGTGAATGTATAACCTGATAATATCCGTTAGGTGCTCTTGCTTTTGTCTGTTGTTTTCTTAAATGCTCGACAATCTTTTTAACATTACTGTTGTGAACTGGTTTCTTGTCCGGGCCAAGAATCACATCATTCTCTCCTACAAGACCTTTGATACTTCTCAGTACTAACTCTAATTGTTTTTTCTGTTTCTTTTTCTGTGATGATGTTGGTGTAATTACTCTACTTGTTGAATAATATTTACTAGCTGCTGGTGTACTTGTCATTGGCAGAGTTTCCTTAATCGTAGTATCCATAGGTTCTTCACTCTCTTCCTGTTTAGTCTCATCTATTGATGAAGGCTCTGTTGCTGCAGTATCATATTCCTCTTCTTGTGTAGACTCTTCAGGTTGATTATAATACTCAACAGGGTCCAAGTACCTATCACTAGCTCGAGCCATCATATTGTTTATAAATTTCACTTTAGTCTCTGTTGGTAAATTTTTATTCAAAATTTTTCTTGTCATACTAGGTCTCAATACATTTCTCTTGTATTGATCCTCACTCACGAGGTACATTCTCGTTACTGTATTCATTGCATAAGTTTGTTTGCGGCTATTGTTGCTAATATTGTAAGAGCAGGTTTAATCAACAGTGGTAAAAAGCCTCCTGCTTGGTTGATGATGTGTCTCTTATTCGGACTCTTCAACTTTCCAGCTAACTTACGGAAGACATTCTTATACCTTTTTAACTTGGCCTTATAACTTGGTTTAACGGGTATTGTCCCACCAAGTATCTGTTTGACTATGTCCACAAGAACATTGTAAATACATTTAGGGGAGCTTGATAAGATCTTCTTCCTCTCCTTAACACTCTTGGCTTTCGCCAGTGCTTGTAGGCAAGGGTAATACTTGATTGCTTGCTTGACTGTCATGATTGTTACTTATGATGATAACACCTTTCTTATACTATGTATGATGTTATGTATGGTTCCTCGTCGAGAACATTACCGAGGAACCTTGTCTCTGCTGATGTCTCAGGCTTTAGGTCAATAAAGAGGTAAGAGTAGGGTTTCTTCGTGGCATCTTCGTAAATTGCCTGTAACTTTGATGTCTTACCCGGTAACATCTGTCGACCAATAGAAGAAATAATTGACTGATCTCGTGGATTCTTAAATAATACAAGATACTGTGCATTAAGTGATATGTTTCTACTCTCTTTACCCCGAGTGAAGAAGTTCTGCACAAGTAGTATCACTGATAGGTTACGGTGATGTGAACCTTTGTAAACAACTCACTTATAACTTTTGAGTTTGTCAGCTCTTAACATTAGATCGTCAATTATAACCCACTCTGGTTGAACACCATCAAACTTGGATATCATGTTCTCAGGAGCCTTGGATGGAGTTAACGTTTGACATCAGACCGAAGATGCTTTGGTACTCTCCATAAAGTAAGTTACTCTCATAGGCTCTGGTAAACAATATTTACTTACATTATCAAGAAGTCTCTTGCTTGAGTAGGTTTTACCGCAACCAGTTGGTCCCGCTACCAACATGGTAAAAGGATGATGTAAATAAACGTTAAAGGTAAACATGGTTTAATGTGAAAATTATTTAATGGTTTTCTTAAACAAAAAAAGTTAATCAATTACATCAATTCCATTCTTATACTTTTTCATATAAGTGTACATATCTTGAACAATTGAGTGAGAACATTTATATTTCATGGCATTTTTCTTATGGTTAATACATGGTTTTCTATCATCATCGATTGATTTAAACGAGGCTCCATACAAGTTGTTTATGTTGACAAAAGGAATATCCATCCAGTCCAATAACTCTTCCGCTTGCTTTGACTTACATGCTGCCAAGACGTATCCATTTTTCCGACTGGCTCTGAAGTACTTTACGATTATCTCTTTCATCTCTTGAGAAGAAACTCCTTCATTATTGATCTCGAGTCCGTGAAGATAAGTGGTGAGATACTTGGCTTGGTTTTTTTCATCTTGAGAGAGAGAACAATCACAACCCTTGCGAACTTTAAGGTGGATGAGACAGCCATCAGCTAACAAGGCAACTTCAGCAGGATGGTAAAGGTTGTTGATATAGAATCCTTGGGTGTCGAAATAAGCACAAATATGGTCCATGTTTACTTGATGAAGGTTGAAATCAAAATGATGGTTAACACTGTTTTGTCTCATCTTATATATACATGAACTTGGCGAGAGACTCAAATACAAGTGGATCTGATTTATAAAATGAGTTAAGTGCTTCCCAATCAATTTTACACTGTTTATACATTTCTGGCTCAATGATACCAAGATCATGTAGAAAAGACACCTCTGGAACATATTCATCCTCGGTGAGATCACTCCATCGTCGTCTAACCAAATCTTGAATCGATATCTTAGATGATAAATACTTGAGATCAAGTAGTTGTTGGATTGCTAATTCTTTTTCGGAGATTAAGTATACCATGGCGAGAAGTAGCGGTCTCCAGTAATCGAAGTGGCCAGTTGATAACACGATACCAGGTTTACCTCCTTTACTGATTTTAAATGTCTTGGGACCATCCTTTTCAATCTTTAAATCAAAGTAGTTGAGACCTTGAGAGTCTTCATTGTAGAACTCAGCATGGTAGAAAGCTAGTCTTAACTCGGAGGCTGTTAGACTCACACCACATTTATTACCCTTGTTGAATGACCGTATATCGACTCGACGGACCTTATCAGTGAACATTATCCGAAGGGTTACACCTAATTTCCAGATAGTGAAAAACTTCATTCTTTTTTCCATATTGAACACAACAAAACTTGGAGACCGGTGAAAGTAACTCTAGTGAAGGTGAAGGAAAACTGATGATTTTCCTCAAGATTCACTCCGTTTATATACTATTTGACTTGACTCGACGCATGTGCAATAGATTGAGTTAGAGATGTAATGTTTCAGAGATTTAATGTTTAAGAGATTTATTGTTTTAGAGATGTCATGTTCATATACAGACTCTTGTTACAGAGATGTCAAATTTATGTGTGTTAGAAATGTATATTAATGATAATCTGTTCCAGAGATGTCAGTTTCAATGTATATGAGATGTTTCAGAAATGTTAAATGCGGGTCAATGACGTTCGATTGACAAACATAGTTAACGCTGTATCAATCTCATCTTGTTCTTTGGCTCCTGTTATTATCACTGAACCAGTGGTGTAATAAATTAATGTCACCTTCTCCGTTTTGATGTATACCGCTGGATAAATCTCAGGCTCATATGTTGTATCTTGATAATTGGCTATCATGGCACGGGTGTCAAATGAATAGGGAAGAAAACTGTGGGCCGTGATGTTAACAACCTTAACAAAAACAACAGACCTCTCAGGGTATATCTCTTGTAAACATGAACCAGCTCCATTTATGTTCTTGAATCCTGTGGCTGTCACTTTTCCCGATGCAAAGACTAAGAAGACACCTTCCTTTCTTCTTACAACCTCTGCATTGAACCGTTTCTTTCTCTTTGAATTATCCACATTAATTTGTATTGGACCGATGTTCCACAGTGAAACTACATTAACAATGTCATATTTAAGCGAGGAGGATCCCTGATTCTTTGATGTTGCCATAATAGATACTCTTTATTAACAGTATAACGAGTAGACACAGAATGATGAAATTTATCACGAGTAGATGCATTTTAACTTTTAATTCACTCTCCTTCTTTCTTATATACTGCCTCTCGTTCTAGAGATGTCAACTTTATATGAGTTAGAAATGTATATTAAATGATAATCTGTTTCAGAGATGTCAGTTCTGATGTATACGAAATGTTGGTTTTAATATGAGCTAGAAATGTACCTGAGTTAGAAATGTACCTGAGTTAGAAATGTCACCTGAGTTAGAAATGTACCTGAGTTAGAAATGTCACTTGAGTTAGAAATGTCACTTGAGTTAGAAATGTCACTTGAGCCAGAAATGTCAACTGAGCCAGAGATGTCAACTCTGAGCCAGAAATGTCTTATGAGCCAGAAGCAATCTTTTCCTTACTACTATCGTTCATTTTGAGGTTAATGTTTCATCTGATTTCCTCGCTTCTTTTTAGTCTGGATCGTTCATTTTGTTCATTTTGAGGTTAACGTTTCGTCCTATCTCCTCGTTTTTTTTAGTCTGAGGCCAAATTATTCAAAGATTTTATTCTCGTAAGAACTACAACAAGCAATTACAAAGATGTGAGCACCGTAAGTATCTAGAACCAAATACTAAGTACATTTATTATATAATATAACGGTTACTAATATACAATTTCAATACATTTAGAATTCTTATAAATTGATTGAAACCATCACAAAAGATTACTATGGATTAGAGGAAACGGAATCAGGTCGAGATTATGAAGCTGCATTAACTTTACACTTTGGTGATTGTTACCCTGATTCAAAAGATAGAAAGACTTTGGCAATTTACTTCAGTTGTGATAAGGACGATATAGAAGATGTGGACTGCGTAAAGTATGCGGAAAACCGTTATGATTTATTCAAATTAAGTGTGAAAAACAGATTGGCTCAGAATCATAATATTTCTCCTGCAAGAGTAGCTAATATTGACCTCGTTTTTGAAGATCGAAGTATCAAAGCATTAGTGACCTTTTTGAAAATTCCCAATATAGAAGGTGAGTTTAAACTGATACTAAGCACAGATAATGAAGTTTTTCATTCTTTTTTACAATCAGATAGTTTACAGAAAGAAACAATAAAATTGTCTAAGAGCACAGTTTCAAGCTTGTATCAAGTATCTGCAGATTCAGTTGGCGATTGTTTTTACAAACAAGCTAGACTCAATTATGACCCAGAGTGAGTATTGTAATTATCCTAAACTATGAAACTTTTCATTTACTAACATTCTCTATCATAGAGCAATATTATTTTGCTATCAATACATAGGGCCCAATATTTGCGGTCGTATTAAATTAAAGGAGACTATCGTCAAAGATAAGACTGGTACGACTTGCGATGTATTTTATCCAACAAAATGTTATTCTCAATTCGAAAAGGAAGTTCATCTTGATAAATTAGAAAATGTTATTCGTCATAATAAATTACAAGTTTATCTATCCGGTGAAGCTTACATATCTTACAGTTCCACAAAAGTTGTCGAGATAACTAATGGGTTGAAACAAAATAGAAACTCTTTCGTATTGGTTGCATCGGAAAAGAAACTGATAGATACTGATGTTGATGTCATATTGGTTAAAGATGTTTCAAATCTTGGTGATTGTTATGGTACTTGTGCTCATGATGATGTCAATCTTTGTGAGACTTTCGTTTATTGTCAATATACAGATAAATCTTCTTGTTATACATCAAATATTATCCATGCTAATTTATCCTCGCGAACGACAGAAGATGAATCTTGTAAAATTTACTCAAAGAACCGACTATTAGATTACATTAAGATATCTTCGAGAGAGTTTAAACAATCAACTAGCATCGCTATTGATGTTCCGCTCGATGATTGTGCTTCAATGTGCAGTTCGTCTGATGAATGTTTCTCATTCCAACAATGTGGTGGTTCTTGTACTTTGAGTGGATTTTACACTGACTCGATATCACAAGAAAGTTCTGATTGTAATATTTATATTCGTAAGTATCATTCATATCATATTTTTGTGAAGAGAAACTGATTAGTTTCATTAATCAATGTCTTTGTAATTTCAGCAAAAGTTTCTCAACAATTTATATCAACTGGACGAAAAATTGTTTCTCAAGTTTTTCACACTGAAGTTAATCTAAATTTGGATCAGTGTGCTGCTCTTTGTCACAGTTGGACAAATACTGGTGAATCTTGTGTATCATTTAACTATTGTCCTAAAAATGGTGAAATAAGCTCATGTAGCTTATCAAAATATTCGACCAACGATAAATCAGTTACTTTTATTAATTCAGGTGATTGTAAAAATTATCAATACAAAAATCTAAAAGCAACCAAAGACAAAAATCATGTGTATCACAAAGCTATGACTGGAAAGATAAACGGAGGAGCCGCATTCGTCTTGATCATTTTTTTCATTAGTATTGGACTTTTGCTTGGATTCATTTTCCCGGTGCTCATCTATGAAAAATTAAAGGGAACTATCAACAGAAAATTGGTTTCATCATCCTTAACGAAAGAAGAAGTTAGTTCATTCAAGTGGAAAAGACAAATTGATCAAACGGAAGCATAAATTCAGGAATAATAATTCATATTGTGTTGGGCTTTTTTAATCCCAGTTTACTTTAGAGCCGTTAATAAAAAAACTATTATAACTCAAGCAAATAACAAATATCACAGAATATCTCATGAAGAAATAAAGAATTTATTATAAAAGTTTAAACTATTTGATTATCTTTTTTTACCCTTTTCTTCATTGTCCAACTGAACAAATTACAATTGTAAAAATCAACTAGACATAAATGAGAAAAAAAGATTCAGACATTTAAGGTCAGAACTTTCACAGGAAGTTAATTGAATGCACGAAGATATCACATTCAAGCACTTTGAGAATTAAATCTTTCAGCATAAGTGAAAATTTTCTAATATTATTGACGCAAATCGACTGCAAGATGCGCTCATCTCAAATATGAAAATCACGTGTTGAAGTTTGGATTTTTTTCAAACTAATTGTATACGGATCGAAACCTAAGACGGATTTTATGCAAATTAAACATTCTAAAGTTTAGTAAACGCGTCAAATTTGGACTCAATAAACAAAAATCAGTCTGATAGTATTTTCATTCATGATGATTCGTCGTATTTATTTCATAGATGTTACAAATCTTGCAATACAAAAGATTCGACGAATACTATTGAGTTTTGTATCAACTTTTAAATGGCTAAATGTTTTAATAATTAAAAAAAAACAGGTTAATACAATAAAAATAAGTAGCAGTGCAAGCCATACATTAATTAATATCAACTGAATCTATTTGTTTTGTCCATCCGAATTCATGAATTTCTTGTTTGGATGGAGACGAGAAATTTATTTTACAAGTAAAAGTTTCCATTAAACTTACATTGATCAGCATCGGAAAAATAAACCCAAGTAAAAGTCCAACGGTAATGAATAACAAGATTATACCGAATGCAGCTCCTCTACTTATCCCTCCAACGGTAACTTGTACATTTTCATTGACGTTTCTTTCATGCGACTGTAAATTTTGCTTTTCATAATTCTTACAAACTCCTGAATCAATTGAAGTAGCTGATTTATCGTTGGTTGAATATTTTGATAAGCTACATGAACTTATTTCACCATTTTTAGGACAATAGTTAAATGATACACAAGATTCACCAGTATTTGTCCAACTGTAACAAAGAGCAGCACATTGATCCAAATTTAGATTAACTTCAGTGTGAAAAACTTCAGAAACAATTTTTCGTCCAGTTGATATAAATTGTTGAGAGACTTTCGCTGAAATTACAAAGATATTGATTAATGAAACTAATCATTTTCTCTTCAAAAAAATATGAATGATACTTACGAATATAAATATTACAATCAGAACTTTCCTGTGATATCGAGTCAGTATAATATCCACTCAAAGTACAAGAACCACCACATTGTTGGAATGAGAAACACTCATCAGATGAACTGCACATTGAAGCACAATTATCGAGCGGAACATCAATAGTGATGCTAGTTGATTGTTTAAACTCTCTCGAAGATATCTCAATGTAATCTAATAGTCGGTTCTTTGAGTAGATTTTACAAGATGCATCTTCTGTCGTTCGTTTGGATAAATTAGCATAGATTATATTTGATGTAAAACAAGAAGATTTATCTGTAGCTTGACAATAAACGAAAGTCTCACAAAGATTGACATCATCATGAGCACAAGTACGATAACAATCACCAAGATTCGAAATATCTTTAGCCAATATGACATCAACATCAGTATCTATCAGTTTCTTTTCCGATGCAACCAATATGAACGAGCCTCTTTCTGTACTTATTTCATTAGTTACATCAATAATTCTTGTTGATTCGTAAGAGATAAAGGCGTCACCAGATAGATAAAAGTGTAATTTTTTTCGACGAAGAATATCTCCAAGTTTGTTGAGATGAATTTCCTTGTTGAACTGAGAATAACTATCGATTGGA
Source organism: Panonychus citri (assembly GCF_014898815.1). Taxonomy (NCBI): domain Eukaryota; kingdom Metazoa; phylum Arthropoda; class Arachnida; order Trombidiformes; family Tetranychidae; genus Panonychus; species Panonychus citri. The sequence continues at coordinate 268,482 of NW_026515523.1, read as the reverse complement.
TAATACACATCACAAATCGCATCAGCAGCATCCCTGACAATCGTTTCCTTGGACGCGAGCCAACCGCAAACAATGGACGTTTTTTCTTGATTGCAATATGCTATCGCTCTGAAATATAAAATTTAGTCAATAAAAGCATTCAAAAAGTTCAAAAAGTACTATCAGGTTGGTCGGGCCTAAGTGTAGTAACTTTATTCCTTAATTGTCTCTTTCTCGATTTTGAGTTCAAAGTTGAACAGTTCGAAATGACAATTTCAAACGGTTGTATAAAATACATATAAGTATAGGCGATTAGAATTAAAATCTAAAAAAATTAGCTACTAATTCGATTACAATTGGAAAATTAAGCCCCAGCACTTTGGCTCGGATAATCCAGTATACATATAAATACTTACTTTGGGTTACGCTTGAGTCCAGCTATTTTGTAAAGACAATCGCCAACCGATTCTGCAATCACATGATTTAAGCTCGAAATTGTGCTCTGAGACAATTTTATTGTTTCTTTTTGTAAACTATCTGGGGATAAAAAAAATAAATAACTTATACAGTCGTGAAAAATGACCAACTGTCGACTAAAATTAATTGATAATCTCTATCATTATTTATAACAGTTAATTTAAGTTACTATCTGTGCGAATGATTCGAAAATCAGTCGAAACTCATTTTTCTGTGACTGTATTCAACTAAAATTCTTTTATTTTCGCCGATGTTCTGATCTTCATTATCTGTACTTAGTATCAGTTTAAACTCACCTTCAATATTTGGAATTTTCAAAAAGGTCACTAATGCTTTGATATTTCGATCTTCAAAAACCAGGTCAATATTGGATATTCTTGCAGGAGATATATTTTCACGCGCCAAAGTTGTCTTCAAATTCGCATTGAACATATTATGATGGGTTTCCGCATACTTCAAACAGTCCAAATCTTCGTCATTTTCACAAGTGAAATAAATTGCAAAAGTCTTTCTTTCTTTTGAATCAGGGTAACAATCAGCAAAATTTAGAGATAGTTCATCTTTATAATCGTGACCTGACTCTATTACCTCCAACCCATAATAATCTTTTGTAATGGTTTCAATCAATTTATAAGTTTCCTTAAAAAAACAAAAAAGTAAACATTAGCAACTAACATAGATCCACTTAGCATTTGATCTTAGTTACTTACCGAGTTAACTTTTTTATAATTGTTAGTTGTAGTTCTTACGAGAATAAAATCATTGAATAACTTAGCCTTTGTCTGTGAATAATTGAAAAACTATTAGAATAAGACTAATCGATGGGATGTGCATGGGAGAGAATGATTAAAATGCTTCTTACTGATTTAATAAAATAATGACTTGTTACGAATTTATCATATTTTTCTCCTTCGAATGCGTAATCGTAATCCGTTCTTTCCCAAACATACGCTTCGTATCTTGATCTCTACATTGTCATTTGATAGGAAAAAGTTCATTTAGTAAGAAAATTGTTCCTTTGAGATATTGAAACGTACGATATAAGTTTTACCAAGATACGAGTATGTATGTGTGTCTCGATAATTTAGAAAACCATATGTAGTGAATGCTCCGTAAATACTTATTCCTGGACTATTTGGACCAATGCCGGAGATCAAACAACGACCCTCTTTCGTTAGGGAATAAATAGTTCCCAAGTTATAATCGTAAAGAGATTCGGTCACAATCCCTTGTTCAATTGTTTTCATACTTGTAGTAAGATCTTGACTGTTGACAAACATCTAAAAAATAGGATTTGATGAGATTAAAAAAAAATTATTAACAAATAATCATTCAGAACTAAACGAATGAAATTTTTTCAGTCAAAGAATTTATTTTACCTCACTTAATGTTATTGACTTTTTGGGTCCATCAACAGTAGTTTTCGCAACGAAATGATAACTAGATCCCGACATTTCTGGTATCTGAAACCAGTCATGAGATTTTGATGTTATGAGGTTCAAGGGACAACCGATTCCTGGTGTAACCTGAAGATGATAAATTCTCATAAAAACCGATGAAAATATTTTTTATTCTTCTTACCGTAACAATTTTATCAAGCTCTTCCTGTGTTTTAGTAATTGAATAAATATCTAAGTTAACAATTTCACTGGAAGTTATAAGTTCGAAAGGTGAATCTAGACCATTGAATTGTAATCGACTGGCTTTTAATATTCCAGGAGAATCTAAATGAGCTTTTAGAGAATTGGAAATGAACTGCAGGTAACAAGTAGATATGTACGGAACAGGACAAGATATTCTTTTCTTGGAAAATTGACTTACTTTTGTAATAATAAATAATATCAAGATTTCTATTGAATGTTGTGTTTGCAGAATGGACCGCGAATCCATTAATATTTGTATCTTCGTCTTGTCTCTATAAATTAACAATTCAACACAAGTAAAACATCAATTAAAATTAAACCAAAACTAAAAGGATTTTGTCAACTCGACAATTCCAATATTTACCCAGATAAAGTTCTTTCCATTGATCCTGAACACAATCGAAGGTCCGGTCATCAGTAGATGATTAAGAAGAGGCTTTGTCGAATCGATGTTGAATAATTTATGATCCCATTTGTTTTTCAAATTAAATCCAAAACATTGTTGATCTGTTGGTACATAAAAAAAACATAAGAATACGAAGGCACTCGAACATAGAATTCAAAACTACTTACTCTGAATAACCAATCTATCGTTTTTAAATTCACTGGAATAAAAAATATCCATTGTATCATCTCCAGAAGATATAGTTATTTTACCACGAACAACTTCACTTGAATGAACGTACTCTCGAATATCGAAAACTCCATCATTTGACTAAATTGAATACTTCATTAACTAACTATTTAAGAATAATTAAAGATCCACTTACCGAGATTAACTTTGCGGTTATTATCCAGTTACCTTTGTCAACTGACCAAGGGAGATCATGAATAGACTCTAAGATGAACCAAAAATAAAGAAATGCATATGAAAACTATTCTCAAGTTACACTAATTTCGCCACCAAAACTTACCGGTTGATATTCGGAGTATACAAAAGTTTGAGAGAAATAACAAAGTTAACAAATTAACAACAACAAGTGAAATCATTTCAGATAACGAAACTACTACAATACAGTAGCAAATTACAAAGAAGGAAAATTCTGTTATAACTACGAATTATGGTAATTAACTGATGTTAATTTTAATTATTTGCCTTTATAATAATTAAATATGGGGCTCACTAAATATTGATGTCATCAATGAAATTGGTTCCTCAATTTCATTTTGATTATTTTTAATCTAATCAAATTCAACCTAAATTTGCATAATGTATCAAATTGAACCGAAAATTAGAGTAATATGTTATTAATAGTAAATTTTATGAAATCAGATCTTTCTAATACTGGACCAGTTATCGAGAATAATAATCTTGATGATTAATCGTTACAACAAATCCATTTGTCAAGGTAGAAAATCAGGTCTTTATCACCAATGGAAAAAATATTCAAACGATAAAATCAAAATGATTTTTGGTGTCGCTCTACATGATATTTCACCAAGTTTTTCTTGAATAACTATTTTGTCTTTGGGTATTCGAACTTCAAGCAAGAGCAATGGGAGTTGATACTAAATTACAATATTTCAATACCAAGGTCACTCTGGTCGATCTATTAGGATAAAGTTTCCAGAGTCGTTTGATGGGTATAACCAAATTTGCGATCAATGATGAGGCCGTGAACGAGGTCACAAGTTTGAGGTGTTTTTAGTTGCAGAGAAAAAGTGTCTTCGAATCAGAAGCCTTTTAATTTCAATCATTTATGTACTCATATAAGTGGTCGAATCATTCGACTTGAGTGTTCAGAAAGGTCACATGATGATCGGTGTAATTTACTATTAATAACATATTACTCTAATTTTCGGTTCAATTTGATACATTATGCAAATTCAGGTTGAATTTGATTAGATTAAAAATAATCAAAATGAAATTGAGGAACCAATTTCATTGATGACATCAATATTTAGTGAGCCCCATATTTAATTATTATAAAGGCAAATAATTAAAATTAACATCAGTTAATTACCATAATTCGTAGTTATAACAGAATTTTCCTTCTTTGTAATTTGCTACTGTATTGTAGTAGTTTCGTTACCTGAAATGATTTCCCTTTTTGTTGTAAACTTGTTAACTTTTATATTTCTCTCAAACTTTTACATAATCCAAATATCTACAGGTAAGTATTGTAATACATCGATATGAATTCATTGATCTAGATTGAGATAATCTCCTTATTATTTTATTGTCTTAGAGTCTATTAACGATCTACCTTGGTCAGTCCATCAAGGCAATTGGATAATAATTGCAAAGTTATTCTCAGTAAGTAAATCTTAATTTTCTTTTATCATTAATACATACATATGTAACATTTCATCCGCTTGACTTGAAAAATTTCTTATTTAGTCAAATGGTGAAGTTTACGATATTCGAGAATATATTCACTCCAGTGATACTGTTCGTGGAAAAATTTCAATATCTTCAGGAGACGATCAGGTTGCTATTTATTATTCAAGTGAAGTTGAAAAAGATAGATTAGTTGTTCACAGTAAGTATTGAAATTGTTTAAAGATTCTGTATTCTTAAGCATTTTTATTATCTCTACTTAGACGCACAATGTAGTAAATTTAGTTTTACTAACAAATGGGATAACAATTTATTCAATATCGATTCGAAAAATCCTCTTCTCAATCATGTACTGATGACGGGCCCTTCGATTTTATTCAGAATCAACGGAAAGCGATTAACTTGGGTAAATATTGTGATTCTTTAATTTTATTTGGATTCAATTTTTAATTCAATTGTGTTAAATGATTGAATAGACACAAGGAAATGATGCAAATATAAGAGGATTCCCAGTCCATTCTGCAAAGACAACGTTCAACGAAAATCTTGAAATTATTTACTACCATAAAAGTAAGTTAACTTTTCTAGTAAAAATATGTAACAATATTATTGCTATCATTATATAACATTATTCAACTATTGATTCCTCATTAAGCTCATCTGATTTCGTCTGTATTATTGAAAGCAAATCGGTTACAACTAAAGGGTACGGATTCATCTTTTGATGTAACTGAAAAAGAAGATTTTTACATTGATATTTACTCAATTACGGAAACAAAGGAAGATCTTGACAAATCAATAACAGTAAGAAGAAGATTGAATAATTTGAATTTCTATGTATCTGAATCTATCATTATCCAGGTCACACCAGGAATCGGTTGTCCTTTTTCACTCATATCATCTAAATCATCAGACTGGTTTCCAGCACCAGAAATCAACAGATTAAGTTATCATTTTACTGCAAAATTAACTGTTGATGGACCCCAAAAGTCCATCACTTTTAGTGAGGTAAATACTATGATACTTTTACATGCAAACTGAAATGCGAAATGAAAATTTCTTTATTACTTTTATCCGTTAGATGTTCGTTAATAGTAAAGCTAGAACTGCTATTCAAAAAACAATTGAACAAGGGAAAACAATCGAATCCCTATACGATTATAATTTAGGAACCATACATTCGTCTCAGCGAAAAGGAAGTTGTTCAGTCTCTGGAATTGGGCCAAATAGTCCAGGAATGAGTGCTCACAATACATTCACTGCGGCTGCTTTACTCAACTATGAAGATTATTATATACATTATAAATATCTTGGTAAAGTTTTTATCGTAAGTTGCATCAGTCATTCTGTTATCAAAATCACTAATTTTAAACTTCTTCTCGAATGCTAATAGAGATCAGGATACGAAGCTCATGTTTGGGAAAGGGTTGATCACGATTACGAGTTCCAGGGAGAAAAGCATGATAAATTCGTAACCAATCATTATTTTGTTCAGTCAGTAAGTTATCGTTTTTATCGGTTATTTCATAAATAACATTTCATCTAAATTTCCTCCCATCAACAGGCTGATGCAAAGTTATTCAAAGGTTTTACTCTCGTGAGAACTACAACAAATAGTTATAAAAAAGTGAACAACGTGAGTATGAAAAAGTGAACGAATCTAATAGTAATTATAATTGATTTATATTATTCTCAATGAGTTTAGGAAACTTATCACTTGATCGAAACAAGAATGAAAGATTACTTTGGATTAGAGAAAACTGAATCAAATCACGATTATGAAACTGAAGCATCTTTACGTTACAGTGATTGTTATCCTGATTCAAAGGATCGAAAGACTTTTGCAATTTATTTCAAGTGCTTGTACGAAAATGAAGGTCATGAAGGTGACTGTATCGAGTATGGAGAGAATCACCAAATTGAATTCATTGAGCTGATTAAAGAATATTTGCTGGATCGTGATATTTCCCCTTCACGTGTAGCCAATATCGAGCTGGTTTTTAACGAAAAAAATATGAAAGCTTTAATAACTTTTTTGAAGATTCCAAATATCGAAGGTAAGTCGAGACCTTCGATTATATAAGATTGATAAGTTACACTATTATATTGTATACTATTTCTATTATCAGATAGCTTACAAAGAACTAGAATGCTATTGCCTGAGAAAATGATTTCCAGATCACTTCGAACCACTGCAAAATCGACGGTCGATTGTCTTCATCAACACACTGGACTCAATGGTGCTCAGTAAGTAACTAATGATCGCTATCTATTTAGATTTTTCATTAAATATGGTCTCTTTCAGAGCGGTCGTGTTTTGTAATTCTCAAGATGTTAGCTCAATTATATGTGGATGGATTGAAGATGATGTGACAATCAAAGAAGATGAGGATGGTTTACTTTGTGATATATTTTATATAACCTCAAGCTTTTCTCAGTTCAGAAAAGAAATTCATCTTGATAAAATGGAGGAGCGTTTTCATCGCAATGCTCTGCAGATCTATTTTACCAGAGATGCATATATCTCTTACAAATCGACAAAAGTAGTTGATGTTACTGCTGAGTTATTGAATGGTCAAAATAAAGACTCTTTCATTCTGGTTGCAGCGCGTAAGAGGCTGATTAACTCTAAACCTGACGTAATATTGGCACAAAATGTTTCCAATTTTGGTGATTGTTATCATACTTGTGGTCATGATGATGTTAGTCTTTGTGAGACTTTCGTATTTTGTCAATATACAGATAAATCTTCTTGTTTTACATCAAATATTATTTATGCTAATCTATCTTCACAATCGACCGAAGATGAATATTGTAAAATCTATTCAAAGAATCGATTATTGGATTATATTAAGATATCTTCGAGAGAGTTCAAACAATCAACTAGCATCGCTATTGATGTTCCGCTCGATGATTGTGCTTCAATGTGCAGTTCATCTGATGAGTGTTTCTCATTCCAACAATGCGGTGGCTCTTGTACTTTGAATGGATTTTATACTGACTCAATATCAAAGGAAAGCTCTGACTGTAATATTTATATTCGTAAGTAATATTAATATTTTTTTGAAGACAAAATGATTAGCTTAATAAAACAAGCTCTTTGCAATTTCAGCAAAAGTTTCTCAACAATTTATATCAACTGGACGGAAAATCGTATCTGAAGTTTTTCACACGGAAGTTAATCTAAATTTGGATCAATGTGCTGCTCTTTGTCACAGTTGGACAAACACAAACGAATCTTGTGTATCATTTAATTATTGTCCTAAAAATGGTGAAATAAGCTCATGTAGCTTATCAAAATATTCAACCAACGATAAATCAGCTACTTCGATTGATTCAGGAGTTTGTAAGAATTATGAAAACAAAGATTCACAATTGGATAAAGACAAAATTCATGAAGATGAGATTACTACTAAAGGGACCAGTGGAGTAGCTGCGTTCGGAATAGTCATATTGTTCATTACTGTTGGACTTTTACTTGGATTCATTTTTCCAATGCTTATCAATGAAGAACTTAAGGCCACTGTATCCCGGAAAATGACTTTTTTATCTCCATCAAAACGAGAAACAAACTCATTTGAATGGACAAAACAAATTGATCAAAATGACGCATAAATCGTGGTAAAACTTTTTGTCAGTACTATTTTTTTTATTCGAATTCTAGTTATCCAGAACTATATTTTTCTACATCCAATTGTCATTCAATGTAAACTCAAAGCCATTGTCCCGATATGTCAACTATTTTATGAACGATATTAAAAATTTATTCTAGAAGCTTATATCGGCAAAAAGGATCAAATGAAATTTTCACAAAACAATTTACTTTTGAACCCACGAGAATACCATTGAATCAATATCAACGGCTATCTTCCTATCTATTAGATCAAGCATAATACTTAATTACTTATCCATAGCAATAAGATACCGAACTCAATACGCGATGAAAATTAGAAACAACATCGTAATGGTTGATCACGAAGTATAAAATACTAATGGATAAAACTCCTACTCTTAACCCAAAATCTAATTCTTTGGGTAAATGTTTGGGTTTTGTGATGAAAATAAAAGCGCTTTTTCAATCTAAGAAAGATTAATAAAAAACATACAAATTCGTATTGAAATTACATCTAAAAAATCTTATAACCTATGGCCAAAAAATAATACTCATAACCACAGAAAAAATTTTGGTTCACAAATTTCTTGTCTTTGGTTTTATTATTGTTGAAAGTGCTTGAAAGTTTTACTTCGGTTAGAATCAAATTGACCTATTCAAGTGTTATACTGTTTTAGTTATTAGCAATTTTGCTCATGAATTTTAAGTTGCTTGAATTGTTTATTTCATTCAATATTTAGAACTTCGAAATTGTTAAATTTTCAGATAATTATGATATTCAATGATTTTTTAAGAAGTTGTTATCTACTTAGTCAAATTTGCAATTTTATGAATTTCATGAATTAGATTTGTTGATTGTGTGATTGCTGAATTGAATATAATTAGATATTGATTTATCTTATTCATTTATATATATTAATAAGTTGGATAGATAAAGTGTAAATTTCTAGAAACTGTGAGAATTTCATTACTTTGATAATCAATTTAAATCATTCAACGCACTGTGATAATTCATAATTATTACTATTCATAATTTGGAAATCATTCACGAAGTAAAAGATCTTTAATGATTCCAGCAACATTTTCTTCAAGATTCTTTGATGGGTTGAATCCTGGTAATATGAGTTTGGATAGAGCCATTTTAACAGAAGTGATAACATCTTCTTCCACTGTAGTCGATGGGTCTATGTTAGAGATTGAAGCAGCAACCAAGGCAACAACATTGTCATCAACTGACTTTTTCACATCGAATCCAGCGACATTTATATTTTCGAAAGCATCTAGAACATTATTAACCATTTGTTTCTGTATGAAACCGATTGGAAACCATGCTATTTAATTGGAACGAGAATGAAGTTGATTAGTATAAAGTTAGACATACATAATTTAACTTACATGGTAGCATGGGAAGTGATCTCAAGAAATCGACGATTGCAAAGTTTATGTTTTCTTCAAAGGTTTTGGTCTCATCGAAATCTTGGATATCAAGTGAACGAAGATAAGCTTCAAGAGCATACACAAGGTTAACTTTAAGAGCAGCACCAGGATTCCAGAATGGAATAGTACCAGATTTTAAAGCTTAGCCAACGACGGTTAGAACATTTTTCTGGAGTGAGGCTGATGAATCCCAGTCGGGAATATTTTCTTCGATACTCTTAATTCGATTTACAGAATGGTCAATGATATCACGCTCGAATTGATTTGGTTCTTATAACGAATCAAAGAAGAAGTAAAAATGGATTATTGTTAAAAATATTGTACAGAAAAGTTAATTATTAATAGTTAAATAAATTGTTGCATTGAAATTACCTTCGGTCGTATTAATATTAGCGTTGATTGCAGAGACACTGATAAGGGCAATGAAGGCAAGTGAGAATTTCATTTTGAGGTTTAATTAAAAAAATGTTAATTAGTTTGAAAAACACTTTAATGAATTTATATTTTTTAATTAAAAGACTTTTATATTTATAGTAACCTGTTAACAATTATTCTTTGCTTATCCATTTATAATAAAGGGTGTACAATTGTAAATGGTAGATTATCTTACCTTAAATTGTGATAAGAATAGAGAAAAATGGAAACAATTAAATCAAATCCTCATCTCTATATCTCAATTCAAGGTAAAACAATTTACTATTTTTAACCGCAACACTTTTAACACGTTAAAGATCTGATTACATACATAATTATCATGGAAAACAGTTACAGGTAAAACTGACATAACTATCTATTTCTATTGCATCAGAAACAAATATATTGATAAAATTCTTGTGATTACATTGTTATAATGAGTATCCATTTGACAATCTGATCAATTGTTTGGAAATATTTTCGGTTCAATTTGTTACATTTTTGGATGTTTAGGTTAAATTATTATTAATAGATAAAATCAAGGTAAGATCACGAGGATAACTGATAAATCAGATCAAAACAGAGCCTCTTTCATTCTGGATTCATTGAACAAGAAAGTTAGTAGCATTAGAGTCGGAGTTGACTTTAATGGTACTATTCAATTTTTTAGGTTCGGTTTGTTACACTGTTTAAAATTTAGGTTAAATAGTCATACAGAAGGAGAGAGATGAGAGGATCAAAGATAATTCTAATTTAATTAGGTTATTGTTTCATCCTCACCTGAAAAATCACAATAGTCTTTGTTTTTCAACTAATTATTGGATAACATCATTCATTTTGGCACTTGCTCCTCTTCAAAACCATTGTTGTGCACAATCTAATTGTTTGCAATGTCTCGGAAATTAAAATATACACAATCAAGATAAATGTCAAGTATATTTTAATCAATCAAGAATAACCTAAAAATCAGCTGGATTCAGCAACAGAATAAATCATTGACTATTCAAAGTCTTCAAATTCAAATGATTTAGTTTAAAAATGGAAAACAAATTAACCAAGATTCAACAACCAAATGCAAACTAATTAAATCTTCATTATATTGAAGATTTGTCAACCTCAATCATCGATTCAATTAAGTAATAGCCCTGTATAATCATATATATGTATGGTTTATGTGTCCTTAATTGGAAACAATCAATTGATTTACCGATTGCAATAAAACCATGAAATAGACAAATATACATTGATTAACAATTAAAATTGTTTTATTATTATTTATATTGTTTTATCCAATTTACGAATGAAATTAGTCATTCATATGTTCATAATTGGCAGTAATCTATTGAGTTGTCAAAATATCAGGCGATGTTAAATGTCAAATGATTTGAATGATTCCAAAAAATTGACAATTGAATATTGATGAAAAATCTGCAATATCTAATTCCAGAAGAATAATTCAAGTTAAAAAGAGAAGCAAAGAATTAGTTTTCGTAATAATAACTGTGAGTTTGTATTATATACAGACAACAATTAATTGATCAATAGGTTCACACAACTGGATTAAGAAACCAAATGATATGAATAAACAATTTGGAGATACAATTACAATTGATTGTATTGCTTCTGGTTATCCAAAGCCTAAAGTGAACTGGAAACGTATGAAAGGTTAGATTCAGTTGAATTGCTCTGATTCATTTCTCATCATTGTTTCATTGTATGTTTGATAACTACAAATTGATTTACCAATCATCAATAAGTATGATATTAAAATATTTTATCTATTTTCAGATTGTTAATCAAATGATTATCCATGTAATTAACCAATCTAGTGAACAATGAAGTTGTAATTAACAATAAATAATAATCATTGATTATAAGAGATAAGTATTAAAAGTTTTTTTTTGCTTTTTTGATTGAAAGTTGTTATTATGAATAGATGTAACTATCACAGAGCGATTGTTTGGCAATTAACTTATCAATTAGAAATTGATATTTTATATGATGATTGAAGCTTAATATAAGAGAAATGAGAATTGAAAATCTAACAATAATGAGAAACTGATAAATAATCTCACAAATTCAACATCATTTTCATTGTCAAAATGATTTTAAATAATAAGAAAACAGTTTGTGCTTGAGTATAATTTTCATCGAACCTAAATCAATAATGTAGATTGATTACCGCCTTCGACTATCAGAAAAATCTATTGATTACATTATATAAATAACAAAACTATCTATTTGTTGATCTAAAGAATTTGCAAGATTACTTTTGGGTACAATTAGTTACATTATTGAACATTACTTGATAGCGAGATCATTCTGGTAGATGTTATCGATTTACCGTTAACCTAACGTATTTTTTTTTCATTATAAATACTAATAATTATAATCTGTATCAGGTAATTTCCATAAATTGTGCTTATTAGATTGTTTTCTTTATTAGTTCTGAGTTTTATTCTTTCCATTCAAATGTCACCTTTTTTAATGAAGTTGTTTACATTTCTATTGCTAATTAATTATTACATACTCGCGACATCAGCTGGTAAGTTTAGTTAATTTAGTTAGCATTTAAAACCAAAACTCTTTATTAGGAATTGAATAAAATCTTATAAGCTCTCTATTTCTCTCTCTCTTGCTCTTGTGGTTTTCTTAGATTCACTTTTCGATCTTCCTTGGTCAGTTGATAAAGGTAATTGGATAATAACTACAAAGTTAATCTCGGTAAGTGAATCTTCATCTTCTTATTCAATTAATTAATTTATGAAATATTCAAATTAGTCAAATGATGAAGTTTACAATATTCGAGAATATGTTCACTCAAGTGATGTTGTCCGTGGTAAAATTACAATATCATCAGGAAATGATACAGTGGATATTTTTTATTCCAGTGAATCGGAAAAGGATAGATTAGTTATTCATAGTAAGTATCGATCATGTAAATAAAAAGATTTCACCAAGTAAAAGGATTTTCAATCACTTATTCATAGATCAACAGTGTATTATGTTTACCTTTAAAAACGAATGGGATAACTACTTATTCAATATCGATTGGAAAAATACTCTTCTCAACCATGTATTGTTGACGGGACCTTCAATTCTGTTCAGAATAAACGGAAAGAGATTTACTTGGGTAAATATTGTGATTGTTTAATTTTCTTTTCAGAATTAAATTGTTGATTAAATCACTAACTGAATAGAGACAAGGAGAAGATACAAATATAAGAGGATTTCCAGTCCATTCTGCAAAGACAACGTTCAATAGAAATCTTGATATTATTTATTATTACAAGAGTAAGTAACTTTTTTTTAGAGAAAAGTTTATATCAGAAATTTTATTCCATAATCTATTTTTGCATGAAGCTAACTTGGATTCACCTGGAATACTACAGGCAAGTCGTTTACAGTTAGATGGTATGGATTCATCTCTAGAGCAAACAACTCCAGCAGAAAACTTTTACATGGATATTTATTCAATAACGGAAACAGAGGAAGAACTTGATAAACTTGTCACAGTAAGAAGAAATAATTTAAGTTAAGGTGAATCTTGGTCTAAATTTATGATTTTCAGGTCACCCCAGGAATCGGATGTCCTTTCTATCTCATATCATCTAAATCATCAGACTGGTTAACACCACCAGAACTGAGAAAATTTAGTTTTCATTTTACTGCAAAAACCACTGGACCTAAAGAATCAGTCATTTTGAGTGAGGTAACAAAACCGAGAAAAAAATTCATACATGAATTCATTTTTATCTATGCTTAATCCTTGATAAAAATTTCATTCTTGCCATGAATATTTTATATCTACTAGGTGTTTGTAAACAGTGAGGATCAAACTGTGAACTTGAAGACCACAGAGCAAGGGATCACAACTGAATATCTCTACGATTATAACTTAGGAACCATACATACAGCACAGAAAGAAGGACAATGTACTGTCTCAGGTATTGGGTCGAATGATCTTGGATTGATTATTCACAATACATTTACTTCTGCCAGTTTACTGAATTATCGAGACAGATACCATTTCTCATACCTTGGTAAAGTTTTAATCGTAGGTTCAAATTTCTTTTGCTTATGCATTCCCATGTCAAGATTATGAGTTTAAAATTTTTTCTAATTACATGATAACAGAAACCTGAAAATGAAGCTTATGTTTGGGAGAGGGTTGATTACAATTATGAATTTCAAGGAGAAAAACATGATAAATCCGTTACTAACCATTACTTTGTTCAATCAGTAAGTTATTATTATCTTTATCGTTCATTTCATGATTAATTTTTTTCAAAATTCTGATTATTATCAGGACGATGCAAAGTTATTCAAAGATTTTACTCTCGTAAGAACTACGACTAACAATTATAAAATAGTGAACAATGTAAGTAAAGAAAAATGAAATGAATCTACAGAAATTGAGTTTGGAACAAAAATTAAATCAACTACACACAACCAATTAAATCATGCATCTTAGAATTAATGAAATGGAAATGAAAAAACATCGGTTTTCCGATATAAAAGGAAATCACTCTTTGATTTCTTTCCATGCACAAATGATATAACTACTATTTCGAGCTCAATTTCTGTGGCTGGATAACAAAAATGATAATATAATAATTTTTCTATCAATTTAGGAGACTTTTGAATTGCTTGAAATGATCACAAAAGACTATACTGGATTAGAGGAAATGGAATCAGGTGAAGATTATGGTGGTGGATTATCTTTGAGTTACAGTGACTGTTATCCTGATTCTAAAGATAGAAAGACTTTTGCAGTTTATTTCGACTGTGAATATGAAGATGACGATCATGATCATGAAAGTGATTCTGATTGTCTGAAGTATGGAGAAAACTATGAATATGAGTTTATCGAAAAGATAAAGCATGATTTAGTGTATCGTGGTATCTCTCCTACACGCGTAGCTAAGATCGAGATGGTTTTCGCCGGGAAAAGTACCATAGCATTATTAACCGTATTGAAAATTCCCAACATCGAAGGTTAGTAAATAATAATGGTGAAGATATAACTCAAGGCTCATAGAATTTTCTATTTATTTTCAATATCAGATAGTTTACAAAAAGTAACAAAACGATTGGCCACAAGTACGATTTCAAGCTCATCTCGTATCTCTGCAGAATCAATTGCCGATTGCCTTTATAAACAATCTGGACTCAGCTATGAAGAAAAGTAAGTACATGAAAATGGTAATAGTTTCGGTTATTATCTAATAATATTTTATGTACTTTAAGAGCAATAGTGTTTTGTAATTCCCAAGATGTAAACTCTATCATCTGTACTTGGATTGAATCTGAAGTGCCCATAATTGAAGATGAGAACGGTACACTTTGTGAGATATATTATCCATCGGAAAGTTTTACCAGCTTCAAGAAAGAGATCCATCTTAATGATGTGGAAGATCATTTTTATGATGATCCATTGAAGATTTATTTTACCGATGGTGAATTCATCTCCTTTAAATCAACAGAAATTATTGATGTCTCCGATCAACAAGATGACGATATAAATTTGTTTGTATTGGTTGCAAATGATGAGAATTTCGAAGATGTTGACTATTTATCAAAAGTCGAAGATAGTTCTGATCTTGGTGATTGTTATCGTACTTGTGCTCATGATGATGTTAATCTTTGTGAGACTTTCGTTTATTGTCAATATCAAGATAAATCTTCTTGTTATACATCAAATAACATTTATGCTAATTTATCCTCACAGTCAATCTATGATGAATCATGTAAAGTCTATTCAAAGAGTCGACTATTAGATTATACCGGAGTATTTTATAAGGAATTTAAAAAACCAGCTAACCCCGCCATTAATGTTCCACTTGAAGATTGTGCCTCGAAATGCAGCTCATCTGATGAATGTTTCTCATTTCAACAATGTGGTGGTTCTTGTACATTAAGTGGATATTTCACTGACTCGGAAACACGAGAAAGTGAGGATTGTGATATTTATATTCGTAAGTAGTGATGAAAGAATACAGATGAAAGTGAATAATTCATGAATTGAACACTTTAAAATTTCAGCCAACGTCTCGAGAAGATTCAGATTTTCTGGATGGAAAATAGTCTCTGAAGTTTTTCACACTGAGATTAATTTAAATTTGGATCAATGTGCTGCTCTTTGTCACAGTTGGACAAATACTGACGAATCTTGTAAATCATTTAATTATTGCCATCAAAACAATGGAAAAAGTTCATGTAGCTTATCAAAATATTCAACCAACGATAAATCAGCTAATTCAATTGATTCAGGAGTTTGTAAGAGCTATGAATACAAAACCTCTTCTAAATAAGATAAATGACGCAAATTCGATGAGTTTTCACAAGAGCGACAAATAAAGTTACTGTTGGATTATTAATGCCATTTGTAATCTAATCAATATAATCAATAAAGAATTATATTTAGCTATGGATTAATGGTAATTAAGATGGACCATTTTCTAGTTTAATGTCAAATTAGAGCTAGCCTATTTATCTTAATTATTCAAGTAACAATTAGACCATAACGATTGACTAAGGACAAAGTCACAGGCCATAATAAATGGATATAATTGGTTGATTAAAATATCAATAATATTGAAATATGAGATCAAATATTTATTAAGATGACACCATGAAAAAGACAATTGAACATTGATTTACAATTTGAAGTGTTTTATTGTGGATGAAGATAGCATGAGCAGATTCAGAATAAAAAAGACAAGGAAAACCAAGCGATCAACATGATCGCTTTTCTGAATAATTTTAGGAGATGGATTCATGAATGTCATCTTTTCTGTCTTTTTTCTTGAAAATTTTATCAACCTTAATTTAAACAGAGTAGTTAATCGTATCTTTGATTAACCTCTCAAAGTTTTAATATCTCAGGGCGTGCGATTGATACAATTAAAAAAGTTACATTAATCTGATGCTCTTTCTTTTCTCTTTCCCTTTCATTGCCCCGAACGTCATAATTCATCCCTTCTCTCTCTTCCCCTTTTCTCTTTCTTTTCTGTCTAATCCTCTTATTAATCTAATTAACATTTTAATTTGGTCAATTTAACGCCCCTTTTTTTTACTTAATTAATAACTTTTGACCCTGACCACCTTTGACATTGGTTCTATTTTTTGTTGTTGAAGATTTTTGTCTTCTTTCTGTTGATATTTTTTCCATTTCTGTACGACTCCTAGTTTTTCTTAAATCTTCATATAAAAAATCGTGAATCGTAATAAAGAGTGTGGCACTTAACAAGTTAAAAAATGGGAGGTGCTAATGTAGCTTAATCTTTACATTTTTGTCAACCTTATCTTCATTTTTAGTTAAGGTTAAGCTACATAAGCACCTCCCATTTTTTAACTTGTTAAGTGCTACACCCTTTAATTGTTTGTTGATTATTCAAATTAAAATTGTTACAAAGTTGAACACAAAAATTTAAGTAAACTTAACAAATTAGTAGTTAATCTTTGCTTCCAAGCAAAGTTCAGGTTCAGTTCTCAGTTCAGAGTCAAAAAGTCAAAAAGATGATTAAAGTTTATTCGATAAGCAATTCGATTAAATATAAGTGAATCTATCAGTACATTTATCAAGACAGTGACCAATGGAAAATCGCTTATTCGTAATTTTCTATGCTTATATTAATACATTTGCAAAACTTTTTTGCGATTGCCTTTTATCTATGTATCAATTTGATGATTTGATATTTGCATTCCGACGCCGAGAAAATTTGAAGCCAATTCGGTAACGATGTTACACTTGCTGCATTGTTATTAAGAATTGTTTATTTCATTCAATATTATCAATAAATTCGATACATTAAGAAATCAAAACCATTGAAAATTATTTGAATTTGTCATTACTTTGATTATAAATCTAAATCGTTGGTTAAACTGGTATAATAATTTGTAAATCATTCAAGAAGTAAAAGATTTTCGATAACTCTTGAGACATTTTCTTGAAGAGTCTTTGATGGGCTGAATCCTGGTAATAGTAAGAGTAGATCTAAAGCGTTTTTGAAAGCAGTGTTAACAGCATCCTCCAATTCAGTTGATGGGTCAATATCATAGATTGAAGTTTCAACCCAAGCGACAACATCGTCATCAACTGAATTATTTACATCAAATCCAGGGATCATATTCTCAAAAGAACCTAGAACATTATTAACCATTTTCTTCTGTACGAAATCAATTGGGAACCATGCTGTGTATTTGAATACAATTTTCAGTTAATAAGTTAATAAATTATCATAAATGATCTTTGAACTTACATGGAATCACAGGAAGTGATCTCAAGAAATCACCAATAGCAAAGTTAACGTTTTCTTTGAAGGTTTTGGTCTCATCGAAATCTTGGATATCAAGTGAACGAAGGAAAGCTTCAAGAGCATACACAAGGTTAACCTTAAGATCAGCACCAGAATTCCAGAATGGAATAGTACCAGATTTGAAAGCTTTGCCAACGACGGTTAGAACATTTTTCTGGAGTGAGGCGGATGCATCCCAATCAGGAATATTGTCTTCGAAACTCTTAGTTCGGTTTACAGAATAGTTAACGATATCATGCTCGAACGGGGTTAGTTCTTGAAATGAATGGAAGAAAAATTATTAATGGATTATTGTTGAAAAGATTGTACAGAAATTGTTAAAAAATAATAGCAAATTTTTGTATTGAAGTTACCTTTGCTGGGCTTAGCATTGATTGTCACTACACTAACAAGGGTGATGAAGGCAAGTAAGAGTTTCATTTTGATGGTTAATAAAGATACACAATTAGTTTGAGTAATAAGACTTGAATGAACTAACCATTATAATTCAGAGACTTTTATATAATTGTTACCTGTTAATAATTAATGGGTTGAGCAAAACTCTATTGATTACTAATTCATTTGTCATAAATGCTGTTACAATTGAAATTGGTGAATTACCAAAGTCTTTTTTGATTAACAATCTTTTATAATTTTCCATATCTAATTTACGTTTACAATTAACAGCATTGACATTTCTCAATTTCCACCTTTCACATTTCCATCACTGATAAACATCACCTTTTCATTGTTTAAAGACAAGATAAGGACTAAAAGTCAATATAAGGACAAGTTAGGGGCAAAAAGACAATGAAAAGTCAAATTTGACAGTTGTTTAAACGTGTTAATTGTTATCTAGTCATTAATGAAATTGATATTAACAAATTTAATTTCAATTTGATGTCAAGATGATGAGTTGGTCGAAACTCTTTTGTCCTTGATGTTGAATTATTAACAAAACAAATGTTGAAGTTGGAAAAATGTAAAAACAAATAGTCATAGAAATTGATTGATTTGTCGATTGTAAATTAAATTAAGATGAACATCTTGTTGAACGTGGCAGCAGAAAAATCAAATATAAAAGATTGATCATTTGCAGAATCATAGATATTCAATAATTAGAATAAGTTTTGTCTCTTCTGGTTAATTTCTTTCCATCGTAACCATGAGAGTCTTTCTCTTAGCTTGTGTTTTCCTCGTCGCTGCTGTTAACTTCTCACTCGCTTGTGGTAAGTGACCGATCATTTCTATTCGAAATTAATTCGAATCTAAATTTATTCATCTCTCTTATTGTTTTCTCTCACTCTCTTTTTCTTTCTCTGTCTATCTAAAATTTCATACACACAAACAGAATGTGGTATGGAAGGTTCAGCTGGTCGAATCTACAAAGGAAGTAAAGTTCGAGCTCACAAATACCCTTGGTTAGCTCACATTCGGTAAGTTTTTCCAGCAATCAAGTTTCTATTTCTTTTAACTAATAATCTCAATTGGTTATTGTATAACTTTTTAGATCGTACACTAGCCGAAACTCTAGATCATTCTCTCAATGTGGCGGTTCTTTGATCGATGAACAACACATCGCCACCGCTGCTCATTGCGTTGTCGATGGTGATGGTTATACTAAGGATGCTTCAAATGTTGACGTTTTCCTTGGTAAAGTTAAGGCTTTCTCTGAATACTCTGAAGCCCGATCAGTCTCAGAAATCTGGGTTGACCCTAACTACAATCGAAAGGATCTTTCCAACGATTTCGCCATCTTGACCCTCTCAGAGCCTGTTAAATTCAACCAACAAATTTCTCCAGTCTGTTTACCCAAGAACGAATCAGGTTTATCCAAACTCACCGTCTCTGGATGGGGAACCACTTCCGCTCACTCTGACTCAAGTGACACTCTCTTAGAAGTTGATGTTTCATACTTGACCCGTAAGTCGGTTAATAATCTTCCATCTTAATTTAGTTTTTCACGATTCATTTTGTCTTAAATACTTACCAGACGAACAATGTAACGATATCAAGACCAATTTCTTATTCAAACAAAATGGTATTGATCTCTCATTGAAGGGACTAATTCGAATCCCCGAAGTCGTTGAGACTCACATGTGCGCCATCAACAAGCAAACCATGGGCGATGCTTGTTCAGGTGATTCCGGTGGACCACTCATGAAAAAGGGCAATAACGGTCTACACTACCTCATGGGTGTCGTTTCTGGTTCATGGACTGAGTGCGGTGAAAGTACCGATACTGCCGGTCTTTACACTCGAACCCTTTACTACAAAGACACCATCAAGAGTATCGCTCCAAATGCTTGCTGGAAGGATTAAGAAAGTGAATACACTGTATTACTGTTACTTTACTGTTCCAAATTGAATCGCAATGAAAAAATTAATCGTTTTTTATGATTAAAAGAAATACAATTCTCAATAAATATCGATTATTGATTATAAACTCGCATCATAACCTTACTGCCAACGAGAAAATTATTGCATAGATTAATTTTGAAATAAACTCGAACGTAATTCTTTGCACGTAACACGTCAGGTATTATGGTTCAAGTTTTTATCCTAAAATAAAGTATCAGATTTTTGTAACAATCAAATGAGAGTTTTTTTTTTATTTTAACTGGTAAATTAATAACGAATCTTGACATCAAAATCACAAATCAATTTTCAACCAAAACAACATTTTTTTTCTCTCTTGTGATTTAAAAGATACACAATCTAAATCAGTGGATCAAGATAATCAAAACTTTCCCAAAAATATGGACATTTAGTCTCACAAACCTGAAAACAGTAAATTAATACTTACATATTGTTAGAATTAACTACTAACACGTGTAGAGCTCTTACAGCCTCCAGAAAACCGACAATTTTCAACAACTTTCTTAATTTATTTCTAATTTTACCGCGAACAACTTCACTTGAGTGAACTCGCAAGTATCGTAAACTCCATCATTTGACTAAATTAAATGTTCAATTGATTAACTATTCAAATATTAAACGAGAAAAAGAAGATTCACTTATCGAGATTAATTTCACAGTTACTATCCTATTTCTTTATCAACTGACCAGGAGAGATCATGAAGAGACTCAAAAATGTGGCCTTGGCAATCGGAAAAAATTCTATAAGAGATGACTATGAGAATTAAAAAGTATTTATACGATCTTGATGCTGCATAATTGTATATTTATTGTAATTTTAACATAACCAGTAATAACTCAACTAGAAATTGCTCATTACACATGATATAAAAGTATTTTAATTTGAAACAAACGACATCGATTATTGGGCGGTATTAATTAATAGAAATCTCCGTGGAAAGTGTTGATTAAGCCTCGTCCAGTTAATTCAGTTACCAAGTCTATAACCTCTGTTGGGATACCCGTTCGTTTTGCCAGCGAAACATACCAAGCTTTGACTAGAAAAGTTAATAGTAACAATTAGTATCTTGACTATTCAAGTTTTATGATCTACTTACTTTCAGTAGTTTTATCATCATTTTGAACACAAGTTGAAAGAACAGCTGATCGATCAGAGTCTGAATAATAAGGCATCCAGAAAATACCTTGTTTACCCTCTGTTGATATTGAAAGAGACATTAGTATTGATGATGATCATGTTGATTAGTCTTCTTCTGATCATCGACTTACCTGGAGTAGTTACATTGAACGAATAAGGTTCATCTTCTAGATCGTAATATGATTTACCATTAAAATTACCGACGACAAAGTTTATCAATTTGTCCCGAAGAGATTGTGTTCCTCTATCAATTAATGTAAATTATTAGACGATCAATCCAATTCAATTGTTTATTATCGATTAACTTACATTTCTCGAGAATCTCCTGAAAAGGTAACACTAACTTTTCCTTTGTACAAGTGATCAATTGAGATTGTATTGTAAACGGTTCTTGGGGTAGTTTCATGAGTTCGTCCGATTTCATACCAATGTTGGGCAAACTGTTTTTTCATCAAATATTCATAATTAATTAGTTAGTGAGTTGATTGAATCGTATTCAAATTATTAATACTTACATAACTAAAGTCCCAATCACTGATTCCTTTAGGAATAGTTGGTGTTGGACAAGTTTCGTTCTTGAGTATTGAAGCTGCTGAAGTGGCAACAATCAGGGAAACACAAACAACGAACGACAAAGCTGATTTCATTTTTAATTAGACTGTTGAGTGTTGAAATGAAGGTTAATAAAGATACACAATTAGTTTGAGTAATAAGACTTGAATGAACTAACCATTATAATTCAGAGACTTTTATATAATAGTTACCTAGTAACAATTAATGGGTTGAGCAAAACTCTATTGATTACAAATTCATTTGTCATAAATGCTGTTACAATTGAAATTGGTGAATTACCAAAGTCTTTTTTGATTAACAATCTTTTTCAATTTTTCATATCTAATTTACGTTTACAATTAACAGCATTGACATTTCTCAATTTCCACCTTTCACATTTTCATCACTGATAAACATCACCTTTTCATTGTTTAAAGACAAGATAAGGACTAAAAGTCAATATAAGGACAAGTTAGGGGCAAAAAGACAATGAAAAGTCAAATTTGACAGTTGTTTAAACGTGTTAATTGTTATCTAGTCATTAATGAAATTGATATTAACAAATTTAATTTCAATTTGATGTCAAGATGATGAGTTGGTCGAAACTGTTGTGTCCTTGCGGTTACATTATTAACGAAACGAATGTTAAATTTGGAAAAATATAAGAACAAATAGTCATTAATTTCTTTCCATCGTAACCATGAGAGTCTTTCTCTTAGCTTGTGTTTTTCTCGTCGCTGCTGTTAACTTCTCACTCGCTTGTGGTAAGTGACCGATCATTTCTATTCGAAATTAATTCGAATCTAAATTTATTCATCTCTCTTATTGTTTTCTCTCACTCTCTTTTTCTTTCTCTGTCTATCTATTTAATAAACACAACTGTTACTTCTGTTCAGAATTGAATCGCAATGGAAAAATTAATCGTTTTGTATGATTAAAAGAAATACAATTCTCAATAAATATCGATTATTGATTATAAACTCTCATCATAACCTTACTGCTTAATGAATGAATTATTATTAATACATTGATTACTTTCAAAATAAACTCGAACGTAATTCTTTGCACGTAACAGATCGGGTATCAAGGTTCGAGTGTTTATTCTAAAATCACTCATTTGACTAAATTAAATGTTCGTTTGATTAACTTTTCAACTATTGAACAAGAATATGAAGATTCACTTACCGAGATTAACTTCACAGTTATTATCCAATTACCTTTGTCAACTGAGCAGGGGAGACCATGAAGAGACTCAAAAATGTGATGCCTTGGCAATCGAAAAAATTTCCACGAGATAACCATGAGAATGAAATGACCTTGATCTTGAATGATCTTGATGCTTTATAATTGTATATTTATTGTAATTGTAACATAATCAGTAATAACTCAGCTAGAAGTCGCTCATTACACATGATGGGAATAACCGATAGTAAATTAGAAAGGTAAAAGGTTTACGAGAACATCGGCAACATTTTGTTCAAGAGTTTTCGATGGACTGAATCCTGATAATTGGACAAGTTTGAGTGCTTTTTTAACGGCAGCATGAACGATCTCTTTCACTGAAGCCTTTGGCTCTAATCCTTCGAGATTATTAAGCGAGTCATCAACCAAGGAAATGAGATTATCATCAACCATATTGAAGATATCAAATCCTGGAGATTTGATCTTTTTTAGGGAATCGATAAGGTTGAGGAAGATATGCTCTTGGATTTTTTTCTTTTGGATCCAATCTATTGATAGATGAAGGTTTGAAGTAGATTTAGTTGATGGTCTTTGAGCATCAGAAAGTATCATTTGTTCAGTTACTCACCTGGCACGGGAAGTGAATTTACGAATGTAATAACAGTAACATTAAGGTTTCGGTAAAGCGATTTGGTGGCGTCAAAACCTGGAAGCTCTCGGACTTGTGATTGAAGAGTAGCGAAAAGGTTATCCTTAACGCTAGCATCAGAATTCCAACCCGGTAAAGTAGCGGTGTCGATCATTGTGTCAAACAAGGTTAGAATATTTTTCTCGAGTGAAGCTGTTGCATCCCAATTAGAAATGGTCATCTCCCATTCCACTACAACTGATTCAACAATTTCTACGAGAGAATGGTCAAAATCACTAGGTTCTAATAAGATGGATTATTCATAAAGAAAGACAGAAAAATTTTCATTAAATTAATTTTTTAGGATCACAATAAGAATTTAAATGTATTAACAATTTAACTTACCACTAGTGGGCTTAGCGTTGATTGATGACATACTAATAAGGGTGATGAAGGCAAGTAAGAATTTCATTTTAATGAATAATAAAGATACACAATTAGTTAATTAACTTGAGTACTAAGACTTGAATAACTAATCATTATAATTCAGAAACTTGTATATATACTAGTAATCATTTCATGGAGGCAATGTAACCATTTAGTTGAGTTATTTAATCTAATCTATGAGAATCAAAATTTAGAATATAAAAATATCTTGTTACGTTTCTATCAAGTTATCATGTATTTTGCCATACTAAATGATGGAATAAATTATTGTATCGATATTTATTTCAATGATAACTGTAACTTTCTGTCTATCAACATAAAGCAAGATTATTGTAATCAAATTGATAACTGTTTGATATTGAACAATTGTTCACTTCCTGAATGACTTGATTTAGTTTAATCGATGTTTAAGGTTGACAAATCTTCATCAGCTTTTATCTTGGTTGTTGAATCTTGGTTAATTTGTTTACCATCATTACTATGAATGTATTGATAAGAGACAATTGTCACATTCAATAATTTTATCTAATAATTAGTTGAATACAAAGAATTTATTCAGTTTTTTGCTGAAACAATAGACTTACTAATAGTATTAGATTAGCATTATCTTTGATTATTTCATCTTTCTTTGTGTCTGTCAATTTTATATCAATCATGAATCAATGTCACAAATAGAACCTGAAAATGTTATCTCAAGAATTTTATCAATAGTTTCTTGTGATATTTGTGGGTGTAGTTTATTCATACGATGACTCGAAATCTAATTTGACTCATTTTGAAAGCATGAAATAGCAGATAGATGATGTTAAGGAGTATCGTTAATACACAGTAGGTCAAACGCCGACTGGCCGACTGAATTGATTACTGTGTTTATCTAGTTCATTCATCATGATTTGGTATAAAGATTGAAAAAAAATTAACCAATATTCAACAATTAAGATACGAACTAATGAAGATTTGTCAACCTTAATTATCGATTCAATTAAATCAAGTCACTCGGGAAACGTTACTTGATCAATATCAATCAGTTATGGCAGTGACTCTTATACACCTAATTATTGGTTGAAGGTAAACAAATATTTATTACTTGATTGATAATTTATTAATAGTTACAATTCATTGGAAATAAATAAATCTAATTGCATTTTTTAAAAACAATTCAATTGTTAAATACCATGACTGCCAGGAAACAATTGAGTTAATTAATTGTAAACAAACGTACATCGGAATCATGATTATTCTGCTAACTGTTTTCTTTATACGTTTCTAATCCCGAAGGTGAACCGTTTTGCTCCACCAATGAAACCAGAGATTGGGAGTAAGACCTCATTAACTTGTCAAGCAATGGCTGGTTCATTGCCTGTTCATATCTTTAAAGGTTCAAAGACTGTCAAGAAAGTAATGGTGTTCTTGTCAAATGGAATCGACCAGAATTTGTAAAAATGAAGATCTGTATTATGTCAATAATTTATATTCATGAATTTGTAAGACAAAGACAAACCAATGAATTTTAACCAAAATATACAAATAGTCTAATTTAATTGTATTTTCTCAGCGAATAAGCTCTTTAATGGTTTTGGAGTTTCGATCATCTACTAACTACTGTTAGTCCAGTAAAACATAATTCTATCTTCACCTTTTACCAATTATTTATGACCTTTTCTCGTTAAAAGTCACATGCGAACTCTTTAATATTGAAGTGAAATGATACATGAAGTTGAAAGAATTAAACACTTATACAGCCATCGACTTCGAGTTTGCAGCCACTTTAAGCCTATTCACGCAGTTATTGATAATTAGTCAAAGATTAATCTAATTGGATGACCATCTGAAAAGATAACACCAGTTAAATGAGAGGACATTGATTATTATCATATTTTTGGGTTAACTTAATCTCTCATTGATTATCATTCTCGTCGCAAGTAAATGAAAAGTGATTGAAAACTTCAATTCGATGGCTGTATGTATTATAATAGATACATTTATACAGTTTAGTTTATTTACTCATGCCGAATCTACGCTGGTCAAGGAATCGACTAATTTCATGAAACACAATTGTTCATTCTCCTATTTAAGTCGATAATATTTTACTTAACTTGTTAATCATTCAGCTGATTATTAAATATTTTGAATACTTAAATTACTCATCACATTGATAACGATATCTCATCTATTCACTCCCATTCAATCTGGTTACCTTGAATATAATCTTACTATTATATTATAATATTTTGTAAAATAATTTAGATGTAGAGTCAATTGTGATTATGACTATTAAAATGTATTGAAAAGGTTGAATTATGAAAAGATTATGAAAATGTTGGAAACAATTAAAGTAAATCGTCATCTTCGTATCACTATTCAAGATAAGATAATCAACCATTTCCAATTGTTACATCCTTTATGAAAAATTAGTGAGTAATGATTAATTGTTAACAGGTTGTCTACACATAAAAGTATTAATATAAAAGTTTCTGAATTAGAATCGTTAATTCAGTCAAGTCTTTCTCCAAACTAATTAACTAGTGTTTTTATCAAACCTCAAAATGAAATTCACACTTACCTTCATTACTCTCATCAGTGTTTCAACAATCAATGTTAAGGCCACCAAAGGTAATTTGAATTAAATAGTTGCTATAATAATTAACTTTTCTGTACAATCTTTTTAACGATAATCCATTTTTGCTTCTTCTTTTATTCGTTATAAGAACCAAATCAATTCGAGCATGATATCATTGACTATTCTGTAAACCGAATTAAGAGTATCGAAGAAAATATCCCCGATTGGGATGCATCAGCCTCACTCGAGAAAAATGCTCTAACCATCGTTAACAAAGCTCTACAATCTGGTACTATTCCATTCTGGAATCCTGGTGCTGCTCTTAAGGTTAACCTTGTGTATGCTCTTGAAGCTTTCCTTCGTTCACTTGATATCCAAGATTTCGATGAGACCAAAACCTTCGAAGAAAACATAGACTTTGCTATCGTTGATTTCTTGAGATCTCTTCCCATGATACCATGTAAGTTTAAGTTAAATTATGTCTAACTTTTAACTAATCAACTTCGTTCTCTATCCAATTAACTAGCATGGTTCCCAATTGATTTCATACAGAAGAAAATGGTTAATAATGTTCTAGCTGCTTTCGAGAATATCCCTTTCCCTGGATTCGATGTTAACAAGTCAGTTGACGACGATGTTGTCGCCTGGGTTGAAGCTTCAATCGCTGAAATAGACCCATCAGCTGAATTGGAAGATGCTGTTCCCACTGCTGTCAAAAATGCTCTTCATCTACTCCTATTAGTACCAGGATTCAGCCCATCAAAGACTCTTCAAGAAAATGTCTCAAGAGTTATCGAGGATCTTTTACTTCTTGAATGATTTTAATTATCAAAATGATGACAAAGCTCGACAATTTTTCTTTTTGAACAAAGATTCCCTAATCTATTGATTTTATTAATAATATTGAATGAAATAAACTATTATAAGCTGAATACCAATCCACAAGTGTAACTAAGTTACCAAATCGTCTTAAAATTTTTCCCTGGGACAAACTGAAAATATCAATTAACATGATTAATAAGAGGAATAAGACACTAAAAAGTCACAAGATTCATCAAAAAAGTGCAAATAAACGATTTTTTTCACGATCAATATATAGATATTTGAACTTAATGGACTAACTCGAAGACGTAAAATATAAAGTCATCAAACGACTCAACTTTTTCCCATGTTGATATTGTATAATAATAGAACCTGAAAATGTTATCTCAAGAATTTTATCAATAGTTTCTTGTGATATTTGTGGGTGTAGTTTATTCATACGATGACTCGAAATCTAATTTGACTCATTTTGAAAGCATGAAATAGCAGATAGATGATGTTAAGGAGTATCGTTAATACACAGTAGGTCAAACGCCGACTTGCCGAATTGATTACTGTGTTTATCTAGTTCATTCATCATGATTTGGTATAAAGATTGCAACAGACTAGATTAGGGATTAGAAACGTATAAACAAAACAGTTAGCAGAATAATCATGATTCCGATGTACGTTTGTTTACAATTAATTAACTCAATTGTTTCCTAGCAGTCATGGTATTTAACAATTGAATTGTTTTTAAAAAATGCAATTAGATTTATTTATTTCCAATGAATTGTAAATACAGGGCAATTCAGCTACTTTGTTGGTTTTCTTTTCACGATTTCTCAAAAACTACTAGACCGATAGGGTCCATATTTCGTCTATGGAAGTTTGGGGGATACTCAATTGGAATATTTCAAGGTCAAGGTCATAAAGGTTATTCGTGAAAGAACGCACTTGAAGGTCATTTGAAGAACTTTTTGAAAACAAGAATTTTTTTAGCTTGGTCATGAAGTCAAAAAATAATCTACAGGGTACATTCTAGTTAATGTACAGTATGTGATGACGCTGAATGTTAATGTAGATGTATAAATAAAAAACTTAGATTAGAACATGAAATCGCGTCTAATCGCGGTGAGAGCGACTGTCAATCAACAGAGTTTGTAATCCGATCTATACTTGTGTAGCTAGCCAAATCAATGTTGAGCTTACTCAACAATGGCGTTTCGAATCTTCCGGGTATTAATTTTTTCCAATCCTTCATCTTATTCATGGTGTTTAAATCAAAATCATGAGAACTTGTACAAACTACTAAACTGAACAAACTGGCTCCACGTATTTTAATACTTTCAGCCAATTTCATAACTTGTTCCATGTTTTCTTTGAGTGTGGTGATTTTTTAATGTTTTCTTTTTTTAACAGTTTTATGAAGCTTGATCAACTTGTCTAAGCTTTCACTGAAACTCTTCTCTTCTTCTTCAGTTGATTTCCTGAAGAAATTCATGCGATTTTTTGTAGCAATAATCGATTTTAATGCACTCGTGAACAGCTTCATCTCTTGATCCATTTTTTCATGATCATTGTATCTGATGCATGTTGTAACCAGTCCATGTTTCTTGATACATTTTTCACAAACAGGTAAAAAATAAAATAATCTTTGAATAAAAATTCATGTAACAGGTTACAAGATGTACATTTTATTAGTTTTATGCACGAGTCAATTATTCAAGATAAATGGACAGATCAAAGAAACAATATTCATTAATGATACTCTTAATTGGACATGAAAATGGATAGTATTCAAAAGCTTTTATTCTAACGAAAGCTTTTTCATTTTATTTATTTCTTGGTAACCGCAAATTAACGTGCATCATTTGTACGTTGAAGTTAAACGCTTCATGAGCGAATAAAGATACAAAATACTCATCGTTTTCATGAATGTGTAATCAATTTTTCTCTTTAGGTTGATTATCGCAATCATTTTGTCTCCCTCACGTTATCTCATCTCCAAAGATTATAAGGAGCGCATGTTACATTGTCATGCTACATGTTTTATTTTACTTGGTTCCCAGTTGATTTGTTTCTGAAAAATCAGTGAGTGACTACTAGTATTAGTTATGATAAAATTATGTTAAGAAATTGACTATGCAGCCTCAAGGTCATAAGAATACTATTTCATTCTGAAGATTATTTATAGTAGAGCTTTTTTCGATTTTTAAGGTCTCGTTTTCACCAGTTTATAATAATGACCCACGGGTTGTCAATTTTTATGTCTTTTTATTAACTTTGCTATAAACTATTGGCAATTTATGTAAGCCAATTACCGTTTCATAAAACTCTTTGCCTTTTTGACTTGGTAATGAAATCCTTTTTTGTAGGTTGATTATCCGCAAGGCAACTGATTGATTCACTTGGGTGTTGATGTTCAGAAAGGTCACATGATGATTCTCGGTGTAATTTACTCGGTGTAACATATCACTCTAATTTTCGGTTCAATTTGATACATTATGCAAATTTAGGTTGAATTTGATAAGATTAGAAATAATCAAAATAAAATTGAGGAACCAATTTCATTGATGACATCAATATTTAGTGAGCCTCATATTTAATTATTATAAAGGCAAATAATTAAAATTAGCATCAGTTAATTACCATAATTTGAGGTTATAACAAAGTTTTCCTTCTTTGTCATTTGCTACTGTATTGTAGTTGTTTCGTTACCTGAAATGGTTTTCCTTTTTGTTATAAATTTGTTTACTTTGATATTTCTCTCAAACTTTTACATACTCCAAATATCTACTGGTAAGTTTTGATAATAATTGTGACGAAATTAATAAATACTTAGCTTGAAGATATCTTTACGATAAATTCTTATTCATCTTTGATAAATTTCAACCTTTCATTGTCTTAGAGCCTCTACATGATCTCCCTTGGTCAATTGATAAAGGAAATTGGATAATAACTGCAAAGTTAATTTCGGTGAGTCTTAATATTCTTGTTCAATAGTTGAATAGTTAATTAATTGAACGTTCAATTCAGTCAAATGGGGAAGTTTACAATATTCGAGAATACGTTCATTCAAGTGAAGTTGTTCGCGGTAAAATTACAATATCATCAGGAGATGATAAGGTGGATATTTTTTATTCCAGTGAATTCGAAAACGATAGATTAGTTATTCAAAGTGAGTATTGTTTAAGTGCTTAAGTGATTTTGTATTCTTATAATTTTTACTTCTAAACAGAACGACAATGTACTAAATTTACTTTCAAAAAGAAATGGGACAATAGTTTATTTGATATTGATTCAAAGAAACCTCTTCTTAATCATGTACTGTTGACGGGACCTTCGATTCTGTTCAGGATCAATGGAAAAGGTTTAACATGGGTAAATATTGTGCTTGAGCAATTTGCTTCTCTAGATTTTCAATTTCAACAATTAAATAAATAGAAACAAGGAGAAGATACAGTTATCAGAGGATTCCCAGTGCATTCTGCAAAGACAAAGTACAATGAAAACCTTGATATTATTTATTATTACAAAAGTAAGATAACTATCCAAGTATATTTTGTTTTATCTTTCGTATAATAACCTGACAACTTCCGTTCATTATCAATCTTCTAAAAAGCTCATTTAGATTCACCTGACTTATTACAAGCGAGTCGATTACAATTTGATGGTATGGATTCATCTCTTCAGCTGGTAACTTTCAGAGAAAATTTTAACATAGATATTTACTCAATGGTAAAAACACAGGAAGAATTTGATAAAGTTGTTACGGTAAGAAGAATACAAGACATTTTTATCGATTATTATAAGAATTTATCACCTTCAGGTTACACCAGGAATCGGTTGTTTCTTGAAACTCATAACATCAGAATCTCATGATTGGCTTATGATACCAGAAATGTCGAAATCGAGTTATCATTTCATTGCAAAAACTACTGTTGATGGACCTAAGAAATCAACAACTTCAAGTGAGGTAAAACTATATCTTTTAGCTGATATCATACATAGAATACTATATGTTTGGACCTTGTTGGCCATTTGAATTGAATTCTAATATTTCTCATAAACATCACAAATCATATTCTTTAGATGTTCGTTAACAGTCAAGATCTAATCACAGGTTCGAAAACAATAGAACAAGGGATTGTAATGGAATCTCTTTACGATTATAATTTGGGAACTGTCTATGTTTTTCAAAAAGGAGGCCCTTGTTTGGTCTCCGGTATTGATCCAAATAGTCTAGGAATAAGTAAATATGGATCATTCACTCCATCCGGGTTTCTTAATTATCGAGATACATATAAATACTCATATCTCGGTAAAACTTTTGTCGTATGTCTCAATATATTAAGGCTCGAATCTTCATATTAATTCTAAAAATCAAACTTTTTCTCGTCAATTGACAACAGGAATCAGGATACGAAGTTTATGTCTGGGAAAGAGTTGATTACAATTACGAGCTCGAAGGAGGAAAATATGATAAACTTGTTACCAGTCATTATTTTGCGAAATCAGTAAGTGAGCAATTTAGAGGTACATTGCATCTGATTTTATCAACCATTAATGTTTTCAGGATGAAGCCAAGTTATTCAAAGGTTTTCGACTCGTAAAAACTACAACTGACAATTATAAAGAAGTGGACGTACGTAAAAATTGACCTTCTCTATTGGAAATTGGGTTCACTCGAGCAAAAGTCACAATAACGAAACCAGAAGAGCGAAAGTTGCGAAAAATTCAGAAAAGTTCTTTTGAAGATGAGCCTCATCATGTTTCATCACTGAACATTTAGATAGTTGGTTAATTGATTTAAATTAGTTTCCTTGAATTTCGGACTAGCGAGCTTCGCTTTTTTGTCTTTCGATCATTTGACTCTGCTAGTATGAACCATAACCCTAATGGATTCTAAAGATTTAAGATAATTATTAATATGAGTTTCTATCCATTTAGAGTAACTATGAATGGCTTGAGACCATTACAAAAGATTATTATGGATTGGAGGAGACAGAATCAGGTCGAGATTATGAAGATAAACTATCATTACGTTTCAGTGATTGTTACCCTGATTCTACGGAAAGAAAAACTTTGGCTATTTATTTCAGTTGTGAGAATGAAAAAGATGTGGATTGTGTAAAGTATGCAGAAAACCATGTTAACACATTTACCGAAAATGTAAAGGATATTTTGGTACAGAAAAATATTTCTCCTGCAAGAATAGCCAATATTGATCTTTTATTTGAACATCGAAATATCAAAGCATCAGTGATCTTTTTGAAAACTCCCAATATTGAAGGTGAGTTTTAATCTGAAACGTGAGTACGTGAAGCTAATATACTTTTTAATTCTTTTGATAATCAGATAGTGTACAAAAAATAAGAATGAAACTATCACAGAAAACTATTTCAAATACAGTTCAAGTATCTTCAAAATCAATTGACGATTGCCTTCTCAAACAAGCTGGACTCTATTATAGCCAAGAGTGAGTATTAATATTAATACATACATTTATGAAATAGTAATTCAACTTCTCAATTTTCTTATATAATTGAATCATCCAAGAGCGATTATATTTTGCAATTCTGAAAATACAAAGTCCAATATTTGTGGTCGAATTCAATTTAAGGGAATTATTGTCACGGATGACGCTGGTACAATTTGCGATGTATATTATCCAATCTACAGTTTTTCAAATTTTGTGAGAGAAATTGCTCTTGAAAAATTGGAAGACAATATACTTGATAATACATTTCACTTTTATCTTAACCGTGAACCGAACTTATTTTATGAATCCACAAAAGTCGTTGTGACTAGAGAGGCGAACCAAAACAAAGACTCGTTCACAATGGCTACCAATAATAAGAAACTAGTCGATTCCAATGGTGATGTTATATTGGCGAAAGATGTTTCCAATCTTGGTGATTGTTATCGTACTTGTGCTCATGATAATGTCAATCTTTGTGAGACTTTTGTCTATTGTCAATATCCAGATAAATTGTCTTGCTATACATCTAATGTTATCTATGCTAATTTATCTTTACAATCAACAGAAGATGAATCTTGTAAAATCTATTCAAAGAATCGATTATTAGATTACATCAAAATATCTTCGAGAGAGTTTAAAAAATCGCCTAGCATTGATATTAATGTTCCAATTGGTGATTGTGCTTCAATATGCAGTTCATCTGATGAATGTTTCTCATTCCAACAATGTGGTGGTTCTTGTACTTTGAGTGGATATTACACTGATTGGGAAACACAGGAAAGTGGTGATTGTAATATTTATATTCGTAAGTGTTGAGTATTTGATTACAGAAATCAATGAGCTTAATCAATCAATGTCTTTATTATTTCAGCGAAAGTTTCTCAACAATTTATATCAACTGGACGGAAAATTGTTTCTCAAGTTTTTCACACTGAAGTTAATCTAAATTTGGATCAATGTGCTGCTCTTTGCCACAGTTGGACAAACACCAACGAATCTTGTGTATCGTTTAATTACTGTCCTCAAAATGGTGAAATTTGTTCATGTAGCTTATCAAAATATTCAATCAACGATAAATCAGCAAATTTAGTTGATTCAAGAGTTTGTAAGAATTATGAATACAAAATTCTGAAATCAACTAAAAACAAGAATATCAAAAATGAAAAAGTTACCACAAACGGGACTACTGCAATAGCTGCATTCGGTATAATCATGTTGTTTATTATCATTGGACTTTTATTTGGATTTATTTTCCCAATGCTCATCAATGGAAAACTCAAGTACAACATTACCCATAAAAAAAATTCACAATTTTCATCAGAACGAGAAAAAGAAATTATTAATAATTCATTTAGATGGACAAAACAAATCGACCAAACTGATACACAAATCATGTTGTAACCTTTCGCCAGTCTTTTAAGCAATAATACTTATATGTCGAGCTATTTTACGAACGACAATGAAAAGTTGTTTTTAAAGATTATTTTCGAATGAACCAAATTGATTAATCATGTATTCTTATTCCTTCTCTGAATTGAAAAAGAATTAAAAATGAATCAATAATTGATGAAATAATTTATATTTACTTGACCCATTCAAAAATAGAGATAAACAACAAAGGAGAGAGCAGTTTAGTCTTGAGAATTTACAATTGCAATCGATATTTATTGTAAGTTGTATTTTTTAATCATACAAAACTTTTTCATTGCGATTCAATTAAGAACAGTGAAGTAACAGTAATACAGTATATTCACTTTCTTAATCCTTCCAGCAAGCGTTTGGAGCGATACTCTTGATGGTGTCTTTGTAGTAAAGGGTTCGAGTGTAAAGACCAGCGGTATCGGTACTTTCACCACATTCAGTCCATGAACCAGAAACGACACCCATGAGGTAGTGTAGACCGTTATTGCCCTTTTTCATGAGTGGTCCACCGGAATCACCAGAACAAGCATCACCCATGGTTTGCTTGTTGATGGCGCACATGTGAGTCTCAACGACTTCGGGGATTCGGATTAGTCCCTTCATTGAGAGATCAATACCATTTTGTTTGAACAAGAAATTGGTCTTGATATCGTTACATTGTTCGTCTGGGAAGTATTTAAGACAAAATGAATCGTGAAAAACTAAATTAAGATGAAATATTATTAACCGACTTACGGGTCAAGTATGAAACATCAACTTCTAAGAGAGTGTCACTTGAGTCAGAGTGAGCGGAAGTGGTTCCCCATCCGGAGACGGTGAGTTTGGATAAACCTGATTCGTTCTTGGGTAAACAGACTGGAGAAATTTGTTGGCTGAATTTTACCGGCTCTGAGAGGGTCAAGATGGCGAAATCGTTTGAAAGATCCTTTCGATTGTAGTTAGGGTCAACCCAGATTTCTGAGACTGATCGGGCTTCAGAGTATTCAGAGAAAGCCTTAACTTTACCAAGGAAAACGTCAACATTTGAAGGGTACTTAGTGTAACCATCACCGTCGACAACACAATGAGCAGCGGTGGCGATGTGTTGTTCATCGATCAAAGAACCGCCACATTGAGAGAATGATCTAGAGTTTCGGCTAGTGTACGATCTAAAAAGTTATATAATAACCAATTGAGATGATTAGTAAAAAGAAATAGAAACTTAATTGCTGGAAAAACTTACCGAATGTGAGCTAACCAAGGGTATTTGTGAGCTCGAACTTTACTTCCTTTGTAGATTCGACCAGCTGAACCTTCCATACCACACTCTGTGTGTATGAAATAGGTAGACAAAGAAAGAAAGAGAGAGTGAGAGATTTCTTCTGTTCCAATCAGCCTAATATATCCTTTTCTATCCACTCTCACCTATTGAGATTCCACATTCTGTCACTGTTACACCGAGCCGTGTGGTGCCGTGCTCAACCAGCCACAACTAGTGGATTTCTCAGGCTACAGCAAGCGGTCCCTTCAACCGGCATCTTCGGTTTCGAAGGGAAGCCCTAATGGCTTTTAAAGGCGCCTGGAGACTCTCCCCGTCTTACCCCTTCTAGATGTCACCATCTAGGGAGGCTGACTCCCTCACGGGAGCCATTTCAGCTAACGGGTGCTGCCCTCTCTTTCTACTATGTCATCACCGGGTATCGAACTCGCAACCTTGACCTAGCAAGGGCAGATGCTTAACCCTCTGAGCTGAGAGAGAGAGAAAACAATAAGAGAGATGAATAAATTTAGATTCGAATCAATTTCGAGTATAAATGATCAGTCACTTACCACAAGCGAGTGAGAAGTTAACAGCAGCGACGAGAAAAACACAAGCTAAGAGAAAGACTCTCATGGTTACGATGGAAAGAAATTAATCAGAAGAGACAAAACTTATTCTAATTGTTGAATATCTATGATTCTGCGAATGATCAATCTTTTATATTTAGTTTTTTTGCTGCCACGTTCAACAAGATGTTCATCTTAATTTAATTTACAATCGACAAATCAATCAATTTCTATGACCTTTTGTTTTTACATTTTTCCAAATTCAACATTTGTTTTGTTAATAATTCAACCCCAAGGACAAAAGAGTTTCGACCAACTCATCATCTTGACATCAAATTGAAATTAAATTTGTTTTTAATATCAATTCCATTAATCACTAGATAACAATTAACACGTTTAAACAACTGTCAAAATTGACTTTTCATTGTCTTTTTGCCCCTAACTTGTCCTTATATTGACTTTTAGTCCTTATCTTGTCTTTAAACAATGAAAAGATGATGTTTATCAGTGATGGAAATGTGAAAGGTGGAAATCGAGAAATATCAATGCTGTTAATTGTAAACGTAAATTAGATATAAAAATTGAAAAAGATTGTTGATCAAAAAAAGACTTTGGTAATTCACCAATTTCAATTGTAACAGCATTTATGACAAATGACTATTTGTTTTTCCATAAATTTAACATTTGTTTTGATAATAATTCGACCCCAATGATAATAGAGATTCGAGGAACTCACCATCTTCACATCAAATTGAAATGAAAATTGTGTTAGTATCAATTTCATTAATGAATAGATAACAATTAACACATTTAAACAACTGTCAACATTGACTTTTCATTGTCTTTTTGTCCTTTAATTGTCATTTAATCTTCATCTTGTCTTTAAACAATGTGAAGATGATGATTATCATTGATGAAAATGTGAAAGGGGGAATAGATTAAAAATATCAATGAAACTGTAAACGTAATTTAGGTATAAAACTAGCTGGTAATTGATTTCTGAATGTTTTGTTTACAATCACAGATAATTCAATTAATGAAAAAATTTTGACAATCCAAAGATGTGGCTTTACCAATTTGAAAATCGATAATCATAAGAATAAATTGTATTCATAAGATTTGGATGCTGCATAACTAAATATTTATTGTGTTATTTTTCAAAGATATTAAGTCGTCCGATAATTAATTGTACTTATCATGTTCTAGTGTAGATAGAAACGGGATCAGTTGGATTCTTCCATGCGGTTGCCTCAGTATCTATGATGATCACATTTATATTGTACGTTATCCCGAGTATCTTGAACTGGACTGAAGACCCAACGGCACTGCTGATTTCTCATCTAGACTTTATCGTCGTTTATCGCCACTCTTGGCATGGGTGGATCGTTGATCATTTTAATCAATCAGTAATCAATAATCAGATTATTGCATTAGGATTCCTAAGAGGAGCTGCTTGGATTCATAGCGAAATATTGAAT
Source organism: Panonychus citri (assembly GCF_014898815.1). Lineage (NCBI taxonomy): Eukaryota > Metazoa > Arthropoda > Arachnida > Trombidiformes > Tetranychidae > Panonychus > Panonychus citri. Next base: position 230,460 of record NW_026515523.1, on the reverse strand, counting down.
AAAATAATTCGAGTACCGATGAGCTTCTATGATACAACACCCATGGGAAGGGTTCCCAACAGATTCACAAAAGATATTGATAATGCTGATACAACGATCACTTTGAACTTTCCAAGTTTTTTCAACCATTCTTGGCATCTCAATTGTTGGTATTTGCACTCAGATTATTTATCTAGCAGTTGGGAATAGTTATTGGAACATTTTATTGCTTAGTTCAAGTGAAGACTTTTCTTTATTTTGTTGACAATATTACATGAAGTATGTTGGTGTGATACTCCTCACCATAGAAAGTATATTGATCTACATTACAATGTCTTGAATCATCTGTTAACTGGCCTAAGCACGATTTTTGTAAATTGATGGACGCTAGTTTTTGCTACAGACGAAAAAATAATTAAGTGGTCCTATGTACTTTTCTATTGTAACTCTGAGTAAAATGTCTTTTTGACAAATAGTTATTTATTATTTCATTGTACATTTATTATCTAGAAAATGGGTTCCTTATGGAAAATTTAAAAAATTTCGTGTAACATTCACTTTGGAAGCATTGTAAATACAAATGTAGTATTTGAAGTTAGTTCCATAAATACAATTTAAATCGTATAATTTTTTTCTGTTTAATCCATTTGTCTCGAAAAATGGAATGAATTGATTTCTCGTTCCGACGAAGATGATGAAACAAACTTTTGAGTGATAATTTCCTTTAGTTTTCCATTGATAAGCATTGGGAAAATAAATCCAAGCAAAAGTCCAACGGTAACGAACAACATGATTATACCAAAAGCAGCTACTCCACTTGTTCCTCTGATGGTAACTTGTTCACTTCCATAATTATTTCCTCCATTGGATCGTTGATTTTTGTATTCATAATTCTTACAAACTCCTGAATCAATTGAATTAACTGATTTATCGTTGATTGAGTATTTTGATAAGCTACATGAGCTTATTTCACCATTTTGAGGACAATAGTTGAACGATTTACAAGATTCGTCAGTATTTGTCCAGCTATGACAAAGAGCAGCACATTGATCCAAATTTAGATTAACTTCCGTGTGAAAAACTTGAGAAACAATTTTCCGTCCAGTTGATATAAATTGTTGAGAAACTTTCGCTGAAATAATAAAGACATTGATTGATTAAGCTCATTGATTTCTCTGTAATCAAATACTCAACACTTACGAATATAAATATTACAATCCCGACTTTCCTGTGTTTCCGCATCAGTATAATATCCACTCAAAGTACAAGAACCACCACATTGTTGGAATGAGAAACATTCATCAGATGAACTACATTTTGAAGCACAATCATCGAGTGGAACATCAATAGCGATATTAGGCGATTGTTTAAACTCTCTCGAAGATATTTTGATGTAATCTAATAATCGATTCTTTGAATAAATTTTACAAGATTCATCTTCTGTCGATTGTAAAGATAAATTAGCATAGATAACATTAGATGTATAACAAGACAGTTTATCTGGATATTGACAATAGACAAAAGTCTCACAAAGATCAATATCATCATGAGCACAAGTACGATAACAATCAGCAAGATTGGAAACATCTTTGGCTAATATAATATCACCATTGGAATCAACCAGTCTCTTATTATTAACTAATACGAAAGAGTCTATGTTGTGATCTAACTCATTCGTTACATCGACGACTTTTGTAGATTTGTAATAGATGAAACCATCATCAGTCAAATAGATTGCTAATGATAGACGGCTAATATAATCTTCCATTTTGTCAAGATGAATTTCCTTCCTAAATTGAGAGTAACTATTGATTGGATAATATACATCGCAAATTGTACCAGCATCCATTTTGACAATTTTCTCTGAAGATTGAATCCTACCACAAATGCTTGGCCTTGTGTAATCAGCATTGCAAAACACAATCACCCTTTGAAACAGTTACATTATTATTAGAAAAATTCAAATAATAGTTACTCTATGAATACTTACTCTTGGTCATAATAGAACTCAACTTGTTTGTAAAGACAATCTCCAACTGATTCTGCAGTAATCCGATCTAAGTTTAAAAGAGCTTCCTGAGACAATCTCATCCTTTCTTTTTGTAAACTATCTGTTGACCAAAAGAAACGAAGAACTTTATTCATCAGTTTATATTCAATTATCGGTTTGCACTCACCCTCAATATTAGGGATTTTCAAAAAGGTCACTAATGCTTTGATATTTTGACCTTCAAAAACCAAGTCAATATTGGCTATTCTTGCAGGAGAAATATTTTGCCTCAACAAAGTATCCTGGACTATTTGGTCCAATACTGGAGACCGAACAACGACCTTTTTTCAATGAGACGTAAACAGTTCCCAAGTTATAATCGTAAAGAGATTCTGTTAAAATCCCTTGTTCTATTGTTTTCAAACTTGTAGTTAGATCTTTACTGTTAACAAACATCTTAGAATATACAGAAAACAAATTATTAATATTTTTGAAATTATTTAAATCTAAACAAAGTTTTTAATAATCTTTCAGCTAATAGAAATATTACTTTACCTCACTTGAAGTGCTTGATTTTTTGGGTCCATCAACAGTAGTTCTTGCAATGAAATGATAATTTGATTCCGACATTTCTGGTATCATAAGCCAGTCATGAGATTCTGATGTTATGAGGTTCAACGGACAACCGATTCCTGGTGTAACCTGAAGATGATAAATTATCTTAATAATAGTAAAATGCTTGATAAAAATGTCTTATATTCCTCTTACTGTAACTGTTTTACCAAACTCTTCCTCTGATTCTTCCAATGAGTAAATATCCAAATAAAACTTTTCTCTATTAGCTATAAGTCCAAACGACGAATCCAAGCCACTTAACTGTAATCGACTCGCTTGTAATATGTCAGGTGAGTCTAAATAACCTTTTCAGAGAAATGGTGATGAGCTACAATTAACAAAAAAAAATTTTCTTTTCTTTAATAATCAACTCACTTTTGTAATAATAAGTAATATCAAGATTCTTATTGAACGTTGTCTTTGCAGAATGGACTGGGAATCCTCTCAACGTTGTGCTTTCATCTTTTTCCTATTAAAGTTATATCAAAACAACAATTAAACTCTAATAATGCTATGAGAATATTCCCAATATTTACCCAGATAAAACTTTTTCCATTTGAAAGGTTTTCGTTTGGTTTCTTATCTTTAGATAAGGTTGAAAGTTGAAGCTTTATCACTTAGATCGATTTGTTTCACTATTCTGTGAATGATTAGGTTTCAGGACCTTTGAGTATTTCACTCTGATTGTAAACTTTTACAATTTTAATTGTTTCGAATCTTAATTGATTGCTACCTGCCTTTCAATAATCAGGTAATTAAGGTTCGCATACAGGACCATGTACACTGTGAACAAAGTAACTTGAGTTAACAAAGAAAAGAGTAGAGAAATTCAACTAACTGAACTTTATTAAAATTTACTCATGATAACTTGATGTTATTCTGTTGAGAGTAGACAGTTAACTTACTGTTACTCGATACAAGTAATTAAAATAAAACTTAAGTTTTTGATTTTTCTAGAACAATTGGGGGAAAAAGAGATTAAAATGATCGCATTGGTCAAACAATGATGATGATAAGTCTCAAGGCTTAACAAAGCGCTTTTAGCTTAATAATGCGATTAAAGATAAGGTGAGATAATTTGGTTAATCAAATGATAAATTGAGTTTAAACATTAAGAAAAAGAAAGACAAATTTTGGTCTCTTTCTAAAGTGATCAAAATTTAACAAAATTAAATTGGGGATTAACATAATGAAAATTTGAGTAATTTGAGTTACAAAGAAAAGTAATTAAGAGTAATTGAAATCTAAGTTTCATGATTACTGAGTTTTGATTATATGGTTGAGATTAAAATGAATAAAGTAGAAAGTAAAAGATAAGCGATAAATGATAAATGATAAATGATAAACCTAAAGGTTTTAAATGTTAATTGAATTCTTGATTCTGAGTCGAATAAGAATTAGTTTTGGTGGGTCTAAACTCACTACCTCACAATACTCCGGAATTATGACCTAGAACTCTCATCAAAACTGAATTTGAAATTCGACGGTTCGATGGTTCCTCTTGATTTTCCTCCGGGTTTTCCTCTTGTTGATCTCTTTCTCTTTCTTGAGCCAATTCCTTTTCGATATTTGAGTATCTTCGGGTTGGATAAGCGAGATCTCGTCTTACTTGACTTGAGGGTATTTCATTCAATTGAAAGATTGAATTTTGTGATGATGAACTTTCAGTGAAAGTTGGTGGTGGAGTTGACGTTGATATGGGATTATTAATGAGTATTTCCTGAATTATATATTCAGATGGATTAGATGATGATGATGTAGATGATGATTCTGATGATGAGGATGTTTCAGCTGAGCTTGTATTCGATGATGAAGTTTGAGCTTCAGATGAATTTTCAGCATCCTCGGTGTTATTGGTTGTGTTACTTGAATTTTGAGATGAGAAGTTTTCATTTTCTTGTAGATCAGATTGATTTTCTTCTTGAACTTGTCTTTCCATTGATGATGGTTGTTCATTAACTTCTGAATCTTGAGGTTCTTCATCTTCTTTTTCGTCATTTTCATGGATGGATGAGGCTTGAGATATGGTTGGAGTTCGGGATGAAGGTGGTACATAGTTATAGCTATTGTAAACGGGTTTTCCTCTTTCTCCGAAACAATAGTAACTCCAATCTTGGGGCCATGAAGCTTTTCCTTCCTTGACTTTGTCTGCAAATTTCTTGAGTAATCTCGATACACCAGAATTAGCACAGGTACTTGCACAATTAGCGAAATGAATTCCATCAGAAATTTCTTCACATTTCTGTTCAATCGCTTTCCATGATGACATGTAAAGTTTCATTGAGGTTAAAGCCTCTACACCAGGTGAATGTGAATATCTGGTAATAGTGAATCCTGAGAATAATAGAAATGAGATGAGGGCAAGTGATGCGGCAGAAATTGGATGAGGTGAGAAGTATTGAGTAATTTCTCTAAGCTTGGGCTTGAGAATTTCAATTTCTGATTGTTCCAAATCTAAAGATTTAAATAAATTGATTAATCCTGCACCAACTATTTCAGTTGCTGAGGCAAAATAGGTTAAAACTTGATCTTTAACTGATGGTAGATTTTTGGCATATTTTAAATCTTTCTCTCGAAGTCCATGATACTTAGTATCCATTTGATCAATTGTTGAATATTGGACGAAAGATTCATAAACGACATTTAAGTGTCCATCTACGATAATTATCCATACGGGTTGAGGGACTAAGGCCAATCGTTCATCACGAGCTATTTTCCTGCGACAATAAGCAGCATGAACAGCATAACAGGTCTTTGGATGAGGATGTTGTTTGATGTTCGATTGAATTGCTTTTTCAATTCTTGGCTCTAGAGAGTCGATATCAATTCGAGTTGATTGTTTGAATTTGTTATGAGCAGCGTTGTTTCTGTTGAAACGATAAGTTGTTCGCTCATGGTTGGTGATTTTCGCTGGTTCATTGAAATCTGATAACCACGAAGAGAGGGAAACCAATTTTGATAAGTTTTAAAACTTCTTCTCTCTGTTCTTGAGATAGTCGTTAACGGGTTGAAGGAATGTAAGGAGTAGCTTGATCTCTACTTTCAGGGCAAATTTGAACATGAAATTTTTCTCTTCGATAAGGTGGTAACCCATTGGCATAAGAAAGCCATTCTTCACTAGCTTGCTGAAGGTAAAGGGGAACTTTCGACCATTTAATAGATCGAGGTCGAGGTTTTACCGAAGGATGAGGTTTAGATCCTACAGTGGGTTCGAAACCTAAACTTTGAACAAATGATTCTGCATCATCCAGTGGATAACTTGGATCTTTTGATCTCTTGAAATTTGTCCAGAATCCGAGTCTCAAATTAGCGTGACTACGAATTCCAGTTGGACCTAACCAGGGATCATTAGGATTTTCTTCCTTATTTCTCATGAGACAAGCATACAGGTTGAGGTTATTATCTGCTCTTTCAGCATGAGTTGTGTAGGTAATGGGAGCATTTGGAACTGAACTTTTGACATGAGAGGGAACAAAATTCATCAATCGTCTTGGAACGTTTTCTAATTCTTCTCGAACTTTTCCTGGGATAAATGGAGCTTTGAATTCAATATCAATTTCTTGACGGAAAAGTCCTTTTCGACATTGGCTTTCGTGAGCCACGAATAAACCTGAACTAATCTGTTGATTACACAAGGTTCTTCTGCAGATGAATTTACTTTCTCGATATGAACAATAGATTTCTGAGGGTTCAATTCTTGAGAATTTGGGATAATCGTCATTGATAGAGTATTTGTAGATACATGAGGGAATCAAACAGATGAATTTGTCTGCACTGTTAATTGGGATTAGTTTCAGAATGGTAATCAAATCTCGTAAAATTTGATACAACATTTACAGTACCATTTGAAACAATTGGAACAATTGAATGGATCAATTGCAATTTGCTCACAAAGATGACAACGAATTGATTCTTCGATCTTTTCTAGTTCTGAACTAACAACATGAGATTTAGTTATACCTCGAGGTATCGGACCAAGAGTAATGTCGAAGATCGATTTATGTTTGAACAAATTTAGATAGATTTTCTCTCTGATCATCTTTTCAAACTTTTGTTTGATGAGCTCAAAGCTTTTCGCTTTCTCGTCTATTTCTGATTTAATTTCATTGAAACGATCTTTTGTAAGATAAGGACAATAAGGAGCAGTGGGTAAAATTTCTGGATATTCATGTTTCTCCCAGGGATAGTCATCAGGACCTAAATAAGCTTTTTCTGCTTCTGGGATTACCGTTTTATCTGAAGAAGTAACTTCAATGTTCTTACCCTCTGTGGTTAACTCCGGAATTTGCTCAGATTCCACTGTTGATGGGTTATTTTCCATGACTGGACGATGAGCTTTTGGTTGGAACGATAATGAATTTAAAGATTCACTTGACAATTGTCTCTTAAGTTGATTTTTCCTGTTGGCAAATTGTGGCCAAGGTGTAGTTTTGAGGTAAATGATTGATTCGGTTGATGTTGATGGTGAAAGTGAAGGTGAAGGTGATACACTTTTAACACTATGATGTTGTCGTGAGTCGGAAGTTGATGGTTTTTGGTCATCCGATTCAAGCGAAGGTAAACTTTCAATTAAAGTTGTAAGTTTATCAGCCATTGTATTTATATCTCTTTGAGATAATTGGTTACACTTGAAAAAGTTTAAGCTTTTTGACTCAATGTTAATGACTAATTCACTTAGATAGTTAAAGCTATTTGGCTTAAAATAACTAAAGTTATCACTTTCAATAAAAATTAATTCAATTTCAACTTTAATCAACTGGAAAATTTGGTTTGAAATTTTGATGAAAATTTTAAGATTTAAACTGAAAATTTGAATGTTTTGTTTTGCTGTTTGAACAACAAGTGAGAAAATTTCAACGGACAAACTTTTGTCTTCTTCTCCGGTGTCGGTAACTTGTATGTTTGTTGATGATGACTCAGTTTTCGGGTTAATCGGGTAGAAAGTAACGTGAGAAGATAAAAATCTTAAGCTAATTAGCTCTTGACTAATTGGTTCATTTTCATCAACACAAAGATACAATATGAAAACATTTGAAGATGTTTGGTTTTGTTGTTGTTTTTGATAACGAGTCAAAATCTGTTGACTGTTTCTATTATCAGTAATCTGAGGTTGCAAACTAATCACTTTATCAGCGCTTAAGCGTTTCCTATTGATCTTAACATTTTGTTTTTGTTGACCATTAGAAATTTGAGTTCTGAGTTTTCATCATCATGATTTTGATTATCATTTGTTTGATTGTTTTCAATTGAGGTGATATTTTCATCAAAGGAGCGAGTATTCTGTTGATCATCTGAATCATTTTCTTGATTTTCATGACTTAAGTCATCATCAGATTCTAACTGATTTTCTTGTTGAGTTTCTAACTCATCTGGTAGATTGAAATTTTCTTGCTCAAAATAATGATCTGGATCAAAATATTGATCTCTAATTTTCTTCATTCTTTCTGTTGGTTCACTTCGATCAAGTTTTGTATCGGAAACATTTACCGTTATGATCTCAAGATCTCTACAATCTAATAAAAGTAAACAACCTTTTCTAATAGCGCAAACTAAGTATGGGCCTTTATGAGTTGGTCTAACTTTCTTTCCTAATTCAGGATCGACTGAATGATCTTTGATGAGAACAAAATCTCCTTCCTTATATGGAGCTGATTTATGAATAGATTTGAGTCTATTCTGTTGGTACAATTGTTGAGATTGAAGTCTCGCAAAAGCTAAATTTCTTGCTTGATTAACAGTTAAGGGAGCTGAATCATCTAAGTTAAGATAATTATCAAGTGGGTTTCGATGGTTTTTTCCGAATACTAGAAAGAAAGGTGTAAATCTTGTAATTTTATGAATGGAAGTATTGATTGCATAGATCGAGGATTCGAGTCCTAATTGGAGATTCTTATTATCATTTTGAATGCAAAAGGTTCTCAATCGTTCGGCTATTGTCTTGTTGTGTCTTTCGACAACACCTTGCGATTGTGGGTGGTAAGCTGTTGAGGTTTCATGTTTGATACCATTTTCTCTGAAGTATTTAGCAACTAATTCTGAAGTAAAGTTAGTTCCTAAATCTGTTTGAATCACTTCAGGATTTCCTATGATACTGAATGTTTGTCTGAGAAAAGTTATTACTGTTTGAGCAGTCTGATTAAGTGTAAGCTTAGCAAAAACAAATCGTGATAAAGTATCAACTAAAACCAAAATATACTTTTTTGAATGTTTTATGTTGATCGGTCCTTGGACATCAAGTTCGAAACGTTTAAAGACGTTATCTGGTATTGGCTTGAGCTCTGGATTCACGTAGATGATGTTAGCTGGCTTAGCAATCGCACAGATTTGGCAATTATTACAAAGTTTTGTAATCTCTTTCAGTAAATTCTTACACCAGAATCTTCTTGATATCTGAAGATATGTTTTCTCGACAGCAAAATGTCCTCCAATTGAACTTTCATGTTCTTCCTTGAAAATATCCTTGAGGATGATTGGGTCAATTACAAGTTTAGTTGTGAATGGTGATCGATGAGATTTTTTGTATAGAAGATTATCTTTCATTATAAAGTTTTTCGAAACTTTTGGATCGTTCGCAATTAGTTTTTCTTTGATAGAAGCAATTTCTACATTTGAATTTTGATGCAACAGAATTTTCTTTTGCCAGATATTTAGTTGTTCAATTTTGGTTGATGAGTCTGAATTAATGATTGTTAGCATTGGATAAGCTAAGTTGATTTCTGTATCAATGGTATAAGCACAATTTGGTGGCTCTTTCAAGTCGAAAAATGGTTCTTCTAAACCGTAAATGATTACGTTTAGACCAATATCATAGAGAATATCTTCTTCAAGTAGAATTGAATAATCTTGTAGATAAAGTTTGTCAAGATATTCCTCTTCCGGGTCTATGATTTTTCGGTGTTCCCAGTCTTTAGATCTGGAGAAACAATCAGCAGGGTGAATGTTTCCTTTCTTGTAGATTACTTTGAAGTCATACATTGACATCATAATCGACCATCGATTTAATCGTGAATTTTTGAATTGAACTTTCGTAAGTTGACATAACGCGTGGTGATCGGTTTCGATCAGGAATTGTTTTCCTTCCAGGTAATGAGAGTATTTTGTTATACCAACGAATATACCAAGTAATTCTTTCTCGGTAACTGCATATGATTTTTGATGTTTAAGTAACTTTTGTGAAAAGAAACTCATTGGTGACCAATCTTTGATTTGTTCAATGGGACAATCAGGGTCATAATTTTCCGATTTTGGATCTTCTTGTTGTAATATTCCTCCTACTGCAAGGTCAGAGGCATCAGCAGAGATTTTCTTTCTCAGATCTGGATCATAATGCACGAGCATTGTTGTTTCGATTAGCGATGATTTCAAAGAATCAATTGCTTTTTCATCGGCTGGTAACAGTTTGAATCGTCTTTCTCGAGATATTAATCTGTAGAGAGGAGCAGCAATTTGTGAGAAATTTGGGATGTATCGGGAAAAATAATTAAAACATCCTAATTGGGATTGTAATTCTCGAACGTTTCGAGGATAACTCAGATTTTTCAGAGCTGTGACCTTCTTTGGGTCTGGTTTGATTCCATCTCCGTTGACAATATGTCCTAAGAGTTTGATCTCTTTAAAGCCAAATTTGCATTTTTCTAGTTTAACCTTAAGGTTATATTTTCTGAATCTTTCCAATACTAGGGAAGTATTTTTGATTAGTTCGTCGAAAGTTTTACCCATAACAGGAACATCATCGAAGTATCCGATGCATTCTCGATATTGGATTCCTTCCAGAACTTTGTTGATTAGCCTTTGGAAGACGAATGGAGCTCCACTGAGACCCATTGGTAATCTTTTCCATTGGAATTTACCTTCCGTTGTAACGAAAACTGTCTTAGCTCGTTCTTCTTCAGCCAATTCAATTTGGTGGTAACCCTGAGCCAAATCGAATAAATTAAAAAATTTTCCTCCTCGAATTAACTCTAAACAGTCATCAATTCTGGGCATTGGATGTCTTGTGACATTGGTGATTCGGTTAACCAATCGATAATCAATTACCATTCGGTATGATTTATCTGATCTTGGAACTAGAATTATTGGTGATCCTCCAGGGGCATCACTGGGTTCAATTATATCGGCTTCTAGCATTTCAGCTATTATTTTTCGAGTTGCTTCTCGTTTCTCTGGTGATTGAGTGTATGGTTTTTGATATGGAATCAAATTGTTTTCAATGTCAATTTTGACAGGGCAAATTTTTGATGATACGAATCCTAAGTCGTTTTTGTGTTTGGAGAAACAATCTTGAAATTGTTCAAGTAAATTGAGAATTTGGTTTTGTTGATCTTCAGTCAACTCTTTATCCATTCTTCCTATTGCGTTAGTGAAGAATTCTCTTGTTTTTCGGAGTTCGATTTCCTTTAACTCTTCTTGAGTTGTAAAATCACAAGCGGCCATGTAGTAATTTTGATTACCCATTTGTAATTTAAATGAACTCTGAGGTTCGATCAATTCATCAACTTGAATTGCAGCCATTGGATTTTCTTTTCTTTCGATCTTTTGATCAATAATGAAGTCGCGAGTTTTCATTTGACTCGTTGTTTTTTGTATAGCGGAAGTTTCATCGGCAGTACAAAATCTGAAATGGAAAGTTGGAATGATTCACTTTCTGGACTTTCCTTTACTGATGGAGAATTTAGACCACTTTTCAATTCCATGTAATACAAATGGAGAAAAGTATTTCCAATTAAACAAACTGGTTCGAATTTCGGACAAATCTGAATTTTAAAGATTCGAGGTTGATTCATCTTTGGATGTTTAACCAATGCATATGCATATCCAACTGAGTTGAGATAGCATCCTGATACGATTCCTTTAAGAGATCGAGGTAATTCAATGATATGAGCACCTAATTCTTGGGCAACACTTTGATCCAAACTCGAAATTGTGGATCCTGTGTCTAATAACACTTTACCTTCTCGAACGAATTCTCGGTTAGAGTTATAAAGCTTGAATGCAGGCATATACTGAAGAAAAGTTGTTCCAAGTTGAGTCAACAATAATGTATCATCAACATAGTTGAACGAAATGTATTGTCTTATTCCAAGACTGGATGGTTCATTATCTGATGAGGTAATTGTTGAATGATGCATTGAAGTTGGTTGATTAACTGGTTGATTGTTAGTTGGTTCTTTTGGTTTTGAACCTTGATTTCCATTGTCTCGTCGTCGACATTCAGAATTGGTATGGTTATTCATTTTACATATTGAACACCATTTTTACCTTTTGGTTTGTATTGGTTATCAGACTTTTGGTTGGGTTGATTATCTGATTAACATTCAATGATCTTTGTTCATTTTTATCAACTTTAGGCCTTTTGATTACCTTTTGGAGCTCTAGCTCTGGTAGATTGTTGTTGTTCCAAATAATCATGATGTTTTCTCACCAAAACATTGAAGATTTTATCTTGATCATCATTCATTCCCAAAGTATAAATTTCTTGTCGAATGTATTTTGGAAGATGAGTCAGAATTTGTTGAAGAAAAACTGGACCATTAGTTTGTCCTGAGCCAAGTGATTTACTAACCAAACTAGTTAATTCTTCAATGAAATCGGATGGATGTTGTTCCAATTTATATCGATAGTTCAAGGGCATAATCGGCTGAATATTTCATCGAAGGGCAGTTTAGCTTCTAAGAAGTTCATCAACAAAATCTTCATAATTATTGATTGTTTGATCAACAGTATTAGCTGTATGTAACAATTCATACGCCATTGCTTTCTTAAAGCATCGCAACTTAGTTGCTTCATCCACATTTTCGTGGGATAATCGGGCTTTTGTTTTATTTACCCATGAAATCATGTCGTCACCTTTTCTGAATTCGGGTACAACTGGGTCTCTTTTTAATGAATTAGCGAACTGTAGTAAGCTATTGGCTATTAACTCGTTTGATGAGTTGGACGATATCTGGTTGATCATCTCATTTTTCGTAGTTAAAGCTACTGGTTCTGGTTGAGGAGTAACATTTAAATGTTCAAGTACCTTTATAAATTTTTTCTTGGTACCAATTGCTAATTGCAATGAATTAATCTCAGCCATGGTCACATTGAGGATAGTTTCGGTTTCTCTACCGAGTTTAGTGAGAATAAGATTTATCTCTTTTTCACTTAATCCAGAATCTCGACACTTCTTTAGCCATACTGGAATTTCCTGTGATTCCAAATCTAGAACTGATAATTCCTCAATGGTATTATCGTCCAATTCATCTCCTTGGAGAAGCAGATTGTTTTTTATGACTTCTAAGAGTCGTCTCTTATAGAGTGATGTTAATGGTGGGTTAACTGACCAAAGTTCGAATAGTACTTTTATTTGCTCTGTACTTAAATCCGCAACTGGATCTTGTACTAGTCTCTTATTTTTCTTTGGTGGCATTGTCACGATTACTAATTAGGTAATTTAACACTGAACACGCTGACACGATGAACACACTGAACACGATCCTGCCTGGGTCGCCAATTGAAAGGTTTTCGTTTGGTTTCTTATCTTTAGATAAGGTTGAAAGTTGAAGCTTTATCACTTAGATCGATTTGTTTCACTATTCTGTGAATGATTAGGTTTCAGGACCTTTGAGTATTTCACCTGATTGTAAACTTTACAATTTTAATTGTTTCGAATCTTAATTGATTGCTACCTGCCTTTCAATAATCAGGTAATTAAGGTTCGCATACAGGACCATGTACACTGTGAACAAAGTAACTTGAGTTAACAAAGAAAAAGAGTAGAGAAATTCAACTAACGGAACTTTATTAAAATTTACTCATGATAACTTGATGTTATTCTAGTGAGAGTAGACAGTTAACTTACTGTTACTCGATACAAGTATTTAAAATGAAACTTAAGTTTTTGATTTTCTAGAACAATTGGGCGAAAAAGAGATTAAAATGATCGCATTGGTCAAACAATGATGGTAAGTCTCAAGGCTTAACAAAGCGCTTTTAGCTTAACAATGCGATTAAAGATAAGGTGAGATAATTGGGTTAATCAAATGATAAATTGTGTTTAAATCAATAAGAAAAAGAAAGACAAATTTTGGTCTCTTTCTAAAGTGATCAAAATTTAGCAAAATTAAATTGGCCATTAACATAATGAAAATTTGAGTTACAAAGACAAAGTAATTAAAAGTAATTGAAATCTAAGTTTCATGATTACTGAGTTTTGATTATATGGTTGAGATTAAAATGAATAAAGTAGAAAGTAAAAGATAAGCGATAAATGATAAATGATAAATGATAAACCTAAAGGTTTTAAATGTTAATTGAATTCTTGATTCTGAGTCGAATAAGAATTAGTTTTGGTGGGTCTAAACTCACTACCTCACACATTGATCCTGAAAAGAATCGAAGGTCCCGTCAATAGGACATGATTGAGAAGAGGATTTTTCGAATCGATATTGAATAAAATGTTGTCCCATTTCTTCTTAAAAGTAAATTTAGTACACTGTTGATCTATTGAGAAGTAAAATTCATAAAAACAAAAAATCACTTAATCACTTTTACAATACTTACCCTGAATAACTAATCTATCGTTTTCAAATTCACTGGAATAAAAAATATCCACCTCATCATCTCCTGATGATATTGTAATTTTACCGCGAACAACTTCACTTGAATGAACGTACTCTCGAATATCGTAAACTTCATTATTTGACTAAATTGTACATTCAATTAATTAACTATTCAACAAGAAAATGAAGATTCACTTACCGAGATTAACTTTGCTGTTATTATCCAATTGCCTTTGTCGACTGTCCAGGGGAGATCATGAAGAGACTCTAAGACAATTAAAGGTTGATGTTTGTGGATATTGATTAATTGAGATGGATTGTTATTTTTAATTAATCGTCGAAACTTACCAGTAGATATTTGGAGTATGTAAAAGTTTGAAAGAAATATTGAAACTAAAAAATTCACAAGCATTTTTGGAAATCAATGAACTACTAAATTAAGAGAGTTGAAGAGAGAGAGAGAAGGAACTTTATAATTTAAATAATTATTTAATTTAATATAATCAAAATTTATGTGAATTAACTGATCATAAATAAAATTAATTGTATTAACAAAATGTGTGGCTCACTAAAAGTTTATGTCATTTGTTAAAAATGGTTCCTCTCTTTTAGATTAGTTTAATCTTATCTAATTAAACCTAAATTGAATATGTAACAAATGAACCAAAATTATATTTAGAAAAGTTTTAGTTTGAAATTTAAATGAACCGAAAATGAATATGAAACTTTTTTCAGAGTTCAATTTGTTACCTTACAGTCGTGAAAAATGAGTTTCGAATGGTATTTATTGTTAATAACAATTCCCTCAGGTGATGACTGATTAAACAATCAAATCTTTCAAGACAATTCTAATCAATAAAGGTAAATCTTTTAAATGTGTAATCTATTAATCGTGAGATTAAAGCTCATTGTTTGCGGTTCAAACTTTACAATGAGACCAATTTGTAAACAAGTTTTTATCAATCAACCGAATTTTTTACCCAGTGATGATGATAAATAATCGTAATTATTACCCCCGATAATTTCAAGGTTCGAGATAGTTAAGGGTGTTATTACATTGTCATCATTTATTGTATCCATTTGATAATATGATAGATTGTCAAGATAGCTCGTTGGTTCAATTTGTTACATTATTCAAAATTTAGGTTTCATGTAATCATTTCTTCTTACGAATTTGAAGACCATTACCAGAAGAACATGTCTAGAGGTCATCTGATAATCGATTCATAATACTGACCTCAAAATAGGATTTTGGGGCGAATTCTGTGTGCTCTTTGGTTTTATTATTAGAATCAAATTAACCACAAGAGGCGCTCATTTCAAGTGTCAAGTGTTTGTAACGTGTCGAAGTTTTCTTGCAATTTTTTGTCAAAAATTAACTAATTGTTTCACCTTTGATTATAAATTTTCTTGGTTAAATCATCAATTCAACATGTAGATTAACTAATTATAGTAGATTTAATTTCTTAAGTATATTCTCGACACTAATATTCTAAGATGTTCCTCATTGTCTCTTATGTTTCAGCTTGTGATCTTTCACTTTTCTCATTCAATGAGAAATAAAAGAAGATACAAAATATATTTTCTCTCCTCATGTGATTTACCGTTTTCATTAATTCACAATCAACTGCCCAATCATTCATGGTTTCATCCGTTTCATCTTATTAATAGG
Source organism: Panonychus citri (assembly GCF_014898815.1). Classification (NCBI taxonomy): domain Eukaryota; kingdom Metazoa; phylum Arthropoda; class Arachnida; order Trombidiformes; family Tetranychidae; genus Panonychus; species Panonychus citri. The sequence continues at coordinate 214,664 of NW_026515523.1, read as the reverse complement.
ATGTGTTTCAGCATCAGAGGTTTTTTCAATAGGAAGGAAATTGACATAACTACTGTTCAAGGATTAGAGTAAATTGATTGAAGATTAATACAAATCTAGAAATTTCTTTCTTGTAAATTGAAGTACAATTTATTTAATCCAATAATCGATTCTTTGAATAAATTTTACAAGATTCATCTTCTGTCGATTGTGAAGATAAATTAGCATAGATGACATTAGATATAATAACAAGACAATTTATCTGAATATTGACAATAGACGAAAGTCTCACAAAGAGTAACATTATCTTGAGCACAAGTACGATAACAATCACCAAGATTGGAAACATCTTTCGCCAATATAACATCACCATTGGAATCAATCAATTTCCTTTCAATAGTAGTAACCAATATGAAAGAGTCTCTGTTATGATTTAACTCATAAGTTACATCGACGACGTTTGTAGATTTGTAATAATAGACGGTGAATATAATCATACTAATTCGCCTTTCATTTCATCTTGTGATTTCTTTTTGTAGGGACACATCAGGAATCACGTATATAGAACAAAAATCACTTCGTTGGTACAATTAATAGAAGCCATTGTGGATGCCGCTTCGACCATCACACCCGAAATGAGGAGAGAAACAATTAGAGCGACAATTAGAAGACTCGGATTCGTAAGGATTACAAATGGCGAAGAATCAATTAATGTCTACATGTAATTCACATTTCATTTTGTTCCACAAATTAATCACATTTTTTCAATTTACTACAATAATGAATTAAACTTGTCAAAAATTTACAATATACAATGTATTTTGATATTTGATAATATAAAAATGAGAATGTTTTTTTATCGAAATCAACAGTTATTGTTTTCGACTTTCGGTTAAGAGTTTGACTCGGTTCGAAATAATTAGTGTTAGTAATTAATATTGAAGAAGAGACAATCAAAGCTGATTGATATGGAAATACGTTTGAAGGTTTCAAGATTAATTGCTTAATCTCGTTCGATTGGATGTCGATGGGAAACACCATTGTTAACGAATAGAGAATCAGAGATTTTTCTCAAACTGTTAAAATCAGCTAATTTCTCGCTGGTTCGACAAGCGGCAAGATTGGCTTGGACTCGCGTTGATCCTTCGTTACAAATCACTTTGACCATGTTGACCTCGTGTTGAGCTGAAGGGAAATTTTTCTGAATCGATCGAGTGGCTCGTGAAAGTGTTACAATCATGGAGTAAATGTCAATCGCTGAATCGACCAATCGGTTGAGGATAAATTGTTCATGGATAATTTTCTTATTATATTTGATTAGTAAATGTTCAACGGTGGCACCAAAATTGGTCACGGCTTTGGAGACTTGAGACGCTGAAGGTGCTAATTCGGGAGAGACAAATTCAGCAAGTGATGGACCTGAAGCAAGACCAACGGCTCTGAAAACTCGTTTGGTTGATTCATCGAAAATCATTCCCAAATTGGCAACTGGATTTCTCATTGCTTTTTGTAATTCTTTCAAATGGAAACCAGCACTTTGGATTCCAGTTAAAGCGACAAACAAACGGAGAATATCATTTGTACCTTCGAAAATTCTGAAAATTCTAAGATCTCTCATTATCTTTTCGACTCCAGCATCCCTCATATAACCCATTCCACCGAGAATCTGAATTGTCTCATCGCAAACAAACCAGGCCGCTTCCGAGGCGAAAACTTTAGAAATTGCCGCTTCCAATTGGAACTCAGTTGATCCTTTGTCCATATTACCGGCCACCATATAAGTCATAGATTCGGTTATGTAATGAGCGATGGCCATTCGAGCAATTTTTTCCTGGATGGTTCCGAAGGTGGAAATTTTGTCACCAAATTGAACACGATTGTTGGCGAAATCTGTTGCTTTAGAGATACAGAATTTCATTGTTCCACTGAGTAAAGCTCCAATTCCAAACCTTCCACTATTCAAGACATTCATTGCTACCTTGAAACCTTCGCCAACTTCACCAAGAACATTTTCCACGGGAATTTTAACATTCTCAAAGTAAACGTCAGAGGTATGCGAGGCTTTGATTCCCATTTTTTGCTCAGGAGGCCCTGATGAAACACCACCGAAAGCTCGTTCAACAATGAAAGCGGTCACTTTTTCCTTTTCCTCTCCACTTGATGTAACTACTGGAGTTTTAGCGAAAACGGTGAAAACATCAGCGAAACCATTGGATATCCAAATTTTAGTTCCATTAAGAATATAATGAGATTTATCGGGAGATAAAACTGCTCGAGATTGGATAGAACCAGCATCCGATCCCGAACTTGGTTCAGTTAAAGCAAAAGCGGCCAATTTACGTCCAGTCGCTAGATCGGGAAGATATTTACTCTTTTGAGCTTCATTTCCATACAATAAAATGCCTTTGAATCCAATTGACTGATGAGCCCCCAAGGTAACCGCAAGACCTAAATCACTTGCACCCATGATCTCAGCGAGAACAGCGTATTGAGTGGTATTCATACCAGCACCTTCATATTGAGGAGGAATCATAATCCCAAGTAAGCCCATTTCGGCGAGGGTTTTCATCACTTTCTCATCCGCTGCTCCTTTCAATTCAGCGGTTAAGGCATCATGTTCAGAGAAAAGCTTATCACTGGGTTCACGAATCATCGCAAGAGTTTCCAATTGATCTTCCGTTAAAACATCAGGATAAGGAAACACTTGATTCACTTTGAACTGACCAGAAAACATACTCGTCACGAAAGAATTGGTTTCGGGAGGCTTTTCCTTTTCCTTTTCCTTTTCCAACTCTTCTCGTCTCTCCTCCATTCGTTGAGCCTGAGTGGCCACAAGTCGTTGTAATGAGGATCGTGGATGCAAAGTGAGAGGTAAACATCGGGCTCCATTGAAAGCACCACAGTTTCGAACCAACTTAGCCAATATTAACGAGGACATAATGAAAAAAATACTGGACCAAAAAACGTAAACAAAGAAAATAAAAAAAACCAGAAAAATGAGTTAACACTATAAATGCAAACAGAAGACAAAATTCAGGACCGTGGCAAAAGAAAAAACACAGAAAGAAGCAAAAAAGGGCCTCAGGACACTTTTATTCTGAGTTTTCGGCGAAATATTGACAATAATAACACTTAAACAAAACAATAATCACCAAAATTTCAAGACAATTCAATTTTTCTGATTTTTGATGCGCGAAGTTTGAACGTCAATTTATGAATAATTTTTTTTCCAATTCTAACTGAAAATTTTATTTTTCTCATCGATAATTTGACCACATATACTGACCTGAGTTCACCTTCAAATCGTAAAAATTAAATACAAGTAAAAAGAATTAAATTTAAAAAGTGTTTTTGTCTTCTTTGGCCTTTTACCACGGTCCCAAAATTTAGGTCAACTTACATTTGAATGTAAACAAAACCAAAAGTAGAAAAAGATTAGATGATCGATTGAATTAAATTGTCACAGTGAAAAAATTTGATTAAAAGAAAGTTGATTTAGCAAAGTCTAGAAAAAGATAAAAGGAAATGATTGAAACAAAATGTAAGAAAATAACATGAAAATGTCAATAAACAATATCGATAGAAATAAAAACAAAGTCTCATTGAAATGATGATAAATGAAGAAAATCTGATTAAATAATTACCCTGTTGATCAGTGATCAAAGATCCTGATGAGGAAACAATTAACAGAAAGTAAAAACTGAAATAAAACCAAAGATAATTAATCAGATGAAAAGAGATGAACAAGAAATCAAATGTTATCACACTGAAGGTAAATGAACTTAATTTAATGAAGAGCTCGACCTGCCACCAATAGTTAACTTGAGGTTTTCGCAGTTATCTAATTATAATAGTTAAATGTTGACCAACAAAATCAATATAAAAGGTCATCAAATGATTAGGGAAAAAACTGGAAATCAAACGGAATCAAATCTAAGAGCAAAAGTTGTTTGCATTCATTTTCTTGTTGACTTGAATTAACGGTCGATTGGATTAGATGAACTAATTTAGATTACACATTTAGAAGATTTACTTTTAGTAATCGTGAGATTAAAGCTTATTGTTTGTTCAAACTTCACAATGAGACCAATTTGTAAACAATTAAATGCTGATACAATCTAATTATCTCAAGTTTTTACCAATCAACCGATTTTTTCCCCAGTGATGATGATAAACACCTGATTTTTTAAATTAACTAACGGATGAGTTTTATGATAAATGATCGTAATCATTGTTCCCGATAATTTCAAGGTTCGAGATAATTAAGGGTGTTATTACATTGTCATCAGTTATTATATCCATTTGATAATATGATAGATTGTCAAGATAACTCGTTGGTTCAATTTGTTACATTATTCTTAACAATTATGTTTTATGTAATTATTTCTTCATACGAATTTCGTGTAACATTCACTTTGTAAGCATTGGAAGATTGTAAATACAAATGTACCATTTGAAGTTAGTTCCATAAATACAATTGAATCGAATAATTGTTTTCTGTTTAATCCATTTGTCTCGAAAAATGGAATGAATTGATTTCTCGTTCCGACGAAGATGATGAAACAAACTTTTGAGTGATAATTTCCTTTAGTTTTCCATTGATGAGCATTGGAAAATAAATCCAAGCAAAAGTCCAACGGTAACGAACAACATGATTATACCAAAAACAGCTACTCTACTTGTTCCTCCGCCGCTAACTCGATCACTCAAATAATTATTTCCTCTATTAGCTGAGTTTTTGTATTCATAATTCTTACAAACTCCTGAATCAATTGGATTAGCTGATTTATCGTTGACTGAATATTTTGATAAGCTACATGAACTTATTTCACCATTTTGAGAACAATAATTAAATGATACACAAGATTCGTTAGTATTTGTCAAACTGTAACAAAGAGCAGCACATTTATCCAAATTCAGATCAATTTCAATGTGAAAAACTTGAGAAACAATTTTCCGTCCAGTTGATATAAATTGTTGAGAAACTTTCGCTGTAATTATTAAGAAATGTAATTATTATACTATTAAATGAACCATAATACTTACGAATATAAATATCACAGTCCCAACTTTTCTGTGTTTCCAAATCAGTATAATATCCACTCAAAGTACAAGAACCACCACATTGTTGGAATGAGAAACATTCATCAGATGAACTACACATTGAAGCACAATTATCGAGCGGAACATCTATATCAATGCTAGGCCACTGTTTAAATTCTCTCGAAGATATTTTGATGTAATCCAATAATCGATTCTTTGAATAGATTTTACAAGATTCATCTTCTGTCGATTGTAAAGATAAATTAGCATAGATTATATTTGATGTATAACAAGTCAATTTATCTGGATATTGACAATAGACAAAAGTCTCACAAAGAGTAACATTATCATGAGCACAAGTACGATAACAATCACCAAGATTGGAAACATCTTTGGCTAATAAAACATTGGAATCAATCAATTTCCTATTAATAGTGGCAACCAATATGAAAGAGTCTCTGTTTTGGTCTAACTCATTAGTTACATCGACGACTTTTGTTGATTTGTAATAGATAAACCATCATCAGTCATATAGATTGCTAATGATAGACGGCGAATATAATCTTCCATTTTATCAAGATGAATTTCCTTTCTAAATTGAGAGTAACTATTGATTGGATAATATACATCGCAAATTGTACCAGCATCCATTTTGACAATTTTCTCTGCAGATTGAATCCTACCACAAATGCTTGGCCTTGTGTAATCAGCATTGCAAAACACAATCGCCCTTTGAAACAGTTACATTGTTATTAGAAAAATTCATATAATAGTTTCTCTATGAATACTTACTCTTGGTCATAATAGAATTCACCTTGCTTGAGAAGACAATCTCTAACTGATTCTGCAGTAATCCGATCTAAGTTTAAAAGAGCTTCCTGAGACAATCTCATCCTTTCTTTTTGTATACTATCTGTTGACCAAAAGAAACGAGCAACTTTATAACAGTTTATATTCAATTATCGGTTTAGACTCACCTTCAATATTAGGAATTTTCAAAAAGGTCACTAATGCTTTGATATTTTGACCTTCAAAAACCAAGTCAATATTGGCTATTCTTGCAGGAGAAATATTTTGTCTCACTAAAATATCCTTGAGATTTTCGAGAAATTTATTATAATGTTTTTCTGCATACTTTACGCAGTTTAATTCAATGTATTGATTGTCTTTACAACTGAAATAAATTGCCAAAGTCTTTCTCCCGGTAGAATCCTGGTAACAATCACTGAAACGTAATGATAACTCAGTTTCATAATTTCGACCTGATTCTACTTCTTCTAATCCATAATAATCTTTCGTTTTTGTTTCGATCAATTCAAAAGTATCCTGAACATTGAAAGATAAATATTATTAGTTAGTTTATTTAGTCGTTTTGTCTCTTTTCACTTACGTTGTTTACTTTTTTATAATTGTTAGTCGTAGTTCTCACTAGAATGAAATCTTTGAATAACTTTGCATCAGCCTGTTGATAATTCGAAATTTTGAAAGTTAAAAGTTAATCGTAAAATGGACAATTTTCATGTTTACTTACTGACGAAACAAAATAATGACTAGTAACGAATTTATCATATTTTTCTCCCTCGAATGCGTAATTGTAATCAACTCTTTCCCAAACATAAGTTTCGTATCCTGGTCTCTTTTTGTATTCAATATGAAAAGAGTTGAAATTATTCAATTTTAGTAGGGAATTGTTGGTGGATGATATTGAAACTTACGATAAAATATTTACCAAGGTATGAGTACTTAAATGTATCTCGATAATTGAGGAAGCCATACGAAGTAAATGTTCCATATTTACTTATTCCTGGACTATTTGGTCCAATACTGGAGACCGAACAACGACCTTTTTTCAATGAGACGTAAACAGTTCCCAAGTTATAATCGTAAAGAGATTCTGTTAAAATCCCTTGTTCTATTGTTTTCAAACTTGTGGTTAGATCTTTACTGTTAACAAACATCTTAGAATATACAGAAAACAAATTATTAATATTTTTGAAATGATTTAAATCTAAACAAAGTGTTGTAATAATCTTTCAACTAATAGAAATATTACTTTACCTCACTCAAAAAGCTTGATTTTTTGGGTCCATCAACAGTAGTTCTTGCAATGAAATGATAATTTGATTTTGACATTTCTGGTATCATAAGCCAGTCATGAGATTCTGATGTTATGAGGTTCAAGGGACAACCGATTCCTGGTGTAACCTGAAGATGATAAATTATCTTAATAATAGTAAAATGTTTGATAAAAATGTCTTATATTCTTCTTACTGTAACTGTTTTACCAAACTCTTCCTCTGATTCTTCCAATGAGTAAATATCCAAATAAAACTTTTCTCTATTAGCTATAAGTCCAAACGACGAATCCAAGCCACTTAACTGTAATCGACTTGCTTGTAATATGTCAGGTGAGTCTAAATAAGCTTTTCAGAGAAATGGTGATGAGCTACAATTAACAAAAAAAATCTTCTTTTCTTGAATAATCAACTCACTTTTGTAATAATAAGTAATATCAAGATTTTTATTGAATGTTGTCTTTGCAGAATGGACCGGGAATCCTCTCAAAATTGTGCTTTCATCTTTTTCCTATTAAAGTTATACCATAACAGCAATTAAACTCTAATAAAGCTATGAGAATATTCCCAATATTTACCCAGATAAAACTTTTTCCATTGATCCTGAACAGAATCGAAGGTCCCGTCAACAGTACATGATTGAGAAGAGGATTTTTCGAATCGATATTTAATAAAATGTTGTCCCATTTCTTCTTAAAAGTAAATTTACTACACTGTTGGTCTGTTGATACGAAAAGATTATAAGAATACAAATCCACTTAATCACTTAAACCATACTCACTTTGAATAACTAATCTATCGTTTTCGAATTCACTGGAATAAAAAATATCCATTGTATCATCTCCAGAAGATATTGTAATTTTACCGCGAACAACTTCACTTGAATGAACGTACTCTCGAATATCGTAAACTTCATTATTTGACTAAATTGTATATTCAATTAATTAACTATTCAACAAGAAAATGAAGATTCACTTACCGAGATTAACTTTGCTGTTATTATCCAATTACCTCTGTCGACTGTCCAGGGTAGATCATGAAGAGACTCTAAGATAATTAAAGGTTGATGTTTGTGGATATTGATTAATTGAGATGGATTGTGATTTTTAATTAATCGTCGAATCTTACCAGTAGATATTTGGAGTATGTAAAAGTTTGAAAGAAATATTAAAGCTAAGAGATTCACAATCATTTTACAAAATCAATGAATAACTAAATTAAAGGAATTGAAAAGAGAAAGATAGAATGAATTTTATTATAATATAAATTTATGGTAATTAACTGATCATTAATAAAATTATTTGTATTAACTAAACGTGAGGCTCACTAAAAGTTATTGTCATCTATTAGAAATGGCTCCCTTTTTTAGATTAGTTTAATCTTATCTAATTAAACCTAAATTGAATATATAACAAATGAACCAAAATTATATTTAGAAAAGTTTTAGTTTGAAATTTAAATGAACCGAAAATGCATATGGAACTTTTTTTCAGAGTTCAATTTGTTACCTTACAGTCGTGAAAAATGAGTTTCGAATGGTATTTAACAATTCCCTCAGGTGATGACTGATTAAACAATCAAATCTTTCAAGACAATTTTAATCAATAAAGGTAAATCTGCTGCAGGATGTTGCGTTCAAAAAGTATAACTTATCTCACCTAAAATTGTGATAAGAAGATGACAATTTAATTCAATTGTACACATTTCTCATTTTCCTATCACAATTTTAGGTGCGATAAGTTATACTTTTTGCACGCAACACCGTTTAGATGTATTGATTTTAATCAATTGTATTAATAGTGAGATTAAAGCTTATTGTTTGTGGTTCAAACTTTACAATGAGACCAATTTGTAAACAATTAAATGATGATACAATCTAATTATCTCAAGCTTTTACCAATCAACCGAATTTTTTCCCCAGTGATTATGATAAACACTTGATTTTTTAAATTGACTAACGGATGAGTTTATGATATATAATCGTGATTATTAATCCCGATAATTTCAAGGTTCGAGATAATTAAGGGTGTTATTACATTGTCATCATTTATTGTATCCATTTGATAGATTGTCAAGATAAATCGTTGGTTCAATTTGTTACATTATTGAACATTTAGGTTTCATGTAATCATTTCTTCATACGAGTACAACGTGTTGAAGTTTTCAGGATAATTTTTTCACAAAATTTACTAATTGTTTCATCTTTAGTTTAAATTTTTCTTGGTTAAACCATCAATTCAACATGTAGATTAACTAATTGTAGTAGATTAAATTGTCATACTGTATATATCATAGTGTTATCCTGTCCACTCGTCGTTTTATCACATCAAGAAGGTGAGTGTTTAGAAAAGACAATAATCTAAATTGTAAACCTAATCTCCCATAATGATTGTATTGTTTTTCTTCAGCTCCAAAAGCTCATCTTGACCAGATTCTTTATTTTCGACAAAGCAATCCATCTCCCGCCAAGTGGCATTATCGCCTTCGTTCAAATGTAGATCAAGATTTTTTATTATGGTTTTATATCCAACCAAAAGAATTGAGTATCCTAAAGGATAGAGCCAATTGTCGCAAATGAGACAAATATCAAAAGTAGAGATGAATGGAACATCACCAGAATTGAAGGCTTTCACAATGATTGAATATTTGGACCCTAAGAGCAGAAATGACAAGAAATGTTCACGATGAGAAGCATTTTATTGGATCATTGATAACTGCGGTAACGCACATCATTGCATTAGGATTCCTAAGTGGAGCTGTTTGGATTCATATCGAAATATTGGATAGAAGAATTCGAGCACCAATGAGCTTTTATGATACAACACCCATGGGAAGGATTTACAAAAGATATTGATAATGCTGATACAACGATTACGTTGAACTTTCGAAGTTTTTTCAACCATTCTTGGAGTCTTGGCATCTCAATTGTTGGTATTTGCACTCAGATTATTTATCTAGCAGTTAGGAATAGTTATTGGAACATTTTATTGCTTAGTTCAAGTGAAGAATTTTCTTTATTTTGCCGACAATATTACATGAAGTATGTTGGTGTGATATTCCTCACCATAGAAAGTATATTGATCTACATTACGTCTTGAATCGTCAGTTAATTGGCCTAAGCTCAATTTTTGTGAATTGGCGGATGCTAATTTTTTTCTACAGCCGAAAAATAATAAAGTGTCCTGTTCTAGTTATCAATAGTTATTCATTATTTTATTATACATTTATCTCGAAAATGGATCCTAATAGAAAATTTAAAAAATTTCGTGTAACATTCACTTTGTAAGCATTGGAAGATTGTGAATACAAATGTACTATTTGAATTTATTAATAGTTCCATGAATACAATTTGAATGGGATAGTTGTTTTCTGTTTAATCCCTTTGTCTCGAAAAATGGAATGAATTGATTTCTCGTTCCGACGAAGATGATGAAACAAACTTTTCAGTGACAATTTCCTTTAGTTTTCCATTGATAAGCATTGGGAAAATAAATCCAAGCAAAAGTCCAACGGTAATGAACAATATGATTATACCAAAAGCAGCCCCTCCACTTGTTCCTCTGACGCTAACCCGATCATTCAAATAATTGTTTCCTCTATTAGCTGGGTTTTTGTATTCATAATTCTTACAAACTCCTGAATCAACTAAATTTGCTGATTTATCGTTGGTTGAATATTTTGATAAGTTACATGAACTTATTTCACCATTTTGAGAACAATAATTGAATGATACACAAGGTTCGTTGGTGTTTGTCCAACTGTGACAAAGAGCAGCACATTGATCTAAATTTAGGTTAACTTCAGTGTGAAAAACTTCAGAGACGAGCTTACGTCCAGTTGATGTGAATTGTTGAGAGACTTCCGCTGTAATTATTAAGAAATGCAATTATTATACTATTGAAATGAACCATAATACTCACGAATATAAATATCACAATCACCACTTTTCTGGGATATCGAATCGGTATAATAGCCATTCAAAGTACAAGAACCACCACATTGTTGGAATGAGAAACATTCATCAGATGAACTGCATATTGAAGCACAATCACCAATTGGAGCATCAATAGCAATGCTAGACGATTGTTTAAACTCTCTCGAAGATATTTTGATGTAATCCAATAATCGATTCTTTGAGTAGATTATACAAGATTCATCTTCTGTAGTTCGTTTGTATAAATTAGCAAAGATAACATTAGATGTATAACAAGACAATTTATCTGGATATTGACAATAGACGAAAGTCTCACAAAGAGTAACATTATCTTGAGCACAAGTACGATAACAATCAGCAAGATTGGAAACATCTTTGGCTAATAAAACATTGGAATCAATCAATTTCCTATTAATAGTGGCAACCAAGATGAAAGAGTCTTTGTTTTTGTCTAACTCATTAGTGACATCGACGACTTTTGTCGATTTGTAATAGATGAAACCATCATCAGTCATATAGATTGCTAATGATCGACGGCGAATATAATCTTCCATTTTATCAAGATGAATTTCGTTTCTAAATTGAGAGTAACTTTTGACTGGATAATATACATCGCAAATTGTACCAGCATCCATTTTGACGATTTTCTCTGAAGATTGAATCCTACCACAAATGCTTGGCCTTGTGTAATCAGCATAGCAAAACACAATCGCCCTTTGAAACAGTTACATTGTTATTAGAAAAATTCATATAATAGTTTCTCTATGAATACTTACTCTTGGTCATAATAGAATTCAACTTGTTTGTAAAGACAATCTCCAGCCGATTCTGCAGGAATCCGATCTAAGCTTGAAAGAGCTTCCTGAGACAATTTCATTCTCTCTTTTTGTAAACTGTCTGATGATGCAAAAGAAACGACGAACTTTATTTATCAGTTTATATTCAATTATCGGTTTGCACTCACCTTCAATATTAGGGATTTTCAAAAAGGTCACTAATGCTTTGATATTTTGACCTTCAAAAACCAAGTCAATATTGGCTATTCTTGCAGGAGAAATATTTTGACTCAACAAAGTATCCTTGAGATTTTCGAGAAATTTATTATAATGTTTTTCTGCATACTTTACACAGTCCAATTCATTGTATTGATCTTTACAAGTGAAATAAATTGCCAAAGTCTTTCTCTCGGTAGAGTCCTGGTAACAATCACTGAAACGTAATGATAGTTCAGTCTCATAATCTCGACCTGATTCTACTTCTTCTAATCCATAATAATCTTTTGTTTTTGTTTCGATCCATTTAAAAGTATCCTGAACATTGAGAGAAAAATATTATTAGTTAGTTGATTTAGTTAATTGGTTTCTCTTTACTTACGTTGTTTACTTTTTTATAATTGTTAGTCGTAGTTCTCACTAGAATGAAATCTTTGAATAACTTTGCATCAGCCTGTTGATAATTCGAAATTTTGAAAGTTAAAAGTTAATCGTAAAATGGATGAAAAGTTAATCGTAAAATGGACAATTTTCATGTTTACTTACTGACGAAACAAAATAATGACTAGTAACGAATTTATCATATTTTTCTCCCTCGAATGCGTAATTGTAATCAGTTCTTTCCCAAACATAAGTTTCGTATCCTGGTCTCTTTTGTATTCAATATGAAAAGAGTTGAAATTATTCAATTTTAGTAGGGAATTGTTGGTGGATGATATTGAAACTTACGATAAAATATTTACCAAGGTATGAGTACTTAAATGTATCTCGATAATTCTTCATAATTGAGGAATCCATCTGAACCAAATGTTTTATATTTACTTATTCCTGGACTATTTGGTCCAACACTAGAGACCAAACAACGACCTTTTTTCAATGAGACATAAACAGTTCCCAAGTTATAATCGTAAAGAGATTCTGTTAAAATCCCTTGTTCTACTGTTTTCAAACTTGTGGTTAGATCTTTACTGTTAACAAACATCTTAGAATATACAGAAAACAAATTATTAATAAATATTAATTTCGAAATGATTTAAATCTAAACAAAGTGTTGTAATAATCTTTCAGCTAATAGAAATATTACTTTACCTCACTCAAAGTGCTTGATTTTTTGGGTCCATCAACAGTAGTTCTTGCAATGAAATGATAATTTGATTTTGACATTTCTGGTATCATAAGCCAGTCATGAGATTCTGATGTTATGAGGTTCAAGGGACAACCGATTCCTGGTGTAACCTGAAGATGATAAATTATCTTAATAATAGTAAAATGTTTGATAAAAATGTCTTGTATTCTTCTTACTGTAACTGTTTTACCAAACTCTTCCTCTGATTCTTCCAATGAGTAAATATCCAAATAAAACTTTTCTCTATTAGCTATAAGTCCAAACGACGAATCCAAGCCACTTAACTGTAATCGACTTGCTTGTAATATGTCAGGTAAGTCTAAATAAGCTTTGGAAAGAATTGGTAATAAGCTAAAATCATCTTCTTTTCTTGAATAATCAACTCACTTTTGTAATAATAAGTAATATTAAGATTTTTATTGAACGTTGTCTTTGCAGAATGGACTGGGAATCCTCTCATAGTGGTACTTTCATATTTTTCCTATTAAAGTTAGATCAAAACAGCAAATAAACTCTAATAAAGCTATGAGAATATTCCCAATATTTACCCAGATAAAACTTTTTCCATTGATCCTGAACAGAATCGAAGGTCCCGTCAACAATACTCACTTTGAATAACTAATCTATCGTTTTCAAATTCACTGGAATAAAAAATATCCAACTTATCATCTCCAGAAGATATTGTAATTTTACCACGAACAACTTCACTTGAATGAACGTACTCTCGAATATCGTAAACTTCATTATTTGACTAAATTGTACATTCAATTAATTAACTATTCAACTATTAAACAAGAAAATGAAGATTCACTTACCGAGATCAACTTTGCTGTTATTATCCAATTACCTTTGTCGACTGTCCAAGGGAGATCATGAAGAGACTCTAAGACAATTAAAGGTTGATGTTTGTGGATATTGATTAATTGAGATGGATTGTTATTTTTAATTAATCGTCGAAACTCACCAGTAGATATTTGGAGTATGTAAAGGTTTATTAGAAATATTAAGGCTAAGAAATTCACAATCATTTTACAAAATCAATGAATAACTAAATTAAAGGAATTAAAGAGAGAGATAGAATAAATTTTATTATAATATAAATTTATGGTAATTAACTGATCATTAATAAAATTATTTGTATTAACTAAACGTGAGGCTCACTAAAAGTTATTGTCATCTATTAGAAATGGCTCCCTTTTTTAGATTAGTTATATCTTATCTAATTAAACCTGAATTGAATATGTAACAAATGAACCAACATTACACAGTCGGAGAAAATGAGTTTGACGGTGATTTTATATCATTTGCGCAGGTATCACAAGGGAACAGTGATAATCAATTCATGTTTATCAATTACGATTTAGTATTTTAATGGATAACCATCGTTGCTAATTACACCTTCAACCCTGTCAGGCATTGAATCGAATAGCAATTTACAAAAATTAGAATTTAACTGTTTAGTTGATCACCAATTGATAATCAATGTTTTCATTTCTTCCGTTGTTGTTGCTCATTCATTTGAATTAAGTAAATCCTTTTTCATTAGTCCCCAAACGTTTTCTATTGGATTCAAGTCCGGGGAGTAAGGGGCTAATGTTAATAGTTCACAATTAACGTTGTGAGGTGAACCTTCACTATTAAACCATTGAAAAAACTCAGGTATTATTCTGGCTTTATGTTAATTAACTGATCATAAATAATTGTATTACCTTACAGTCGTGAAAAATGTTATACTTTTTGCACGCAACACCGTTTAGATGTATTGATTTTGATCAATTGTATTAATAGTGAGATTAGAGCTTATTGTTTGCGGTTCAAACTTTACAATGAGGCCAATTTGTAAGCAATTAAATGCTGATACAATCTAATTATCTCAAGATTTTACCAATCAACCGAATTTTTTCCCCAGTGATGATGATAAACACCTGATTTTTTAAATTGACTAACGGATGAGTTTTATGATAAATGATCGTAATCATTGTTCCCGATAATTTCAAGGTTCGAGATAATTAAGGGAGTTATTACATTGTCATCATTTATTGTATCCATTTGATAGATTGTCAAGATAACTCGTTGGTTCAATTTGTTACATTATTCAACACTTAGGTTTCATTTAATCATTTCTTCTTACGAATTTGAAGATCATTATCAGAAGAACATGTCTAGAGGTCATCTGATAATCGATTCATAATACTGACCTCAAAATAGGACTTTGGGGTAAATTCTGTGTGCTCTTTGGTTTTATTATTAGAATCAAATTAACCACAAGAGGCGCTCGTCTCAAGAAAGTGTAACGTGTTGAGGTTTTCTGGATAATTTTGTTTTCTTCAATTTTTTCTCAAACATTTACTAATTGTTTCACCTTTGATAGTAAATTTTCTTGGTTAAATCATCAATTCAACATGTAGATTAACTAATTATAATAGTTTTAATTGCTTAATTATACTCTCTTCACTAATATTCCAAGATGTTCTTCAGTGTCTCTTATGTTTCAGCTTGTGATCTTTCACTTTTCTCATTCAATGAGAAATAAAATAAGATACAAAAACTATTTGCTCCTCAGATGTGATTTACCGTTTTCATTCAATCATTAATTCACAATCAACTGCCCAATCATTCATGGTTTCATCCGTTTCATCTTATTAATAGGATGTGTTTCAGCATCAGAGGTTTTCTCAATAGGAAGGAAATCGACATTACTACTGTTCAAGAATTAGAGTAAATTGATTATCCAAGTTTTTGTGGTTTTCGATTTTCACCTCAACATTTAGCATATTGTAATTTTTTAGACCTGGCGGGTAATTTACAATTGGTTGATTGTAAACAATTGAATAAACATTGACACATGTAAACAGAGTCCATTCATTGAGCAGAGATACTGTCCTGATTGATTTCAATCATCAAGATGTCGGTGATTCTGATGATTAACTTATTATTATCCTGTTCACTTGTCGTTTTATCACATCAAGAAGGTGAGTGTTGAGAAAAGACAATAATCTAAATTGTAAATCTAATCTCCCATAATGATTGTATTGTTTTTCTTTAGCTCCAAAAGCTCATCTCACCCAAATGGTTAAACCAAAACTCGGAGAGAAATCATCAATGGTTTGTTATGCTTCCAATGGATCTCCTCCATTCGAATTTAATTGGTACAAAGATGATGGATTAATTACTAATTCTGATGTTATTAGAATTGATAAACTTCGAGATTCATCAATTCTTACCATTGATTCAATGTCTTCAAGCTTCAATGGTAACTATAGTTGTCGAGTTACCAACTTATTTGGTAGCGATTCATTAGCTATAACATTGACTGTTGATGGTAAGTTTGTTAATTAGTACATTGAAATTCTAATAATCAAGATTTAATTTGCATCTCTAGGCCCTCCTTCATGGATATTTAAGCAACAAGACGTGAAATTTAACCATAAAGACCATGTAATCTTGAGATGTTCTGCCTCTGGTCATCCAAAACCCAAAATCATTTGGAAAAAATTTGAAGGTTAGAAAGTTACTCAAGATAGAAAACAAAAGATCATCAATGGCTGATACACTTTCGATTATTGTTTCAGGTTCTCATTGGACACTATTGGATAATGACGATATAATTGAGAAAACTACAGACGAGGAAATAAATATTCGCAACGTTAATAAAGCCCATGAAGGAAAATACGGTTGTGCCGTATCAAATGGATTCGAGCCAAACCTTTGGAATGAATTTACTATTGGTATTATTGGTAAGATATAAAGGAATCTATTTGATCTCTGATAATTTTTCAGAGATCGCGGTTTATTTCATCTAAATTCGGGCTTGAGCAGAGCGTTTTCATGTTACAATCAAGTTAATTTATACTTCGAACCAGTACTGAGATTTATATTCAATTGTCTACTCAGTTAGCAACCATGAAAGTTTCGCGATTTGTATTGAACTGTTTCCTTTTATTTAGCATTTCAAACACTACAAATGCTCAAAATGGTAAGTATGGTTAACCCGTAAGTGTGTATTTGAATGCAATAAAATTAATTGTCCAAAATATATCAACATCAAGCTCCTAAAATTGGACCAATAACATCAAACTCTAAGCCTAAAGACGGCGGTGCTGCTACATTTATGTGTACAATTGAAAGTGGATCTAAACCTTTACGATTTAATTGGTACAAAAATGGTTCACCAATTGATTCACAATCAACAATTCGAATTGAAAATTTATCAACCAGTTCAATCTTAATGATTGATCCAATTTTATCAACCAATGACAATGGTAATTACTCTTGTGTTGTAACAAATGGATTTGGTAAAGATTCATCTACAATCCAAGTAGCAATTGAAGGTAATACAAATCTAGCGATTTCTTTCTTGTAAATTGTTACCAATCTAATATTGAAAATAATTTTTTCTCAATCAAATATGATTAGGTTCACCTCAATGGACAATTAAACCCGATTCATTTTATAAAATGAACCTAAATGATCATTTAAACATAAGATGTTCCGGAAAGAGTTCACCAAAAGCTCAAACCATTTGGAAAGTTTTCAAAGGTTCGATATTGATATCGTTTCTTGGACAATTTAAATTCTAATTGCATTTCCTTTTATTTTCCCAGATTCATCATGGATTATATTAGACAATCACATGGATAATAACATGAAAATATTAGATGAAGAGATAATCATTTCAAAGGTGAACAAAAATCACGAATCAAAGTATGGATGTACAGTTACCAATGGAATTGAACCATCTCTTTGGACAGAATTTGAAATTTCGGTTATTGGTAACATAGTTTTCTCAATTACTTACAAAACTGGCGCTTCCATGTTTAGTTAAACCCAAAAATTAACATTTTTCTTTGTTATTGGTTAATATTGATAACCTTTCGTAAAGAAATAACCAAATATCAATTGTGACTGTGAAGTGAAAACATTTAAAATGATATTCAGATTACTTGGTTTAGCATTTCTTTTTCTTTCAGCATTTGGACAAGAAAGTAAGTATAATTAGTAGTTAATCAGCACTCTGATTGTTATAATTATCTTTTTTGCCAGGCCCAAAAGTGGTTCCATTTTCAGCTCCAATTAAACCAATGATTGGAGGTAAAACATCATTAACCTGTCAAAGCTTATTTGGGTCTCC
Source organism: Panonychus citri (assembly GCF_014898815.1). Taxonomy (NCBI): domain Eukaryota; kingdom Metazoa; phylum Arthropoda; class Arachnida; order Trombidiformes; family Tetranychidae; genus Panonychus; species Panonychus citri. The sequence goes on along the minus strand of NW_026515523.1, from coordinate 196,384 downwards.
ACCATTGACAATAATCTGGTATAAAGATGATGTACAATTAACTGATTCACCAAGTAAATCAATTCGTATTCAAAGTATGGAAGCTTTGTCAGCATTAATTGTTGATTCAATTACATCAAGTTCATCGGGCAATTATACATGTAAAATATCAAATCGATATGGATCTGATTCTTATACAACAGAGCTACTCATTGAAGGTAAAATTGGTTAGATTTTTTCTCATTGATTGTCATGATTAACTTGATTTTCTTACACTTAATTAGGTCCTCCAAATTGGCTCTCAAAACCATCAGACATTAAACAACAATTTGGCGAAACAATTTCAATTGAATGTCGTGCTTCAGGTTATCCTAAACCTAAAACTACATGGAAAAAGATGAAAGGTATTTTTATGATTTTCGTCAACATTTATCATAACTAATCCTTCATTTAACCAGGGCCAGCATCTAATTGGAATCAAATCGAAGATTATTATTCTAATATGGAGACAATTGGATCGAATAATGAAAAATTAATACTTCGTAATGTTACCCGAGATAATGGAGGAAGATATGGATGCTCGATTTCCAATGGAATTCAACCTGATCTTTGGACAGAATTTCAAGTTACTATTGATGGTAAATTCTCATAGTATTTATATCATTTGATAGATTGAAAAAAGCGCTTTCTAGTCACCATGTTTAGTTTCGAGAAGAAAAAATTAACCTTCTTTTACAGAGAGATGTGCAACTTGATGTAATTTTCCTAACAAAGAGCAATCTTTACGAGATCCAGATTTTCATTACGAGATGATTTGTTTATTGTTCAGTTTAATCGCGATTAATTTCGGTACATTGAATGGCCAAGAAAGTAAGTACAATAGATTTTGGTTCATTTGAATTCTAATTGTTTGTTTCCACTTTTCTCAGGTCCAAAAATTGTTCCCTTCTCATCTTTGGTCAAACCAGTGATCGGAGGAAAAACATCATTCACTTGTCAAAGTCTATCAGGTTCACCACCTCTTCAAATCACTTGGTTTAAAGATGGAAAGCAATTAGCTCAAGATTTACTACCATCAATTAAATTACGAACCAATGAAGAAGTGTCCACACTGATTATTGATTCAATTAAATCAAGTCACTCAGGAAATTATACTTGTCAGATATCAAATAGATATGGAGCTGATCTTTACTCAACTGAATTGATCATCGAAGGTATTGTTGGACTAAAGATCATTATGGATCATATTTTAATTCATATTATTTGATTGATCAATAGGTCCACCAAACTGGATTAAGAAACCAAATGATATGAAAAAACAATTTGGAGATACAATTACAATTGATTGTATTGCTTCTGGTTATCCAAAGCCTAAAGTGAACTGGAAACGTATGAAAGGTTAGATTCAGTTCAATTGCTCTGATTCATTTCTCATCATTATTTCATTTTATTTTACAGAAACTTGGAACCAAATTAATGATTACTATTCTAATATGGAGACAATTGGGTCGAATAATGAAAAATTAATACTTCGTAATGTTACCCGAGATAATGGAGGAAGATATGGATGCTCGATTTCCAATGGAATTCAACCTGATCTTTGGACAGAATTTCAAGTTACTATTGATGGTAAATTCTCATAGTATTTATATCATTTGATAGATTGAAAAAAGCGCTTTCATTTTCAACTTACAACCCAAAGATTGACCCAAAGAATTAGATTTTGGGTTGAGTCTGAAAGGTTTACCTTTTTGTATTTTAAACTTTGTGTTCAATCATTACGATGTTACTTTTAATCTTTATCACCTCTTTAAGTACAATAAGCTATTGTTATGGACAAGAAAGTAAGTATATCTGATATTGAGGGACAGAACTGATAGTCGATGATATTTTCTCAGGTCCAAAAGTGAATCCATTTGCACCAATGATAAAACCAATGATCGGAGGTAAAACATCATTTGCCTGTCAAAGTCTATTTGGATCACCACCTCTTTCAATTTCTTGGTATAAAAATGGAATACAATTAACTGATTCATCATCTACTCGAATTAGAACCAATGAAGATTCATCAATGTTAACAATTGATTCAATTAAATCAAGTCATTCTGGTAACTATACTTGTAAAATATCAAATAGATTTGGTTCAGATGCTTTTACATCAGAGCTTCTAGTTGAAGGTAAGCTTATTATTAACTAGAAATTGTTTCCTTTCTATTAACCATATTGATTTATTTTGTATTTTGAAATTAGGCTCTCCTAATTGGATATCTCAGCCGAAAGACACGATTAAAGTTAATTATGGTGATTCCATGACAGTTCAATGCAGTGCATCAGGTTATCCAAAGCCTAATGTATCCTGGAAAAGGTTCAAAGGTAATTTTTTTTTCTCGTACAACTAAACTTGAATTTCTAATTTAATTTTATTCTGACTTCCTTGTAGACTCATTATGGATCAACCCAATTGATGCAAATATAATTGTTGAAAAAATCGAAGGTTACAATCAGCAAACACTGATCATTCGTAATGCAACTCGTGAACATAATGGCAAATACAGTTGCACCATTTCCAATGGGATTAAGCCTGACCTTTGGTCAGAGTTCGAGATAACAATCGAGGGTAACATTTGATTGAGAGTTTTAATGGAAAAGGTTTTATTTGCTTGAAACTTGGCGCTTTTACTGTTTCTCTGATCTCTTTCATGTTTCTGAGGATAAAAATCTGATCATTTCCTTGGGATTTTCGCAATTTGTTCATTATTATTATTGGTCAATCTGTTTAGGTTTTTGTAGCTCATCATGATTCACCTTGATCACATCTTGATTTTATTCATTATCTCTTCGTGTTTTGGTCAAGAAAGTAAGTTAATTCATAATTTGGAACAGTTAATTAATATATTTTTTCATCTTTAGGTCCGAAAGTGAATCCATTCAGTCCATTTATCAAACCAGTGATCGGAGGAAAAACATCATTCACTTGTCAAAGTCTCTTTGGATCTGCACCATTTCAAATGATTTGGTATAAAGATGGAAAACAAATTAACCAAGATTCAACAATCAAGATACGAACTAATGAAGATTTGTCAACCTTAATCATCGATTCAATTAAATCAAGTCACTCGGGAAACTACACTTGTTCAATATCAAACAGTTATGGCAGTGACTCTTATACATCCCAATTATTGGTTGAAGGTAAACAAAATGATTGACTTGTGCTTCCATTTTTTTTAATGATTTAATATAATTTTAGGTTCACCTAATTGGATCGAGAAACCTATGGACATTAAATCTAATTTTGGAGGAACAATTAAGGTTCAATGTCTTGCTTCAGCTTATCCAGTTCCAAAAATATCATGGGAGAAACAACAAAGTAATTGAAAGATGAAATGATTGACTTTGAATATTGATTCTAATTTTTTTCTCAACTCTTTTTAATTAGGTTTCTCTTGGATTCCGATTGAAGACAATTTCTTACATTCATCAAGGATTAGTTTTTCTGGTAATAATCTATCGATTGTCTCGGTTACCCGTGAAGATGGAGGAAAATATCGTTGTGTCGTTTCCAATGGAATCAAACCTGATTTAACTTCAGAATTTGATGTCACAATTGATGGTAAACTAATTTACATTGGTGAAGGTTTAGTTTAGCTTGAAAAATGCGCTTTTCTAGAAAACAAACATTTTACTGGTTTGTCCATTTCTATTTGGTAAACACAAAGAGTCATAAGAAAAGACGAATTACCTTTAAATTGAGTAATCAACTCGAATCAGTCAATATGTTCTCAATAATCGGGTTTATATTCATTGTTTTGGTTCATGTTGTTGTTAATGAAGCTCAAGAAAGTAAGTAAATACTATTCAAAATATTCGATCTAATTTAAGTTTCTTTTTAGGTCCAAAAGTGAATCCATTCTCTCCATTGATCAAGCCAGTAATCGGAGGTAGAACGTCATTTGCTTGTCAAAGTCTTACTGGATCACCTCCATTTACAATCAATTGGTTTAAAGATGGACAATCAATTCGAGAATCAAATACAATTCGTATAAGAACTGATGAAGAATCATCGATGTTGAGTATCTCAGCTATTTCATCAAGTCATTCAGGGAATTATTCATGTAAAATCTCAAATAGATTTGGTTCAGATTCTTTCACCTCCGAACTTACTGTTGAAGGTAAGACAGTTTCATGATCAATTCGATATTCATTGACTTAATGATTTATTAATTTTCTTAATTCAGGTCCACCACAATGGATAGAGAAACCAGAAAATGTGATCAAATCAATTCTAGGAGAGAAAATTTCTGTCAAATGTTCAGCTAATGGTTATCCAAAACCTAATATCCAATGGAAAATGAAAAAAGGTTTGTTCTCCTCTCTTGATAATCTCTTTAATGTCTAATGATATTTTCTTTCTTTAACAGATAACAATTGGATTTATATTGATGATAAATCATTCGGAATTCAAACTCTCCCCAATGAGCTGATTTTCCATTCAGCAAAACGTTCCCACGCTGGAATCTACGGTTGTTCAGCTAAGAACGATATCAAACCCGATCTTTGGATTGAGTTCGAAATCATCATTGATGGTAATGTGATTCTTTCTTTCATCTACTTGAAAAATGGCGCTTTAAGGTTATTTGTTGAAAGATTTAAAAGGAAACTAAAATATCACTTTGTTATCAAATTGTCAAGAACTTATTTTGGATCTTGAATGTGACAATTTCATTCGCGTCTACTATGTTTAGATTGATTGTTTTCGTAATTTTTTTCTTAATTGTGTCTAGTTATGGACAAGAAGGTGAGTAAAAGTGCTTGTAACTATTGATTATTCTGCTAATTGTTTTGTTTTTCCGTTTTTTAGTCCCAAAGGTGAACCTTTTTGCTCCACAAATCAAACCAGAGATTGGGAGTAAGACCTCATTCACTTGTCAAGCAATGGCTGGTTCATTGCCTGTTCATATCTCTTGGTTCAAAGATGGTCAAGAAATTAATCAAATGGAATCGACAAGAATTCGGACAAATGAAGATGTTTCTGTTTTCATGATTGATTCAATTAAATCGAGTCATTCAGGAAACTTCACTTGTAAGATCTCAAATAGATTTGGATCAGATTTTGGTTCCATTGAGCTTAAGGTTGAAGGTGATGAATTTTTGTTTTTCTTTCTATTTACCTATTGATTATAATTATTTTTATTCGTGATTATGATTAAATAGGATCTCCTAATTGGCATGAGAAACCTGGAAATATAAAAATTCATTTCGGTGAACATGGTTCATCAAGATGTTCTGCTTATGGTTATCCTAAGCCGAGTATTGAATGGAAAAGATTCAAAGGTAAACTCATTCTTTGTGTAAGAATTTTCTTCGGATTTTAATTGTTTGTTATCTTTTTTATTCTTGTTTTACAGAATCAACATGGGAAAAGATTGACTCTTTTGATGATTCATTCAAAATTGATTCTAATGAGTTGATTATCACAAAAGCTAATCCAAAGCATTCGGGTAGATATGGATGTGTTGTTACCAACGGAATTGAACCTAATCTATGGATTGAATTTGAAGTTTCCATTGATGGTAAATGTGTATAAATTGTTTTCAGGTTTTCTGCTTGAAAATTGGCGCTTTCGTTTACAATTTGACAATATTTTCGGGTTTTTCTAGGATCATTATTATCATCATTGAGATATTGATATAATATTTTGTCCGAATAGTGATTGAGTTGATTTAGTTTTGATAAACTATCACGATTATGTTGAGGTTAATTCTAATTTTCCTTTTTGTTAAAAGTAGCTATCAACAAGAAAGTGAGTATTCGAGTGTTTAGTTGAATTCGAATCTTTAATTGTCCATTTATCTTTTATTCATTGTTTAGGTCCAAAAGTGAATCCATTTGCTCCTTTGATTAAACCACTGATTGGAGGTAAATCATCATTCACTTGTCAAGCTCTCACTGGATCTTTACCTTTAAAAATTTCTTGGTTCAAAGATGGTCAAGAAATTAATCAAATGGAATCAACTAGAATTCGGACAAATGAAGATGTTTCTATTTTCATGATTGATTCAATTAAATCAAGTCATTCAGGCAACTATTCATGTGTAATGTCAAATAGATTTGGAGCTGATACTTATTCAATTGAACTTAAAGTTGAAGGTATTGTTGATCTAATTTCCAATGGTTTAGAAATGATCACTCATAAATCTTGATCAACTAATTAGGTCCACCAAATTGGATAATTAAACCAGAAAATTCCCAAATACGTTATGGTGATAATGGTATTTTCAAATGCTCTGCTTCTGGTTATCCAAAACCTACAATATCCTGGAAAGTAATGAAAGGTAAAAATTATTTCTTGTTTATCGAGGAAAAAAAAGTTCTAATTGTACTTTTTCATTTTCTTTCTAGGTTCTTCTTGGTTATCAGTTAATCAGCTTTCAGATCCATCATTAACTGTCAACAATCAACATGAATTAATCATAGAAAATGCCAAACATGCCAACAAATACGCTTGTCAAGTTACCAATGGAATTGAACCAAATCTTTGGAATGAGTTTCAAGTTTCTATTGAGGGTAAAGTGAATCTCATGTGAATCTTATGAGAGAATTTGAGCTTGATTTGAAAAATGGCGCTTTTCGAATAGAAAATTGACTTTGTTCGGGTTTTTAAACTTTCCCTTGGGTTTACTTTCCATATACAAATGGTTTTGTTTTGATTGTTATTAGTCGAATGAGTTGTTGACCTTTTTAACTTTTCTATCATGTTTCTTGTCCTGTGTTTCTCTATCCCTCTAATTATAAGCACTTATGGTCAAGAAGGTGAGTAATTAACCGTTTCCCCAAGTGTCCATATTAATTTTAATTTATTTCTCTTGCTTGTTTCAGGTCCTAAAGTTAGTCTATTGACACCATCAATCAAACCCAAGATTGGAAGCAAATCATCATTGACTTGTCAAGCATTATCGGGAACTCTTCCTCTTCAAATCTCTTGGTTTAAAGATGGTAAAGAGATCAGAGAAGAAGTTAATTCAATGAGAATCAGAACCAATGAAGATATTTCCAATCTAGTTATCGATTCAATATCATCGAGTCATTCTGGTAACTACACTTGTAAAATATCAAATAGATTTGGGTCAGACTTTGGTTCTATTGAGCTCAAGTTGGAAGGTGAGTTGTAATTAATCACAGAAAGGATTTTATTAATGAAAAATTTACAACGTTTCGTTAATTGTCCGTTCATAAGGTCCACCTTCATGGAATGATAAACCAGAAAATATTAAGATTCGTTATGGTGAATATGGTTTAATCAAATGTTCTGGAAAAGGTTGGCCTAAACCTAAAGTTGAATGGAAAATATTCAAAGGTAATTAACTTGATTCATAATATTCCATGTTAATTGTCTCTAATTGGTTGGTTTTCTATTAATTTATTAGGTTCTTCATGGCTTAGACTTGACAATTTAGGAGATGGAATCATTGAAAGCGATTCGTTGATTATTGAAAAAGCTTCAACTCAACACTCGGGAAGATATGGATGTACTGTAACTAACGGGATAGAACCTCATCTAATCAGTGAATTTAATATTGAAATCGAGGGTAAATTGAGTCAATAATTAATTGTGACCAAGTAAAATCAACTTGACTTGATGTGAGGCGCTTAACTTGTACATAATCATTTTCTCAAGGAATCTGATTATTCAAACATGTTTACTATTCTCGTTCTGCAATCTGAATGGATTCTCTTTATTCATTCAAGATTAATGATTTATCTTAATCACAATCAAGTTCCTTCTTTTACAATTTAAGTAATCGCAATGTTTAACAAAAATATTTCATTCTGTTTCTCTGGTTGAAACCTTTTCGCCAGCAACTTGATGAAATAGTTTCTTCCAATTGCCTCATCGAAAGCGATTTTCATAGCTCGCGGTCAATTGTCTCTATCTTTCACTTTCTTTGGGCAAGATTAGTAACTTTTAGGTTTGTTTTGTTCATTTTCAATCAGTACAATCAGTGAATCTTTCACTGAGCTTCGATTGAACATGATTAACTTTTCTTCGTCATTTTTGTATCTCTATTTAATCTCGGGTCTTTACTGTCAAGGTAAGTCAAATTTTACAATCTTATTGTTTATCAAATCACTAAGTTTAAATTGTTTCTTTCGTTTCAGATGCTCCCAAAATACGTCCTTTTAATTTTCCAAATAATCCGATGCTTGGCAGATCAACCCTTGTCTACTGTGTTGCCGATGTTGGCTCACCTCCGATCACTTATAAATGGTATCGTAATGATCAGTTGATTGATAATCAAAAAGGAGCTAATGAAGGGATAACCATCATGTTCGAGCCAATTTCTAATGCTCTTGGTTTGATTATACAATCAGTTTCAGTGAAACATTCAGCAAATTATTCCTGTGTTGCTCGTAATCTATTTGGAGAAGATAAATTCACCTCACCTTTAATTGTCAAAGGTAAAATTTTCTTCAATATTCTGTTAACTTATTCTCAACTAAACAATCAATTTAATTTCCTTTAAAGGTCCTCCTATTTGGTCAAATTTATCTCCTCCAAAGGGTCAAGTAACATTCGGACAAGATATTGTTTTGAACTGTCAATCAGAAGGCTATCCAACTCCGAGAATAATTTGGACCAAGAATTCATCCTTATGTAATCATTTGATTTTCTTGGAATCATCTAATTGTTTAAGATGATTAATGGATGATTTATTTCTTGTTCTTACTGTGTTTAGCTCAGGAATCAAGGATAATTGGATCGGGAGCAACTTTAGAGTTGATGAAAGTGAAAAAAGATGATGAAGGTTTTTACGAGTGTAAAGCCTCAAATGAATTAGGAACTATTTCTAATTCATTTAAAATTGAAATTCTCGGTAAGATTATTAAACTAATTGTCAAGTTAACAGATAATCTTTTACCAAAGGATTAAAAGGAAATCAGTTAGTTTTGACAATTGAGTTTTAGATCAAATTTTAGCAAAATTTTCAAAAAAAGCGGCACATTCGCTTATGGTCAATGTTGTTGTACCAATCAAGTCTTTGTTAAATGTCACTTTTAATGTTTATCTTGGGTATTTAAATGAAATTGGTAATTTAATTGTCAACTTGGGTTGATCTAAATCATATAAACAAAGATGATTTCTTCACATAGATCGCTGTGTTTATCTATTCTTCTGATTTTGACTTCGATTGCTATCCAAGTCTCAGCTAATGGTGAGATTATTATTCATTTGGTTTTCTGAATTTTCATTCTTCATCTTCTAATATTGTCACTTATCTCTTTCACAGATCCACCAAAGATTCAACCATTCAATTTTCCAAGTGATCTTCAACTAAATCAACCAATTATAGTTACATTTTGTACAGCTTATTCATCCGATAAACCGATAACATTTGAATGGCTAAAAGATGGTAAAGCAATTGCTGGACAATCGGAAGATACTATTATCAAGAACCATGAAATGTTTTCAATTCTCGAGCTGAAGAACTTAAAAGCAAATCAAATTGGCAATTATACTTGTGTAGCATCAAATCGTTTTGGAATTGATTCTTTCACTTCGAGTCTTCTTATGAAAGGTTTTCGAAATGTTCATATTTTGATTATATTCCGTGAAGAAATCGTGAAATTTGTGATTAATGATAATCTATTTTCTTTCCCTTCTTATTTATCTTTACTCTATCAGCTCCACCTTATTGGATTAAAGAACCAGAATCAATGATAAATGCTACGATTGGTCAACCTTTGGCCATTAATTGTTCTTCCTCTGGTTATCCAATTCCAAGGGTCACTTGGAAATCACTTGCTAATAATCAACAATTAACCACTTCTCTTTCTTCCAGTGTTTTGTTTTTCCAATCAGTTAATCCTTCTGATGGAGGGAATTACATTTGCTACTCTGAAAATGATATTTTACCTTCAATATCCAAAAAAGTCACAATTGATATAATTGGTACATAGAAATAATTGAACAAATTAACTAAACATGGGTTGATTGTAACAATGAAAGCGCCTTTCTCAAAGCTCAAATAACCTTTTTCATCTGTTTCTTTTTTCTTACAGTTTAATATAAGTTAATCTTCTTGATTCTAATCAAATTAATTTCTATTTGTTTCATTCTTAATTTAGGATTTCCGGCAAAATTGAAAAACAAAAATACTGCTTCGAGTTCTGTGTCAGTCAAGAAAGGAAATAAATTGGAAATTGATTGTGAAGTTGAAGGAGATAAACCAATCAACATGAACTGGATTAAAAACTCTATCACTCAAAATAAATTTGACAATCCAAGATTGGATATTAATGAGTTACCAACCGTTGATGGTATCAAAAGTATATTGACCATCAAATCAGCTGATTCAGTTGATGATGGTGTTTACCAATGTCAAGCAGAAAATAAATACGGTAAAGATGAGAAGACAATTAAAGTAACTATTGTTGAACCTCCACCATCACCACAAAGTTTCATGGTTCATCAAGCTTGGTCTCGAAGTGTCAATGTTGGTTGGAGTAAATTGTCATCTTCATCGAGTAAAACTCCGATTCTTGGTTATGTCATTAGATATTGGAAAACGTCCAGTCCAGGAATCAATGAGCAATTACATGAAGTTAATGTTTCAGCCTCAATGAATTCCTATCTGATTAAAGATATTGAACCGGGAACCATGTTTGAAGCAACTCTAATGGCCGTGAATGAAGTTGGCTTGGGTTCACCGTCGAGAGTGATTAGTTTTACCACAGGGGAAGAAGAACCTTCATCAGCTCCAGTTGATCTTGTGGCTACTCCTCGAGGTCCATCAACAATACGTATCACTTGGAGACCACCACCAAGAGATTCTCATAATGGTAAATTGTTGGGATATTATGTTGGCTATCGGCGAGCAGATGATTACAAGTCAACCCATTTCTTCAAAACCGTTGACTCTCTAGGACCCAATGTCACTCATGAATATTTACTCACATCACTCACCAAAGCGACTGATTATTCAATCACTGTGAAAGCATTTAATTCAGCAGGAAGTGGACCCGCTTATCAGGAAATCACTGTGGCCACTTTAGCTGGAGATGTGGCACCTTCACCTCGTCTTCATATCACCCAAACCACCGTTGATTCAATTACACTTAAATACACTTTACCTCAAGGAGCTTTAGGATCGATTGATCATCTTGATTTACATTTCAAGGAAGATGATGAACCTCATTGGCGGTCGATTGACTTTTTCTTTGATGGTAAAGAAACTGCCGAGTACACACTTTCTGGCCTGAATCCATCAATGGTTTACAAATTTTACTTGACCGCTTCAAATAGTCACGGTGCCAGTGATCCAAGTTCAATCGTAACAGCGAAAACATCTCGTCCAGCTCGTGATGCTTTCACCTTTGGTTCAGTCTTTGATCCAGCCTCAGATGCATTCGGCTCGTATTGGAACATGATCACTGTCCTTTCCATCACAATCGCCGTGGCCATTATAATTATCGTTATCGTGATCGCTTTTGTTTTCGTTCGAAAAGCTCAACTCGAAGCAGCCACCAAACCTGCTTACGAATTTTCTCTCGCCTCACAAGCGGGTACATTGGGCTATAACCAGTCAATCCCACCGACGGGAACAGTCCGACGATTTGTGGACATCGATGTAAATACAAATAAACCCTTGATGCATGGGTCACTTGTGGATGAATATCCAACCCCTTACTCTAAACTTACGGTCGATGGCAATAATGTAAGTAATTAAATCAATCTAATTGTTACTGTTTACTAATTTTCTTTACTTTCTAATTACAGAAACATTCCGTGCTAGTTGATCACAACCATGTCTATGATTGTCCACGATGATGACTCTATTATTGAAGCTAATTGTCATGTTTTCCTTTTTTATTATTCCCTTTTTTTCATCGTCAAATATTGATTTGATTTCTATGGAATTAGACAATTTAATCAACACATTTTCGCTCAAAAGGTTGATTAATGTTCTTCTCATCAGCTTCTGATATTATTCATTGACACACAATCTAATTATATGTCACAATTGTTCAAGTCGCTTAATTATATTGATCTCTTATCTCTTATCTCTTATCATTTTCTTTTCTAATCAAATTGCCGAAATTTTTTCTTTTAATTAACTGATCATTTTGTCTCCCACCTTTCTAATCGATTGATTGTCATTTTTATATCTTAACTTAAAGCTCAATATTGAGCTCCATTCTCATAAAAGTTTTGATCGTTTTATTCATAATTTTATTTAGACAATCAATCAATATATTGATGAAAAACTTTCATTATTTATTCTGATTATTATTAGACTTTCAACTTGAATTGACTTTTGTAGGTTTAAGTTGATTAACTTATTGCCATATATTAAATTGTTTTCAACTAATTGAAGTTTTCGTTTCTTTCGTTGTAAGGCAAAGTGAAAAAAAAATTTACCCAATCCAGTGTTTGACAAACAATTAAAAAGGATTTTAATTTTTCTTTGGAGCCTTTTCTCAATTTTTCTCACCTTGCACGATTTATGACCTCTTTCTGCAACTAAAAAATTGTATATCTACTATTGAAAGCTCCGTTCGTTTCACTATGACAGACTTTTGTCTTCAAACCTTCATCTCAAACCTGATTGTAAATCGTATTTACAATTAGTTTCATAAATAAAAATTGATATGACTAAATATTGTCGATTTGATTAATTTGTCTCATCCATTCAAATGAATTGATTTCTCGTTGAGATGAAGATGTTGAAACAAACTTTCCAGTGATAGTTTCCTTTAGTTTTCCATTGATGAGCATTGGAATAATAAATCCAAGCAAAAGTCCAACGGTAATGAACAACATGATTATACCGAATGCCGCTCCTCCACTTGTTCCTCCCACGGTAACTTGATCACTTCCATTATCATTTCCATCGTTTGCTTGGAGATTTTTATATTCATAATTCTTACAAACTCCTGAATCAATCAAATTAGCTGATTTATCATTAATTGTATATGCAGATAAACTACATGAACTTATTTCGTCGTTACGAGGACAATAATTTAACGATTTACAAGGTTCACCAGTATTTTTCCAGCTATGGCAAAGAGCAGCACATTGATCCAAATTTAAATTAACCTCAGTGTGAAAAACTTGAGAGATGATCTTTCGTCCAGTTGATTTAAAATGTTGAGAGACTTTGGCTGAAATAATAAAGAGATGGATTAATTATTTTGTTCAATTTCTCTTTATAAAACAATAACACTCACGAATATAAATATTACAAAAACGACTTTCCTGTGTTCTCGAATCAGTATAATACCCACTTAAAGTACAAGAGCCACCACATTGTTGGAATGAGAAACACTCATCAGATGAACTACACATTGAAGCACAATTATCGAGTGGAACATCAATAGCGATGTTAGTCGATTGTTTAAATTCTCTCGAAGATATTTTGATATAATCCAATAGTCGATTCTTTGAATAGATTTTACAAGATTCATCTTCTGTCGATTGTGAAGATGAATTAGCATAGATTATATTTGATGTGTAACAAGACGATTTATCTGAATATTGACAATAGACGAAAGTCTCACAAAGATTGACATCATCATGAAAACAAGTACGATAACAATCAGCAAGATTGGAAACATCTTTCGCTAATAAAACATCACCATTGGAATCAAGTAATTTCTTATTAGTGGCAACCAATACGAAGGAGTCTCTGTTTTGATTTAACTCATTAGTTACATCAATGACTTTTGTAGATTCGTAAAAAGTAACACCATCATCTTTCAAATAGAGGTGTATTGCGTTATTCTGAATATAACTTTCCAGTTTATCAAGATGAACTTCCTTCTTAAATCGAGTATAACTATTGATTGGATAATATACATCGCAATTTATACCACCGTCATCATTGACAATCGCCTCTTTAGATTGAAGCCGACCACAAATGATTGAAGCTTTGACTTGAAAATTGCAGAATACAATCGCCCTTCATTTAGTTAGATTAATTAGTAATAATTCAATAAGTTACTACAAGGTGTCAAAATGGGTAGGTTAAACTTCGCGCGTCCATAACTTTTGCCACAGACACCAGAGGGCGCTGATTTTCACATCAATAGATGTCTTATGAATTGAAAAGTTGTTTATTATTGTTTTTGAAAAAATTTTTTTTTTTGATAAAATGTCGAAATATAACATTCAAGAACGAATTTTTTGGGTTAATAGGATGAATATTCGTGAATTAAATGTCAAAGCGGTTATAAGGGACTATAAAAAAGAATTTAAACCCACTTCAGTGCCATTGGAAAAAACTGTTCAAAAGTAAGTGAAATTTAGCTTTTTTTGTGATTTTTTCCTAAATGTTCATTTTTTCTCTATTTTTTTAAGTTGTTGGGAAAAATGGATGAGAACAGGGTCAGTCCATGATGATGTCGACTCCATGAAAACAAAGGTAGCGACAGTTTCGACAGAAACTAATAGAGAATTAGTTGAAGAGTTTTTCCTTCAAGAACCCAATGAAAGTGTCCGTAGAGCTGCCCAAAGGCTTGGTATCAATAGAGGAACTCTTTTTAACATCATGAAAGACCTCAAGCTATCCGCCTACAAGATCCAAGCCCTACAGGACTTCAACGAAGACCATGAGGAAATAAGGTTTCAATTTGCCCAGAACATGCTAGAAAAGTTCCATGATGACGCAATATCTCCCAACAAGATATGGTTTAGTGACGAGGCGTGGTTTACACTAGAAGGGGGGTGTAACACGCAAAACTTTCGTCATTGGGGTAAAGAAAAGCCTAACAGCTTTATCAAACGCAATCTTCACCCAAAGAAAGTGCTCGTTTGGTGCGCTATCTCAGCTGAGGGGATATTCGGACCATATTTTATCCATGGTACTATGAATTCTGAACGATATAAAGGTGTTCTGCAGGAGGAATTCATCCCTTTCATTCAAGCCCATGGTTTTTTGGAAGATTATTGGTTCATGCAGGATGGAGCGCGCCCTCATCGTACTGCAGATGTATTCAGATTACTCAGCGAGTATTTTGATAAGAGGGTTATTGGTTTGGACTACCCTGATGCCATTGATAATGAGTTAGAGTGGCCTCCATACTCGCCCGATCTAAACCCCTGCGATTTTTTCTTATGGGGATATTTAAAAGAAAGGGTATTCAGATCCTCACCTAAGACACTAGTTGAACTAGAAAGTTCAGTGAAAAACGAAATTAATCAAATTTCAAAAGAAACATTACGAAAAGTTATGTCAAGTTTTGAGAACAGACTCACTGCGGTGATCGCCAAAGAAGGTGGTCATTTCGAACACATTTATCATTAATTTCAATTAAAATTCTCAATATTAAAAAAAATTTCATCAAGATACCATCAATGTGACAAAAGTTATCCTCATTTCAATTTTGACCTACCCACTTTGACACCTTGTATTAATACTCACTCTTGATCATAATAGATTCCAACCTGTTTGTAAAGACAATCGCTAACTGATTCTGCAGAAACTCGTTCTAAGCTTGAAATCGTCTTTTGAGACAATTTCATACTTTCTTTTTGTAAACTATCTGTTGACACAAGTCAAAGAGTCAAAATTATTTCCATCTTCGATACTTATCCAAGTACCAGTTTAACCTCACCTTCAATATTTGGAATTTTTAAAAAGGTCACCAAGGCAATGATGTTTCGATCGTCGAAAACGAGTTCGATATTAGCTATTCTTCCGGGAGAAATACCCTGTTGCGCCAAAGTATCCTTGACTTTTTCGATAAATCTGTTATAACGATTTTCTGCAAACTTTATACAGTCTAAGTCATAACCATCGTCCTTTTCACATTTGAAATAAATGGCCAAAGTTTTTCTATCACCTGAATCAGGATAACAGTCACTGAATCTTAAGGACAGTTCAGCTTCATAATCACGGCCTGATTCTGCTTCCTCTAATCCATAATAATCTTTTGTTCTTGTTTCAAGTAATTTAAAAGTATTCTGCATGTTTAGCAAAAATATTAACATCCAGTAGATTTATTTTGATTTTTTTACGTACGTTGTTCATTTTTTTATGATTGTTAGTTGTAGTTCTAACGAGAATAAACCCTTTGAATAATTTGGCATCAGTCTGATTATCAAGAGTAGAGATCGAAAAAGAAATACATAAGAACTTTTAATCATGAAATGAACGATTTGCATGTTTACTTACTGATTTCACAAAATAATGGCTGGTTACAAATTTATCATATTTTTTTCCTTCGAATGTGTAATCGTAATCAACCCTCTCCCAAACATGAGCTTCGTACTTTGATCTCTTTGTTTCATTTCATGAAAAGAAAGTTGTAAATGTTAAAAGTGATAAAAAATTCTCGACACTTTAATCTTACGATGAAAACTTTACCAAGGTATGAGTATTTATTTGTATTTTTATAATTGAGAAAATCATATGGAGTAAATGTTCCGTAAATACTTATTCCTGGACTATTCGGACCAACAGCAGAGTTCAAACAACGACCTTTACTCAGATATTCATGTACAGTTCCCAAATTATAATCGTACAGAGATTCTGTTACAATCCCTTGTTCTATTGTTTTCAAACTTGTGGTTAGATCTTCACTGTTAACGAACATCTAAGAAATAGAATTTTTCACTTTATAAGAAAAATATACATAATTACGCTTTGAATCGTGCAAACCGTAACACTCTTTTTTAGTGAATTCTTGAAAAAGTATCAAAAATTTTATTTTACCTCACTTAGAGTCATTGATATTTTTGGGCCATCAACAGTAGTTCTTGCAACGAAATGATAACTGGATTTTGAGAATCGTGGCGGTTCACACCAATCATGAGATTTTGATGTTATGAGGTGCAAAGGACAACCGATTCCTGGTGTAACCTGAAGGTGAAAAATTCTTACATTAACCGATAGAAATGTTTTGTATTCTCCTTACCGTAACAACTTTATCAAGCTCTTCCTGTGTTTTAGTAATTGAATAAATATCCAAGTTAACATTTTCCCTGAAAGTTACAAGCTGAAGAGATGAGTCCATACCCTCGAACTGTAATCGACTCGCTTGTAATATTCCGGGAGAATCTAAATGTGCTTTTTAGAGAATTGGTAATGAACTAAAGTTAACAAGTAATTACGCGAAAGGCAAATCAAACTATTCTCGGACCATCAACTTACCTTTGTAATAGTAAACAATATCAAGATTTTTATCGAAAGCTGTATTTGCAGAATGGACTGGGAATCCTCTTATACTCGTATCTCCTCCTTGTCTCTATTCAATTATTATAACACGATTTAAATGATATTTGAGTACAAGAAAAGAAAATTAAATTGTTGTCCTATTTACCCAATTAAATCTCTTTCCATTGATCCTGAACAGAATCGAAGGTCCCGTCATCAGTAGATGATTAAGAAGAGGTTTTTTCGAATCGATGTTGAATAAATTATAATTCCATTTGTTTTTGAAAGTAAATATATTACATTGTTGGTCTGGTAATACGTAAAAATAATAATCAGCAAGAATATAAAGTCACTAAATAGCTTTAACAATACTCACCATGAATAACTAATCTATCGTTTTCAAATTCACTGGAATAAAAAATATCCAACTTATCATCTCCTGATGATATTGTAATTCTACCACGAACAATTTCATTTGAGTGAACGTACTCTCGAATATCGTAAACTTCATCATTTGACTTAATTAAATATTCGATTAATCAAACAATTAAACAAGGAAATGAAGATCCACTTACCGAGATTAACTTTGCAACTATTATCCAATTTCCTTTATCAACTGACCAAGGAAGATCATGAAGAGACTCTAAAACAATGAAAGGTTGATATTTATTCAAAGATAAAGTGAGATAATGAATAAATCGTTAAAACTTACCACTAGATACTTGGATTATGTAAAAGTTTGAGAAAAATATAAAATTTACTAGAAAACAAATCATTTCAATTCAATTGGTGAATTGACAGAGAGAAAACTTTGAAGCTACTGTTCGCTCAGGTAAAAAACTACCAAGGTTTAAGCACAAACTAAAGGGCGTTGTGGTTTAAATGATGAATCTTACCTTAAATAGAAAATTCAATTCATTGTTAACATTGCATGAGCTTATCACAAATAAAGTTAAGATAATACACCACTTCATGACAATTAACTAATCGTGTTAACTAGGAAGATAACAGTTGGAATCAATGGCAAAAAATTAGAGTTTCGCAAAAATTAGTGCTTTCTATCCATTGCATTCAATGATCTCGATTTTTACCCAATGTTAACCAATTCAATATGACTTAATTAACATAAAATTAGTCAAGAAATTTGTTAATAAAATTGTGTAAAATGAAAGTTTCTTGTTTAATGTTCAAACCTAACAATGAGACCGTTTTCAAATCTTTAGCTAATACAATCTGACTACCTAGAGTACTTTGAAAATCGAATTTTTTTAATAATAAAGAAAATTATTTTACATACTGACAAAAGGATGAACAATTGATGAGCTGTTGTAATATATCGCCGAGATGATCCACGATAATTTCAAATTCCAGATAGCTGAGGGTGTATTTCTCGCAAATGATTGTTTACTCAAATCGAAAGTAAACTAAAGGGTGTTTGGTTGATTTCAGACAGAAAAGGAAGTTGAAATAAGTGCTTACCTTTTCATCGTTTCTTGGCCATTTTATCAACAATAATTTGATTATCTAAATTTACATCTAATCTCAGCTAAGATACTCAATTGTAACTTTTATTTTGTTTCCAATATGGATTCTTACCTTTGGTACTTTACTTTGGATTTAATCAAGGAACCGATGAAGGAATGCCTCCTTTATCATTCGCCTCTCTCTTTATTGGTTAGACAATTTTGACAAGTGATTTTCTTATTCAATTTTTTTTCTCCTCCAGTTCAACAGATTTCCTTGTAATTTTACTATGGTTTATAAACTATTCCACTTGATTTAGATAATTCATATATTATCTTGTTTAGACACCAAATAACAACAATGTATCTAAGGAATTACTTGTTATTACTTGAGTAAATCAGTTAAAATCTCAACATAAAAGACCAATAAAAAAACATTCAACTTGATAATCTATAATAACAATAATCAATACTGATATCGGGTGGTTACTAAAGGTTAGCAACTCGGTATAAAACTTTATCCAGTTAACTTGAAATTAACTTTCATTATTTATACTGATTAATATAATAATAATTTGTTACATTTTATTATTGGACTTTCAACTTAAATTAACTTTTCGCCGTCTACTGTATCAAATTGTTTTCAACTGATTCTTTCTTTATCAGCTATTGTTACAAGTTGATTGAAACGTGAAGTAAAAAAATCATTTACCCAATCGAGAGTTTGATAAACAATCAAATAGCATTTTAATTAACAAACCAATCAGAATTACTAAAAGCTTTGTCATCCCTGATTCTTGCATCATTATCACGTCTTTGTCTTCGAACTGCTGAATCCTCTCCCTTGATACTTTTGGACGCTTTCTTTAATTCCTCTCGCCTTGAACGACTTGCGAACTCTTTCTTCAACTTAGTTTTGATTTCCTCGGTGGTAAAAGTACTTCCAGCGACTGAATAAGTTCCAGCTCTTGAACCAGCAATAGATGTTATCTCAGAGTTTCTACAACTATCATCATCAGAACTTAAATTATGATGACTGTTTCTATCAGAAACAATTAAATTATTCTCATCAATAATTTTAACGGTCATTTCACTTTCATATGAATCATGGGGATTAACTCCTTCATTAAGTGGATTCTCTTCATTAGAAGTTGATTTTGAAGTTCCTGGTAAAACGGAATTGTCATCTAAATCACTAAGATCATTGTTGATAACTGGTTCAAATTCATTGGCTTCTGTTGACAATTTGCTAATTATTCCTTCTTCTTTTTCATCGATGATCACATCACGATCAAAATTTGGAATATCTACACTTTCAAAATGGTATTTTCTCTTGAAAATGTTAACAACACATTCAACATCTCGTTGGAAATATCCCCTTGCCATTTTATGATTAGTACTAATCATTTGTGGAAAGTCAATAAGAATAGGTTTTAAGTTTTCATTGTCAATCATGATATTAAATTCATTGAAATCACCATGAACAACACCATAATCATTAGCAAGAGAAAGCAACAAATTCATTAGGCTGTCATAAAGAGTAGCTTTGTCTTCAAGCTCGGCCACATGATTCAACAAAGTTCCATTAATAAGCTCCATGACAATACAATGTCGATTAATATCAATCGGCTTGGGAACTGGGAATCCTCTTTCATGGAGAGCCTTGAGAAATGAAAATTCTCTGGCAGCTGAAAGTCTGGACATGTAAATCCAATTGTTGACTTTACCATGTTGATGGTAATCTCTTTTATCATGAACTCTCCTGAAAGATGTACGACCAAGTCTGTGGAGTTTCATTGCAAATCTTTCTCCTTCTTCATTAGCAGCAATATAAACATCAGATTCTTTTCCTACACCTAAGTAAACAAACAAGAAGAAAATATATATAATCATTTAAAGCTTCAAATAACAAGGAGAAGAAGAAATAAAAAGTAACATTAAGAATAATTTACCTATTTGATTAC
This sequence comes from Panonychus citri, assembly GCF_014898815.1. Lineage (NCBI taxonomy): Eukaryota > Metazoa > Arthropoda > Arachnida > Trombidiformes > Tetranychidae > Panonychus > Panonychus citri. Next base: position 175,825 of record NW_026515523.1, on the reverse strand, counting down.
CAAGATGACTGACAACTCCACGTCGAGACAAAACATTTAGAGCAAGATAATCATAACCATGGAAAGTTAATCGATATCCATCATATTTTTTACCTCTTTCATAGACTAACAATTTATTTCGTGTTAAATTGTTCAAAATTTTAGATGTTCCACCACCACGTAGACCAGCAATTGAACTAACCAATGATCCAGGAACCAGTTGATGATTTTTCATTCCCATTTCCACTGCAGTGATAACCCGAAAATCATCACTTTCTAAATACTTCAACATGTTAGCATCAAGTTTAACCATTTTGGTAGAAATTAAAATAATAATATCACCGAATTAAAATGAATAAACAATCAAAACTCAAATTTCACTTTTTCCTTTTAAAAACAAGTCAACATGTGAGAAGAAAACAAAAAGTGACTCATGTGACTCTCGACTAAAAGACACACTTATCTTTTCCATTTTTTTTCAAAGAAAAAAAGTAAACAAAACAATTGTCACAACTTGTTTTCTTTTTCTGAAAAGTTTCATCATTTGCTCTTTCGCTTCATCAAAATTCTGATTTGTTTTGTTATTAAAATGTTCACCAAAAAGTCCAAATCAATTGACTCTAATCAAATCAATGAGAAAATAAAGAAACATTTTCTTGTTTCAATGCCTGAAGATTTTTTCAAATTCTGGTCTTTCTGTTCATCATTAAATCCTCTCAATCCAACAGGTGAATTTATTTTTATTTTCTTTCTATTCTTTTTCTTTGTAGCTCATGTTTTCATTCTTTGTTTTAGGTTCATTGGATGAACTTGATCTTCTTCTAGTTGGACCTTTCGATTTAATTAATGGAAAATTAAACGATCAAACTCTGGATCAAACGGATCCAAATATGATTTTATGTTACTATCGTTTCTTTTATGATGTCCCGGAGCTTCAAACTGTCCTTCGTGACCCAAAGTCCAATTTTCACATTGGGTATTTCAGGTAAATTTAAATATTCTTATAAAAGATGTAGAATCATTATCACTTAGATATTTTTTTTAATCATAGAGATTCACCTTCTGAAATACCTTCCATGGTGGTTTCAAATGATCCAGATAAATCATGTCTTATCAATCCTCTTGGTGATAATCTTTTCTCAGGATTATTGGCTCATTGGTGAGATGCAATTATTTCCAAAAAAATATCTTATTTACAGTTAAATTAACGTTTTGATCCATTCTTGTCTCTTTCGAAAAGCGAGGATTTGGCCAAAAGAGGAGGTAAAAAGAAGATCTCATCCGAAAAGCTCATTGGTAAAATCAAAAGTTTCGCTGAAAAAAACAATATTAGTCTAACTAACGATGAGATGAAAAGAAGAAAGAAAAAAATTGTCACCAAAAGCTTTCATGGAGCTGGAATTGTTGTTCCATTTGAAAAAGATGTTGGCTATCGACCTTTACCTGAATCTGATCGTGAGTTTCATGACACAACATTATCCTTGCTTTAACTAATTGATATCTTTAATTGACATAGAAAATCTTAGAAAATTACTCAAAAAGCTGATTGATTTGCCGGAAGAGGATCGACAGAGGAGCAAAGCTCACGAATCACTGAGAGAAATTGTCAATTTAACTAATTTAGCGAATGACGAATGTGACTTTGGAATGACTTTGGAGTTAGGAATTGATCTTTTCTGTTTTGGCCACGAGTTTTTTAACAGATTGACAATCTTCTTGCTCGATACTTCTTATGAGCTTTTGGATAGAAAAGAGTTTGGGACAATAATCGAAGCTCATATTGCAAATCGAAAAAATGAGAAATTGATGAAATTCAAAATATGACATCTGAATCTTCTTAAATCTATTCAACACAATACTTCATTTTACATTTGTTATTTAAAGTAAAGCCAATCGAAACAGTTTACATAATTAGAGTTTCCATTCTTTGGTTGTTTCTTTAATGTGTCCATCAGGCGGTGTGTAATTTGGATTAGCTGGTGTGCTCTTGACAGTTTGATTCTCAATATAAGGAATTAGATTTTGATCAAATCCGATTGCCTGAGACCAAAGATGAGGCGAAACTTTCTTTAACTCGTCTAAAGCTTTCTCCTGAGATGCAATTAATCCTCTGGCACATCGATACTCCGATCTACTTTGGTAAGTCCGATACACATTCCATAATCTTAATAGTTTACGAAAATTGGTCTCAGCATTGGAATCACAAGTGGCACGGGTTCGAATTTCCATTTCTTTTTGAACATGAGGGGGAAGAGAAAGTTCAACAATTGGTTTTAATTGTTTTGCTCCTCTTTCAATTTTCAGAATATTTTTCTCCAAACGTTTAACTTTCCTCTCATTTCTCAATTTCAATAAAATTGGATCAATTCGTCGTTTCTTTTTCATTGGTTCTGCCCAAAGAGAAGCCGTTGTTGAGATTCTTCTCCATGATGTTACACAACAATAATTGAAGAAATTCATCTTTAATTGATGAAGATAATTAACAGAAAAAAATCAAAAACAATCAACAAAATGAGGTGAGTCGATCAGCTGTTCAGAGGAAAACAAAAAGTGACTCATGTGATTCTCGATTAAAAGTCACACTTATCTTTTCCATGTGTTTACCTTTTAAAGAAAACAATTAATTGTGACAATTTGTTTTCTTTTTGTATTACAGTTTTCCTCAAATTCTGGTGATATTTTCATTGGTTTTGTTTCTTATTGATTTTCATGGTTCTTTTATTGCTTGTTTGCTTTTGTTTTGGTTCTAAATTAAGATTAGTTGATCATTTGTTTGTGAGAAAATGAATTGTTTGAAAAAGTGTGATTATTGTTCACAATCACCTGGTGAATTTAATTTACTTGAATTGTTCAGTGGTATTGGTGGTATGCATTTGGCTTTACAATCATCTGGAGCAGGTAATTTATATTCACCAGTGAATGTAACAGCAATTGATATAAATACAAATGCTAATTGTGTTTACCGTTATAATTTTCCGGATAACAATTTACTCTCTCGTAACATTACCGCTCTAAAATTGGATGAAATCACAAAGAAACCAATTGATTTGGTAACAATGTCACCACCATGTCAACCATTTACCAGATTAGGATTGAAAAAAGATCTGGATGATTTAAGATCTGATGCTTTTAATCATTTAATGACCAATGTTTGGCCTCAATGGAAACAAAAACCTCGAATGATTTTATTGGAAAATGTAAAAGGTTTCGAGACCTCCAAAGCTCATGATCTCGCACTGGAAGTGTTTACTAATTGTGGTTACGAGATTCGAGAATTTCTTTTATCACCTAATCAATTTGGAATACCCAACACCAGATTAAGATATTATCTTTTAGCTAAATTGCCAAATCAAAATAATGCATCTTCATCATTTATCATTCCTAAAAGTGATTCCATCATCATGAATGTTCCCGAGATTAATTTGGATCAAATTTGTTTCCATTGTCGAGATAATTTATCAATCAATGTTCCCATAGAAGAAACCATCAACAATGAACCAATAAGGATAAAAAAATTTCTACAATATGATCCTAATGATGAACAATATAATCAATTAATTTACAATCAATTTAATGTTCCCAAAAATATTGTCGATAAATATTTACCCGCCATGGATATTGTTAACATGGAAAGTGTTAAAAGCTGTTGTTTCACCCGCTCCTATGGTACACTGATTACTGGAACTGGGTCGTTGTTGAACATTTCACCTGACAAACAATCAACCGGCAATCAATTTAACAAAACAATCAATTGTGATTTAAAGTTACGTTACTTTACACCAAGAGAAGTTGCTAATCTAATGTGTTTCCCAGATAATTTTAAATTCCCAACAAATTTAACCAATAAACAATGTTACAAGTTATTAGGGAATTCAATTAATATCAAAGTTGTATCATTCCTATTTAAAATCCTTTTAGCAGAACCAATTAGACAATTGAACAATTAAAACCAAACCGATAATCAAATCAAATTTATTCATTTTCATCATTTGTTTTGTCAGAGGAGAAAAGTTATCGCTCTCAATGAGGTTGGAATCGGTTAACCTTTCATTAAATCCTTTGGAACAATTAAGTTTGAAACAACAGATACGAAATTGCTCCTGGAACGGATTGTGTTCAATTGATTCAATTACATTTCAAAAATTTGATGAACCCGACTGGAAGGAATTAGCATTAACCTATGATGGTAAAGAGGTCAATGAATACACTTTGACCTCACTTAATCCATCGACAATTTATAAGCTCTACATTACTGCTTCAAATGAACATGGCATCAGTGATCCGAGTCAAATAATAACCTCTAAAACTGGTCGATCTCTTAATGATTTAACATTCTCAGGTTCATCTTATGATTCGACCTCACTTTTAGGAGGTGCTGGTCCAGTTCATGGGTCAATGTCATCATCTTTTGGTGCTATGGTTTATTTTCCCGCTATCACCATCAGTGTTGCCTCGATCATTATTGTTATTGTTATTGCTTTTGTCTTTGTGAAAAAGGCTCGACTTGAAGCCGTGGCCAAGACAAACTTTGAATTTTGTCAAGCATCTCAAGCAGGAACTTTGGCTTACAATCGATCTACTGGAACCACTTTTGGAACAGTTCAGCGATTCGTCGATCATGATAAGACAATGTCTCTAATTGCTGCTGGACCTTTCGAAGATTCTTCCAATGGTCAACTTACGACTGCTTACTCGAAAATACCAGTTGGTACAGAAAAACGTAATTCTACTCTCGGAGATGCTCGGCACTTCTTACAAGTCTTACCAAGTAATTACAAGTTGGAGTTTTTATCATAAATCAATTAATTGCTAATTCTAAAAGGAAAAATGAAACTGATTAGATTTCATTTCTAATCAAAGGTTGATCGGATTTATCGCTAAGCTTAACGGGACTTGTATTGTAAGGAACGTTGAATGGATAATGTTACTTGTGAACTCGTCGAAAAATATTTGACCGATATGAGCGACGTTTCCATTTTTAGTGTGGACTCGATAATGAATATGAGGTGTTCGTCCTGGATAATGTCCTGGGAATAGTGTTTCGAAAGAGACTGTACCATTGTCGTCGGTTATTTGAGCTCCTCGTAAGAATCTTCTGGCATCTTTGGGATACATTTTTTCTCGTTTTATCCTTGCCTTATCCATGAATCCCGAGTAAATGCCTGAAATTATGTTAACACAAATGAAAAAGTAAATCATTAAGTCTTAATTTTGAAAGAAAAGTGATACAATAACATTACCTGAGTAATCGGGTTGCCAAATGTAAACTTTTACTCCTTCAATTGGTTTACATGTAGCGAAATCAATTAGATTTAAAGTAAGATTGAGAGATGTCCCTTCGCGATCTTCAATAATATTGGACCGAATGATATCTTCTTCAATGAAATATGGACCTTCACCAACTTCGGGACTTAATGGATAGTCAGCAAATCGAGTAGCAAATGATTAGTGTTGAGGTCCAGGAATTGGGGAACATTGAACATCACCAGATTTTTGGAGCAAATTAAGTATTCCAATTGAAGGTAAATCTTTTATTATTTAACCTAACAATTTAAACAAACACAATTAATTGAGCAATTAAGTTAATTTCCATATGTAGCTGTAATCGTAAGCCGAAAAAAGTCAGCTGAAATTGCAAAAGTTGAGCTTACGGACAAATCTTGAGCCGGAAAGACGATACAGTCAGAACCAAAGAGTAATAATTGTCAAATCATCTTATAATTCAACCATCATCCCAAAATGATGAACAAATTATTGATCGGTAACTAAATTTAATAATCAACAATCAAAATCAGTCTACACCTTGAGTTAATTAAACAAATTGATTAAATTGGTTTGTCTACGACTTTAATAACATTGACTAGAGTGATTAAGATCAACTGATTGTTTACTAAACTTGAAATTAATCTGACTACTTGTAGAGCTGAAACTTTTTCTTAATCATCTAGAAAACTAATCTGATTCAGTTCAGCCTGAACTGTTCAGGTAAAAATTTACTTCTATTACTCTTTGGTCAGACTCTCAAATTTGAACGAACCCTGCCATCTATTGGATTTTAGTTTTGTCTTCTACCTTTTTCCAGGTGCTTCAAGCACCTCAACTGAACATATCTATGAACAAATTGAATCGTGTTACCCTAGAGCCTCACCCATCCATAATATTGCGTATCTAAAACAAGAACTCAATCAGTTAAAAACTTAGTGATTCTTTCATTGTTATTGTATCAGAAGATTTGATAAACTAGAGTTTTCGTTTTGTGTTGCATTTAGACCGTTGATCTAATTATGGCTCCAGTTCTTGGCTATTGGAAGTTTCGAGGCCTCTGTGAACCTATTCGCTTATTATTAGCTCATGTTGGTCAAGAGTACGAAATGAAAAGCTACTCTTTTGGACCTGAGCCTGATTTCGATCGGAGTGAATGGCTTGACGAGAAATTCAATCTCAACCTTGACTTTCCTAATTTACCTTATTACATAGACAAGGACGAAGGTGTTAAAATCACTCAGGTAAGTTACTCAGTTAATTATTCTATTGAATTTATTAATTGTCTGTTGGTCTATGATAAAGGGAATTTGATCAACCCAATCTTTGTTTTCTCTATCATCTAATCAAAATCTAATTTAATTATCAAACAGACTGTGGCTATACTACGATACTTAGCTCGAAAACATGGATTGGTTGGTAAATCATTTGAGGAAATTACTAAATTGGACATTGCTGAACAATTTACAGTTGAATTAGATGCGTCCTGTGCTGAAGTTTGGTACTCTAGAGACAAAGAGGCATTTAAACAGTTAGAAGGTAAATTATCAGCTAATTTACCTGTTAAATTATCTCAACTCGCAAAATTTATCGGTAAAAATCAATACCTGATGGGTGATCGTATTACTTACGTTGACTTTATGCTGTATTCAATTTTGGACTACATTCGTCTCTATGATTCAAGTAAATTGGAAGACGAAAATGTATCAACAATTAACAACTATTTATCACGAATTGAGGCTCTGCCTGGGATCAAAAAATATCTTTCATCGGAAGATTTCAGTCGATTTCCATTCACTGAACCTACGGCTCAGTTTGGTTCATCCAAACCAAGTAAATAATCGGCTACTCGATAATCCTCAAGAACTTTCTCTTCGGAAAGAAAAAGTTCTGGATTAAAATAATTAATCTATTTGATGTTAAATTTAATTCCAACTTATTTTCGCAATCTTATGGTTTAACTTACATATTCTGTCATTAAGTTAATAGTAATTAATCCAAAAATTAACCTTAAACAAGTCCTTAATGTAATCTAGAGGTCATTTTCAAAATCTAATCAGCGTCTATGGTAAATCAAAATGTAGATTCTGCAATTACTTTTGATTTGATTTGATTTTTAAAATGTTCACCAAAAAGTCAAAGTTTATTGGCTCTAATCAAATCAATGAGAAAATAAAGAAACATTTTCTTGTTCTAATGCCTGAAGATTTTTTTCAAATTCTGGTCTTTCTGTTCATCATTAGATCCACTTAATTAAAAAAGTAAATTTTCATGAATGTTTATCATTGTTCGACCATAGAGATTCACCTTCTGAAATACTTTCCATGGTTGTTTCTAATTATCCAGACAAATCTTACTATTATTGAAGTTCCACCTGCGCCTCAGAACTTGATGATTCGCCAAGCTTGGTCTCGAAGTGTAAGCCTTAACTGGGCAGCCCCGTCGTCCAATGCTTCACCCATTTTAGGTTATATTGTCCGTTACTGGACCAACTACTATTCGAGTCTCGTGAAAACCACCGTCTCGAGATAAATGGAACGGCAAAATTTTGGGCTATTATGTTGGCTATCGACGAGCGGGTGACTTCAAGACACCGCACTCTCTGAAAACGATTGATGCTGCTTCTCACAACCACACTTATGAATATTTGCTAACCTCATTGGTCAAGGGAACAACTTATGCGATCACAGTCAAAGCTTATAATTCAGCTGGAAGTGGACCTGAGTATCAGGAAATCTTGGCTGAAACCCTTTGGGCAATGTTCCGCCCTCACCTCGATTTAAAGTCCTATCGACAACACCAGACAGTCTTAGTTTGAAATACAATGTTACTTCTGGAACGGATTCTGTTCAATTGATTCAATTACATTTCAAAGAATTTGATGAACCCGACTGGAAGGAATTAGCATTAACCTATGATGGTAAAGAGGTCAATGAATACACTTTGACCTCACTTAATCCATCGACAATTTATAAGCTCTACATTACTGCTTCAAATGAACATGGCATCAGTGATCCGAGTCAAATAATAACCTCTAAAACTGGTCGATCTCTTAATGATTTAACATTCTCAGGTTCATCTTACGATTCGACCTCACTTTTAGGAGGTGCTGGTCCAGTTCATGGGTCAATGTCATCATCTTTTGGTGCTATGGTTTATTTTCCCGCTATCACCATCAGTGTTGCCTCGATCATTATTGTTATTGTTATTGCTTTTGTCTTTGTGAAAAAGGCTCGACTTGAAGCCATGGCCAAGACAAACTTTGAATTTTGTCAAGCATCTCAAGCAGGAACTTTGGCTTACAATCGATCCACTGGAACCACTTTTGGAACAGTTCAACGATTCGTTGACCATGATAAGACAATGTCTCTAGTTGCTTCTAAACCTTTCGAAGATTCTTTCAATGGTCAACTTCCGACTGCTTACTCGAAAATACCAGTTGGTACAGAAAAACGTAATTCTACTCTCGGAGGTGCTCGACACTTCTACGATTATCCTCAATAGATCGAAAATTTATCTTGCTCATCAATTCGATTTCGTATCCTTGTCAATTATCAATTTACTCTCCATTTTTAGGCTAAAAAATCGTTCTAATCATCTAAATTAACTAAGCACTTTTGTCATTTTAATCAACCTGAAGTAATCAAGTCTCACTCTATTCATGTCATTATTTGTATCATTTTATTAAGTTGATAATTTTAAACATCAACATGACTTTCTGATTGTCAATGATGTTTTTTCTTCTTCAATTATTGATAATTTAATTCCTACATTTAAACTCAATTGATTGATCTTTATCATGATCTTCTTTAGTTCATCAATATCTTTTTTTTAAATGGTTTCTTATTTTGACTTTTATACTTAATTGTTTCATCTAAATCCTATTTAATCTAATCATGTGAATTAACCATTGCCATTATCTGGATTGAAATCGATTTACAATTAGCTTCTCATTGATTACAATCTATTAATTTATCACAATTAAGCTCATCTTTTTGAGCTCTCACTCTAATTGATCTCCTTTAGTTTAATTAATTTTCAAGTTTCTTTAATTATTCATTTGAAACTGTAACCAATGTTTCTGATATTAAACAATAAATTTACAATTAAATAAATTACAAGTTGACGTTTTATCATAAATCAATTATCTTCCATTTTTTTCATACTTAATTAGTCGACCATTTGAAGTATAATTAAAAGGAAAATGAGACTGATTAGATTTCATTTCTGATCAAAGGTTGAATGAGCATTGAAACTTTTAGTGCGAGAAAAATATAACAATACAATTGTTTTACAGAATTCATTTACAATTTTATTTGGACAATCAATCAATATATTGATGAACAACTTTCATTATTTATACTGATTAACAAACCAATCAGAATTACCTAAAGCTTTGTCATCTCTGATTCTTGCATCATTATCACGTCTTTGTCTTCGAACTCTTGAATCCTCTCCCTTGATACTTTTGGACGCTTTCTTTAATTCCTCTCGTCTTGAACGACTTGCGAACTCATTCTGCAACTTTGTTTTAATCATCTCGGTGGTAAAAGTACTTCCAGCGACTGAATAAGTTCCAACTTTTGAACCAGCAATATTGAGTGGATTCTCTTCATTGGAGATTGATTCTGAAGTTCCTGGTAAAACGGAATTGTCATCTAAATCACTAAGATCATTGTTTATAACTGGTTCAAATTCATTGGCTTCTGTTGATAAATTTCCGATTATTCCTTCTTCTTTTTCATCGATGATCACATCACGATCAAAATTTGGAATATCTTCACTTTCAAAATGATATTTTCTTTTGAAAATGTTAACAACACATTCAACATCTCGTTGGAAATATTCCCTTGCCATTTTATGGTTAGTACTAATCATTTGTGGAAAGTCAATTAGAATAGGTGTTAAGTTTTCATTGTCAATCATGATATTAAATTCATTGAAATCACCATGAACAACACCATAATCATTAGCAAGAGAAAGCAACAAATTCATTAGGCTGTCATAAATAGTAGCTTTGTCTTCAAGCTCGGCCACATGATTCAACAAAGTTCCATTAATAAGCTCCATGACAATACAATGGCGATTAATATCAATCGGCTTGGGAACTGGGAATCCTCTTTCATGGAGAGCCTTGAGAAATGAAAATTCTCTGGCAGCTGAAAGCCTGGACATGTAGATCCAATTGTTGACTTTGCCATGATGATGATAGTCTCTTTTATCATGAACTTTTCTGAAAGATGTACGACCAAGTCTATGCAGTTTCATAGCAAATCTTTCTCCTTCTTCATTGCCAACAATATAAACATCCGACTCTTTTCCAACACCTAAGTAAATAAACAAGATGAAAATTACAGACAAAATATTAAATCATTCAAGCTGTAAACAAGGAGAAGAAGAAATAAAAGAAATAAAAGTAACATAAAAAATAATTTACCTATTTGATTACCAAGATGACTGACAACTCCACGTCGAGACAAAACATTTAGGGCAAGACTATCATAACCATGGAAATTCAATCGATATCCATCATATTTTTTACCTCGTTCATAGACTAACAATTTATTTTTAGTTAAATTGTTCAAAATTTTAGATGTTCCACCACCACGTAGACCAGCAATTGAACTTATCAATGATCCAGGAACCAGTTGATGATTTTTCATTCCCATTTCCACTGCAGTGATAACCCGGAAATCATCACTTTCCAAATATTTCAACATGTTAGCATCAAGTTTAACCATTTTGATAGGGAATAAAACAATAATATTAAAATTAAAATAAATTAACAATCAAGACAACTCAAATTTCACTTTCTTCCTTTTAAAAACAAGTTAACATGTGAGAAGAAAAAAAAAGTAACTCACGTGATTTTCGACTAAAAGACACACTTATCTTGTTCATGTCTTGGTCTTTAGTAAACTTCACATTTCTTCAACTCATCTTTGTTGATTATCTACATTTACTCTTACATTCGTGTTGAATTTTGAAATGTTCAAAAAATCGAAATCAATTGATTCTAAGCAAATCAACGAGAAAATAAAGAAACATTTTCTTGTTTCAATGCCGGAAGATTTTTTCAAGTTTTGGGCTTTCTGTTCATCATTAAATCCTCTCAATCCAACAGGTGAATTTATTTTTATTTTCTTTCTATTATTTTCTTTGTAGCTCATTTTTTCATCCTTTGTTTTAGGTTCATTGGATGAACTTGATCTTCTTCTAGTTGGACCTTTCGATTTAATTAATGGAAAATTGAACGATCAAACTCTGGATCAAACGGATCCAAATATGATTTTATGTTACTATCGTTTCTTTTATGATGTCCCGGAGCTTCAAACTGTCCTTCGTGACCCAAAGTCCAATTTTCACATTGGGTATTTCAGGTAAATTTAAATATTCTTATAAAAGATGTAGAATCATTATCACTTAGATATTTTGTTTTAATCATAGAGACTCGCCCTCTGAAATACCTTCCATGGTGGTTTCAAATGATCCAGATAAATCATGTCTTATCAATCCACTTGGTGACAACCTTTTTTCAGGCCTATTGGCTCATTGGTAAGATACAATTATTTTACAATTAAATTAATGTTTTAATCCGTTCTTTTCTCTATCAAAAAGTGAGGATTTGGCCAAAAGTAGAAAATTAGGAGGTAAAAAGAAGATCGCTTCCGAAAAAATGATTGAAAAAATTAAAAATTATGCTGAAAAAAACAACATTTTTCTAACAAACGATGAGATCAAACAAAGGAAGAAAAAAATTGTCACCAAAACTTTCCATGGCGCTGGAATTGTTGTCCCATTTCAAAAAGGTGTCGGCTACCGACCTTTACCTGAATCTGATCGTAAGTTTGATGATAAAACATGTAAAGATTGACTTTTGATAATTAATATCTTTAATCCAGAAAATCTCAAAAAATTACTGTTGAAGCTGGTTAATATTCCAGAAGAGGATCGACAGAGGAGCAAAGCTCACGAATCACTGAGAGAAATTGTCAATTTAACTAATTTAGCGAATGACGAATGTGACTTTGGAATGACTTTGGAGTTAGGAATTGATCTTTTCTGTTTTGGCCACGAGTTTTTTAACAGATTGACAATCTTCTTGCTCGATACTTCTTATGAGCTTTTGAATAGGAAAGAGTTTGGGACAATAATCGAAGCTCATATTGCAAATCGAAAAAATGAGAAATTGATGAAATTCAAAATATGACATCTGAATCTTCTTAAATCTATTCAACACAATACTTCATTTTACATTTGTTATTTAAAGTAAAGCCAATCGAAACAGTTTACATAATTAGAGTTTCCATTCTTTGGTTGTTTCTTTAATGTGTCCATCAGGCGGTGTGTAATTTGGATTAGCTGGTGTTGTTTTGACAGTTTGATTCTCAATATAAGGAATTAGATTTTGATCAAATCCGATTGCCTGAGCCCAAAGATGAGGCGAAACTTTCTTTAACTCATCTAGAGCTTTCTCCTGAGATGCAATTAATCCTCTGGCACATCGATACTCCGATCTACTTTGGTAAGTCCGATACACATTCCATAATCTTAATAGTTTACGAAAATTGGTCTCAGCATTGGAATCACAAGTGGCACGGGTTCGAATTTCCATTTCTTTTTGAACATGAGGGGGAAGAGAAAGTTCAACAATTGGTTTTAATTGTTTTGCTCCTCTTTCAATTTTCAGAATATTTTTCTCCAAACGTTTAACTTTCCTCTCATTTCTCAATTTCAATAAAATTGGATCAATTCGTCGTTTCTTTTTCATTGGTTCTGCCCAAAGAGAAGCCGTTGTTGAGATTCTTCTCCATGATGTTACACAACAATAATTGAAGAAATTCATCTTTAATTGATGAAGATAATTAACAGAAAAAAATCAAAAACAATCAACAAAATGAGGTGAGTCGATCAGCTCAACATTTTCACTTCGAGCTGATTTTTTTCTTGGCTTATGTTTCAGCTTAGGATTCGATAGAATCGGATACTAACATCTGATAATATCTATTCCATTTGTTGATGGACACTTGTACTGCCTGATTTTCAAAGAGCACATTTGTTAATTGTTGTTATTAAAAAGTGCTTTTGTTTTAATTGTTCTTTTTGTCAGTAAGTAGATGAAATAATTTCCTATTCTTTGACTGTGTTCACTTATGTGTTGATTTGTTTTCTCTTTTGTAGGTTTAATTCATTTGAAGGAAATTATTGATATTCCATTGTCATCATGTTCCCATCACGAAGAGGAGGAAAATTGGCTTCACTTTTAAATCTATTTAGATTTTGTTTCCAATATGGATTCTTACCTTTGGTACTTTACTTTGGATTTAATCAAGGAACCGATGAAGGAATGCCTCCTTTATCAATCTTCTCTCTCTTTATTGGTTAGACAATTTTGACAAGTGATTTTCTTATTCATTTTTTTTTCTCCTCCAGTTCAATCATGTCAACCGATTTCCCTGTAATTTACTATGGTTTATAAATTATTCCACTTGATTTAGATGATATATTATCTTCCCTAGACAGTAAACAACAATGTATCCAAGGAATTACTTGTTAATACATTTCATTAGTGAACCAGTCAAAATCTCACCAATATAAGAGACCAATAAAAAAGAGGAAAAAAAATTATATCTTGATATACAATCACGTTAATTAATGAATCTCTCGGGGTTGATTAAAGATTCAAATTTTATCGAAACGAATATAAGTTTAAAAGATTTTATTTTTGAACTTAACATAATGTACACAATTTACGATGGGAAAGGTAATATAGTTAACATAAATGGAGAATTACAAATTTCACTCTAGATTCTAAATTCTGATTTTCCTCATCCTTCCTAATGTTTAATTGCAATGTTTAAATTACTTTGGATTCCAGAAAGATGTTGGTGTAATTGGGACATTCTCATTGGATTCCCTGTTAATCGGATGAATTTGATAATAGTGATTAACTAACCAAGTTGTTGCTGTTGTTGCCGCTGCTGCTGCGGCCACAGTTATCGGTTCAACATTCATGTTCCCAACACAATAATCAACTTGATCATCATCACTTTTGAGTATATCATCAATATTGAATGAAGTGAATTTCCTCCGTTTCTTTGGTTGATTAAAACTACAATTTCTAAATTCACATACTCGTTTAGAATCACTACCTTTAACCTCTGTTCCACCATGACCATGATCTTGATTCCCATTCCCGTCTCCTTGTCCTCCTCCTCCTCTTCCTCCTTCTCTCTCAGATCCTTGTTGAACATTCAAAAGATGCTGATAATCAGTTGATGATAATCGAACCGGTGAAACATTAACTATTCGTGATATCGAAGATGAAGATGAGATTGAAGATGAGGATGAAGATGATGAAGAAGCTGCTGTATTCATAGTTACATGTTTATTAGATGAAACAACAGTTGAATTCCAGTCAAATGAATTAGATGAAGATGAGATTACATGATTAAATGAATTTACACCACATCCAGAACTTATTCCAGTCCCATTTGAACCCGTAAAGGTAACATTGTTTCCAGAATTTGAACCATAAGTTTCTCGACTTTCAGTTCCAGTTCTGATGATACGATTAATCGATGAAATTGATGGTACACTCAGATTAATATCTTGATTGTAACTATTTGAATCACCAGATCTTGATTGTAAAATTTCACGACGAAGTAAATCCCGAATCTCCCATGCAAAGAGAGCGGGATTTTCCTGCTTTAACTTCAATATTTTCTTGACAATATTTGGAGTTGTTACATGTTTAGGTTTAGAACCTCCAATTGAACCTAATCAACAACAATCGTAATTAACATCACAGAACCAATGAATTCACTAATAACAATTGAAAGAACGAGAAATTTGTTACCTGGTTTGATTGATCCAGTTTCATAAAATCGAGTCAATATCTTGGAAACGCATCCATGGGAGACCAATAATTGTCGGGAAATATCACAAGGTCTTACTCCCATTAAGGCCAGTTCAATTATCCGTTGACGAACATGTAATGGTAATGGACGACCATTAACAAATAGTCCACCCAATTGATTGATTCCAGCTTGTCCTGTATAAGTGAATCACCAAGAAAAAAAAGTGTCAACAATAAACAAAACTGGACAATCAACAACAACAAAAAAATGACAAGAAAAATTAACTTTTACTTTTCCTGATTCTTGTATTAATACAGCAAATTGTTTCCCTCTCTCATTGTTTATGGTTAACTTAATCCAATTTGATAAAGTAACACTGATTAGCTTTAATCATTTTACAGCTATTTAGTTGTGTGTATGCAATCAATTGACCACAACAACATAATCATAACAATAATCATAATCAAATCTAATAAAAAATCATCTTTAATGATCAACTTGTAATCATAAATAAAATGAATCTTATTTAGGGTTATCATTGAAACGGAAAAGCTAAATTGTTACTAAATCATGTTCCATTTGAGAGATTAGCTTATGAGTTACAATCAACATTTTAATCGCGATTATTTTTTATTAATCATCTAAAAGAAAAAAATTCAATCCTAAGAATAATATGATTCAGATTCGGTTGATGATTAACTTGAAATCGTAATGAGAATCATGAAAGTAAAGGTTGATTAGCATTCGAATTGATTTCATGTTGGAACTTTTTTCTTCCAAGCCAATTCGATATCATATGAAATCAGTTAATCATCTCCATTTAGTAATAATTTTTTTTTCTATTCTCTTTTCTTCATGATAATAGGAATAGTTCCAAGTTCTATAGGTTATATCATGAAGATTCACTCCCAGTTATTATATAACTTGGAATTGAATCTATAACTTAATACATTCACTCAGCATTTCCACTTGACAATAAGTTTCAATTGTTTCAACAATCAACTGAACAATTTACATCAACCTTACTGATAGTTAATTAAGTCTATCTAAATTATATTAAACTATCAATCAATACATGAGATATTCATTCAACGAAACTTCAATTTCGATCTCAAAAAAAAAATTATCTAAATGAGTTGAGAAATTACAACTAACCAAGGAAAAATAATTAATCAATGAAACTAAATCAAGAATCAGAGCAAATTTGAATCAGTGATAATTAGCTAATTACAGAGAAAGAAGCTTAATAGACAATCAATAAATTAAATAGATTGAAAATCTTACCCGTATGTGGCATTGATAATATTAGATTTAGATGATTGGAAGATTGAAGATGTAAATAATTAAGACAATTAGGTTAATTGTTAAGGTGAATGAAAACGAGATTAGACAATTTTTAGATGATTTTGATGAGAAATTGTTACTTATCCGATGTGGAAAGAAAGTGAAAATGTTCAACTGATCTAATGAAAAGAGGATGCGGAAGGTCAAGTGTTAAGGTGAAAAGTGAGTTAACTTTGATGCGGAAAAAAAGTTATTTCCTATACGGTGATACACCGAGGGAGCAAGTGATGAAATGGATGATGAAGGAGGAGAGAGAGAGGAAATAAAGAAAGAGAATGATAAAGATGAGGATGAAGATGAAGATGAAGATGTATGCGTAAAGCGGATCAAAGGTGTATCCTATAAGCAGATCGAAAGTGTAGCGCATCCGCATCACTTTAACTCTATCACCTTCATCATTTATTCCTCTTTCATCATCATCATCATTTTCTATCGTAAAAAAATCATCATCATCTTTGCAGATTATTGACCGTACGAAAGAGGGAGGAGGATGAAAAGAAAAGCTCAACATCATCATCATCATAATCTCATCATTTTAACTCCCAGTCAATCAAATTCCTATTATCTTGTTATTAGAAGTTGTGAATTAAACGATGAACTGAATTTACATTTACAATATTAATCAGAGATTTTCTTTGGATGATTAAAACATTGATACATTTGATATTTTTTTGGTCAATTTCAAGAATCTAATAATCGATATTTTAAAAAGAAAGTGTTGTTTTTGGATTAACTTGATTTTGTTGTTGAACTTTTTTTCCTTGTTGATTAACTTAAATCACGCAAATTTGGTACTGGTATTGGTGATATAATCACGATAAAGGGATTAAAGGGATTAATAAGCATACCGAGAAAAAAGTAAATCATCTCTTGTCTTTTCCTCTGTTCAAAGTTAATACATGTGATGAGAAATGATCAACATTTACCTTGTCAAAGGTGAGCAAATCCAAAATTGATCAACATAAACTAATCTATGGACTAAATTGACATGCAATCGTTTTATAAATGCTAATGTTTCATATGATGATGATGATGATAATGATCAGGAACCACACACATCACACGACATAAATACTCAGGGTGGCGAAAATGTTGACAGTTAAGTTATCATATTAAGTGTAAGTATCTCACCTGCTTCCGAGAACATCTCATGATATTCACCTGCCTTCAAATTCATCCAATGGATGAATTTCATTCATGTTCAATTATCACCTAATTCCTTGGCCATGGAACCAATTCCATCATCATCATTACCAAATGAAAAAGTGAGAACGAAAAAAAAATCCAGAGAGAGAAGTAAACAAAATGGCGACTAACCATTGCGAAGAACTAAAGTTGGAAAACAAAGAGAAAGATGAAAATTCCAATTGAATGTCTCATGTAAATGAGAAAAGAACAAAAAAATCAAAGATAAATAGAGAAGAAAATTGAATTATCACAATGACAAAGTGTCTCCAGTGAATAATTGGGTTAATCTTTTTCTCTTCTTCTCCAAAAGGAGAAGAAAAAAAATGGAGACTTAAAGTCGTTAGAATAGAAAATGGAAAAAAAAGAGAAATTGATGAGAAAAAGAAAAAGATACTTACAATTATGATGATTTTATCTTTATCATTGTGATGATTTAGAAGGTTAATTAAATTTAACTGTTGATCGAAGCATAACCATGTTGATGGAGAAAGTGGTAGATAAAAAAGTGATCATTTTCAATTTGTTTTTCTATTACAATTCGTTTGATTTGGTGACACAATCGATGTTGGTGTTAAGTGAAACCATTGAGACCAACAAGTTACCATTTTCCAGTTGACTTGCTTTCCATTTCAACCATAACTATCGCAACTGTACAGACATTTACAGTTTAACAGAAAAGAAGATGAAGAAGAAAAATACTTCTAATATTGTGAAAAGTGTCTCCAGATACCTATAAATCTCATCATCATCATCATCATCAGAATTGTTATCATCTTTATCCATCACCACCAGTTAACTGAATATGAACCAGAGGAATCATCATCTTCATCTTATTCACTTATTGAAAACCATGGATGGTTAGGAGTTTAACTGGAATATCCAATTGGGTGCAATTTATCATCTTCCCTTTTCTCTCTCTCTCTCTCTCTCTGTGATGATGATGATGATGATTGTTAAAATATTACAATAGACAATGTTTACCACCATCATCAACTGTTATCCCTCTGACTTTATCTCTCTCACTTTGTCATTGTGTTACACTTGAAGGTTAAATGTCCTCATCATCAGGATCATCAGTGTCATCATCATATCTCTCGCCTATTCCAATGAATAAATTAATTCAACTATGTGATGACTATTATATCTCAATCAACAGATATAAACAGAAATTGAGAAAGATGAGATTTGTTGTTGAGAGAAATTAACAAAACAATCAACAATCACAATTGAAAAGGAGAGAGAGAGAGAGACTAACATAATGATCCGTCGCGTGTTTCCCGAAATTGCCAGTAAATAGCCTCTTGGGAGGATAAATGGACAACAACTGATTGTTGATGGGAAATTTTATCCAAATAGGTAATCATGTTTCACGGCTTAATGATTGCTCTTTGATTAAGTTGATCATCATCAACACCAAAGTGTTTTTTTTATGTGTGTAAAGAAAAAGCAAAAAGGCAAAAAATCAACAAGATCAATCAAGGTGACGAATGGAAAATCCTTAACGTGAGACCGAGATGATTATGATGATGATAAATTAATTATCAACCATTTGAGATGATGAATAAAAAATCATCGCAAAAAAATTGGATTAGCTAACCACTAATCCGATTAATCAAATTTGAACATAAAAATTATGTTTGTATCCTCAAACCACTTGAAAGGAAATCAATTTATATCCTTAGGTAAGTTTCGTACTAATTATTGTTGATTGTCTCCAATTGTAATAATTAGAGATAAAATCAACAGAATTAAATGTAAATTACAATTGGGATGAGATAAAAATTAACTTCTCGTGACAAGTTGACAATTAATCACTTTTGTTTTAATATTTAAATTGTGATTTGATCACTTTCATCATCAATTTGATCCTTTCAATGTCTCACAATTTGATCACGATTAACTCATATTACCAATCAATTGAGTTAATCCTTTGATTTTACTGTTTTAATTGACATTTGTAAATTTCAACATTAAGGTGATTTTAATTGTCTTTTAGGTCTTTTTTTTGTCAACAATTAAGTCAGAACTTGAAATTTATTTCCTCTGTTTATGTGATATAAATAAACTACGAAAAGTGTAATAATAACACAAGAATATGATGTAACCACCTCATAGGGAATTACATCATGTTTTCAGTTCTGTGATTTGCTCAGTAAATATGAACTTTTTGAATAACTGAAATTCACATTGTATCAGTTAACTGTTGACGTTGAGAAACAAAATTAATTCTAATTGTGCCAATTAACAATCAATTTTAATTCACTTCTTTCAAGAAGATCATCTTGTCTTATGTGTTGTGACAAAACAACAACTTCCATTAATTTGTTTACATTTTAATTCCTTCGAAACAATTTAGATGAATTTCTGACAACAATTAAGTTCCCAGCGTGAGTTGTGTCTAATTTTCACCATTTCTTAACTTATTCACAAATTAATTGAATGATTAAATTGTTAGAAAGTCCAACAATCAAGAAAAAAAGACAATGAAAGTTAATCAAGGATTCGATTAGTGTTACAATTACAATTACAATTTCCGAATTTTAATTTTAATTTGATTCTTTTCTTTGCTTCTAATCCAATTAGGTTTACAATCTCCTCCTCATCATTATCATTATGTTTACCTTTTTGAGACTAATTAACAAAGATTAACAATCAACTAATGGCTAAATTAAAGTCCCAATTGATGTTCGGGGCTTTGGTCCCTGTGTTCAAAAATTGGCATTCTAATCAAATGTTTCGTGAATTTTTAGCTGAATTAACTGGAACATTTATTTTATTGGTAAGTTGATTTGATTTAATTGTCAAGCTTAAAATTAACATTCTAATTGTGACAATCAGATCTTTGGATTTGCTTGTCATGTTGTTTACAAAGCGAGACACGAAACTATGGACACATTTGCTGCCGCTTTTTGCTTCGGAGTCGGAGGTTTGATCGGCATTTCTGCCTCTCTCGATGTCTCAGGTAATAATTAGTTGATTGTCGTTGGATTAAATTTCACAATTAACAGGAAAATCTAGTCACACACACTTTTGCGAGCTAATTTGCAGGACAAACACAATTCAACAATTACGAGACCTGATTAATTGTCCACCGAGTGATTGAAAATCATCTAAACCTCAAAACCTGATAGATTATTGATTAGATTTATTGTTGACTGTTAACTAGATTCTATTGATTAATTTAGTCAATAATTTAGGTGACAATTGACATAAATATCTTTCTCATTAATATGCTAATAATACCTAAAAAAATTTTCTCTCTCTCGGTTGATTATTATCGAGAATTGTTATTTTCTAATTAATGTGTTAATCTTTTTCTTCTTCTTCTTCTTCTTTTGTTGTGATCATTATTGATTATTGATTGGATAATTAATCGATTACATTTAAGGTGCTCATCTTAATCCTGCAGTTTCAACAGCAATGGCCTCAATCGGACGATTACCCTGGAAAAAGGTTCCTTACTATTTTGCCGCTCAGTATATCGCAGCCTTTTTAGCGGCATTAGTGACCTGGCTCATTTACGGTGATGTCGTTAATGAATTTGATCCTGGTTTCACTCAGAATGGCTCCTCGGTTTATACCACTTTCCCTGGTGAAGGAGTTTCCCTCACCGCTGCTTTAACAGATCAGGTAATCATAACAACAATCAGTTAATCATTTTCGGAAGTCATTTATTTATTTTTATCAAAAGGAACAATTGAATTTAAACATTAGACCAAAACTAAAGAGATTTCAATTAGTGAAAAATTTAATTTAGAGCCACAATCAACCATCATAACTAATACAATTAACTTTGTATTCGTGAGGTCAATCAACTTGTATTATCTCAAGTTTCATCAGCTTATTTTGTTAATTACTCTTTTAGAATTCAATAGATTGTAACGGTAAATTAATAACGGGAATTCGATATTCATCTTTTTCTTTTTTCTAATCCACAATTTATCAGATTCTTTGTACTGGATTACTGACCTTCGCTATCCTTGCCGCCGATGGACCTAAATTAGCTCGATCAATTCACCCGCTTTACTTTACTCTAGTTATCACTGGAATCGTAATTGCTTTTAATTACAATGCAGGAGCCATTTTGAATCCCGCTCGAGATCTTGGCCCAAGGGTATTCGCTTCAGTTGCTGGCTATGGAATGGAAGTATTCAAGTAAGAACAATTTAATTGCAACGATTAAATGGTACTAATCAATTTTCCAAACTTTTCTCAGGCCACTTTCAACTAACTATTGGTGGTTGGTCGCTGTAATTGGACCTCATGTAGGAGGATTGATTGGTGTTTGGTATTACATTTTATTCATCGATCCGAATGTTGTTTATGAACCAGAATCGTTGAACAATCAAATTAATCTAAATCAGACCAATATAACTAATGTAATGTTGACAACATCAGCTAATCGATTAACTCTTCCAGAGAAAACTCATCCCAACATAGAATCATCATAATAATAATTAATTTTAATCAACCAGTTTTACGATAAAATCTACAATTAGTCAGATATACAATTTCTTTTTATTAAACTTAATTATTTCTTTTCATTTCAATTGCTATTAACAGTTAGATTTATTGTGAAAATTATTTAATCAAATCAATAAATGACTACATGTAATTTTATATCATATATATAAAAAGTGATTTGAATTTTATTGTAAATTGATCATATAATGTACAGTTTTGGACAATTTAATTCGTTCAACACCTTAATTATTTGTCAAGATCACCACTTGATCCAACTGATGACGATTCGGGAATTGAATCAAAGTGATTTGGAGTATTAAAGACAATCGGGGAACTGATGAACATTGAAGATATCGTTGGATTGCTTCGTGGTAGGAATCGATTCCGTCCAAAATAGTCATTCCAAATGGTTTTACTTATATCAGGTTCTAATGGAGTAAATTGAGTTGATTGAAAAAGAAAAGAAATTAGTAAAACAATTTAATTTGATAGAATGAAAGAAAGGAAAATTTATATTATTGGCAAAGAGTTTTTAATTTAATACAATGTCTCTAATAAAGGCCAGAAGAGCCGGTGGAAATGTGACTCGAACCATTCTCTAATGCCGCTCTGAAATTGGCCGTTTTCCTTTGGTAAAATAGTATCGATAACAATAAGATGACCATAATCAGAAGCGAAAGACTAACACCAATCATGGTCCAAGCAAGAGTTTTATACAAGGGACGAGCTTGACGAATACGAGCTAAGACGTGAGGATTAATTCCGGATAAGTTTTTCAAATTTTTCGACCAAAATTCTGCTTCTTTTGTCTTGAGAAAACTAATATTTCCCATCGATTCACCGATAATCAATGCTCTTGGATTGTTAATATCAAATTTATCCCAACGAGGATACTCTTGGGTCACCATTCGAGGAGCGTAACTTTAATATAAGAGAAAAGAGAAAAATTTCATCAACATGAAACAAAATTAACGAAAAATATCAAATCAATTTACCCGAACTTGGCAAAATCTGTCCATAGAGAGGTGATTCTCTGAGAAACTTTCTTATCCCGGAAAGGTTGATTTCGACGAGTTCCTAATTTCATGTCAAAAAGATAGAGTAGTTCATCGCCATGAGAAGGACCAGTGTCCATTGGTAGTAAAGCTTTCGAGATGATTAACTCAACCATACTGTTTTGTCCTCGATAATCAAACTTGTAAAGATAAACGGGTAAGTTTAATTCTCGTAAGAAACGAATAGTTTCATCGATACAGCTGATGAATAAAGCATCGGTGGTCAACTGTTAATCCAAATGGAAAATGGACAAAAGAAAAGGTTAATGGGCATTAGGTTAATCTCTCAATGAAATTTTACTACTGACGTTTATAAATCTCGTGGCTACTTGAGTTAAATTGAATGGATCCATTTTATTGAAATATTCATAGTATATTAATGGTGAGACTCGATCTTTTGATCTTCCTTTAAATGGTGTACAGCAATCAAGAAATTGTGAAGTTAATTTCTCATGAGATTTTCCACTTTCCTCCCTAAAACTTGTTCGATAACTGTTGATGGAGAAATGATACTTGTTAATTTATGTAGAATTTAATTACTGTAATTGAATCTCTTACCTGGATAAAAGAAAAGTGTTTCTTGAGTATTATAACCAATCAAAGTTGGAACTCTATTGATTATTCCGCTGGTTAACAATTGCCATGGATCTTGAGGTAAGAAACGATTAGTGGTTCCCTTTTCCACTACGGGTACTGGTTTGATTGGATATTCACCTAGAATCTGAATGAAAGAAAAGTATAAGAATCAATTGTCAAGAATAAATTGATTTTCGATACTCACTTTACCGTTATTTTGAGCACGAAGTAAATCAAGTGTTGGTACAACTCTTAGACAGTCGACTAATGTTTCACGAGGAGCAACTGGACATCTTAATCTTTGACCAATTTGAACTGCATAATCCCATGGATCTGATTGTAATGCCCAATCACAAAGACCAGAACCACTTTCCATTATCGCTTTGTGAAATAAACCTATCAGATTGATTGAATTAATAAGGAAAATACAACAGCAATTAATAGATCGATTCATGAAAACTCATTGACTAGAGATTACCTTTCGATAAAGGTGATAAAAGGTGAAAGAAAACAGAAGCAGCTCCAGCCCCTTGTCCGAAAATGGTGACACTATTTGGATCACCAGCGAAACTTTCAATGTTATTCTTAATCCATTGGAGAACAAGCAATTGATCATATAATCCCCAATTGCCTGGAGCACTTTCGTCATCTGAACTCATGAAACCTTCAATAAGAAAAGGAAAACAACAACTATTAAAAGCAAATCGACGAATAAAAGTTAAGTTATCAACTTACCTAATAATCCAATTCGATGATTAAAAGTGACCAAAACAATTCCCTTGTCCATAATTTTCTGTGGTCCATAAAGTGCACTGTCTCCCGTTTCGAAAGTTCCAGCGCCAATGAAAACCATCACAGGATAGAGAAAATTATTAAATGGTGTTTTCTAAATGAGAGAAAACAATTAACCAAACAAACCACAATTAAACCCAATATAAACACGTTACGAATGAAATTAAAGCTGAAAATCAACATTGAGAAAACAATCAAACCTCAACACTCGGAGTGTAAACATTAAGGTAAAGACAATCTTCATTTCCGATATCGACACCACGAGAATCCCACTGAGGGCATCCTTCCTTGTAGGTCCAAGCATCGGCTAATCCAGACCAACCAGAGTGTGGAACTGGTTGCTATTAGAATTAGAAGAACAGAAAATTAATCCAATGACACAAAATAACAATTCGATTGGACGAAAAAAGCAAGAGATTAATCACCTTGAACCTTAACGGTCCAATCGGAGGTTTAGCATAAGGAATTCCAAGAAAACCGAAAAACTCTTTATCATCTTCCGTTCTCATGGGTCGACCTCTTAGAATTCCCTGAGTGAGGGTCACCTGTGGGTAGAACGATTGATTCCGAGAACAGGGGACCAGCCATGTGAGAACAATTAACACAATTAGAAAAAGTAGAAACAATTTAGATTGTAATTGATCCTTTAGGTGATCAGAAAAAGAAGATGAATTAATATGAAAAGGACATTTAAATGAATCCAATCTCATGGTCTTAAAGGTAACTCTTAATTACAATATGAAAATGAACCAAATCATTTGATTGAAACAAAAAAAATTAACTCATATTATCAATGAATATTGAGTAAATTAAGATGGCGACAATTTTGGTGACATTATGGTTACAATTTAGAAAAGTAAAAGTTGATTGTTGCTGATGAAAGACAGAAATCTCTCCAAATGAATATCATCATTTGATTGAATTTTTTTCATCTCTTTCCAAGGGCTGGACTTGATTGTCTTCTTCTTCCTTTTATCTTCCTTTAATTGTGATCAAATTGATGACACACAAAAGATTCTCTCTCTCTCTCTCTCGTCTCTGCTTCTCTTTTACAAACTTTTTTTCTGTTCTCACCCAATAACCAACACCGAAAGATACGCAAGGACAATCAACGAACCATGTTGTTAAATGCGAAACAGAAAATATTGAATGAATTAAATTATTACAATATAATGATGATGGTGATGAATTGACTATATAATTGCTTCCAGAATCATGATGAGCTTCAAGTTGAGTAACAAAAATCAACAATAACAGCAACAACAGGTAACAATGATGCTAAATATGAATATACATAAAAGGATCACTCAACCAAACTTCCGTAATCAAAAATGGCAAAGGATAATTTTGTTCAATTCTGATTTTTTTTTCATCAGCTGATGTCCAACTATCAAAGGTAATTTATTTCCAATGGTGTTTTCTTTTCTGGTTCAAATCAATTTAACTTGTTGAATAACAGGAAATATACATTAATTGTTTCTCTGATTTTTCCTCCTTCCTATGTGTTCACCTTTGTTGATGTTTTTGTTGATTTTTGATCTAAAGATTAGCAGAAAATGTTGATACAATAAGTTAACTTGTCGATTCTAAATTTTGTACTTTTCTTTTTTTTGCTTATTATTAGTCCGTTAAAATTTTGTTCTCGCGTCTTGTTAACCCGAAACTTGATCTTGAAAATGAAAATATAATAACTGGTTCGATGACAAATAACCAAATCTCTCTTGAAAGATTGAATTTATTGGCTTTCGGTAAATCTTTTCTTGATTGCCAGGAAAAAGTATATAAAAGACAAAATTTAATTTCTTCTTCTAGTTAGGATGGTTAATCTTTCTCAGCAACTGCTGTAAGATGGGCTTCAATTTCCGATTCAGTTAAGATGGTAAATTTTTCACTTTCATCGATAACCCCAACTTCAAGTTCACTTGATTTGAAATCAATTCCTAAAGACGTTGAAAGAGCAGCCATTGCCAATCTAATGGTTGCATCTGCATCATGATCTGTTTTCTTTTTAAGTTTCTTCTCTAGATAATTGGAGACCTCGACAGATTTAACACCAACAGCACATCCTAAATACAAAGAGAATAGAGAACAGAAAATATACAATTAGAATTAGATCTCAAAGAAGAAGACAAAATCGGGGAAAAAAAGAAGAAGCAAATTTTTTACCTTTGTATCCACAATAATATCCAGCAGGATCAGTTTTATAAAGAAGAGGTTGCCCATCCTCATAAGAGATGAAAATACAACTAGTACCCAAGGGTCTCATCTCAGCATTTTGTGTATATACTTGGGCAATATCAGCCATTCGTTTGGTCAACAATTCTACCGGAATATCATAACCATATTGATATTTAAAGTTAGCAGCCTCATATCGAGCTCGTTGAGCTTGAGATTGAGAATCAGGTACAAGACCAGTGATAACACAGCCAATGTGAGGTGTTATACGATAAAGTGAACTAACACTGGTTGGATCCAACAATTTATCAGGAATCTTTTTCTGTGTAACCACTACAACATTATTCTTACCTTTAAGACCAACCGATGTAACACCCGATTGATTAATAGCCTTAAAAGCATATTCAACTTGATACAATCGACCTTCCGGTGAGAAGATTGTAATATGACGATCAAAACCTGCACTACTTGTTCGTGCCATGACAGTTAGAGAACAAAGTTGATCACAATTAACTGATAGAAAGTAAAGAGAAAATCAAACAATTAAATGATTAGAAAAAAATTAATTAATCTTTTACTTAATAAACTCTCAAAATTCATTAAACAAAAATCAACAATCTCATGACTCAGCGGAAAACATGCGCACAAAGAAAAGCGCCAAATTCGAATACCAATTAACCATAAAGAAAGAAAAAAATTCCAATAATCATTTAAATCCAATTAATTAATTAATCAATTCAGATCACAGTTCGTCGTTTGTTGAAGATAAGATTTTTTTTTAATTTATTTTATTTTTGTTTAGACTTTTGCTTTGTATGATTTTACAATTCGCCACTTCGATTCAATTAGATTGTTATTCAATCTTTGCTATGGATTTAATTTGATTTGGTTTTATTGCTTTAAATTGGTAATTGGTGTTGATACACTGATTTAATTATTGAGTTAATTTAGGATTGGTGTGGATTGAGGAAAGAGATAAATGATTTTATTGGAATTGAAATTTAGATGAGATTGTCTTGGTTGATTGGAACTTTTTTCTCTTATTACAATTGGGAACAATTAAAGATTAGAACAGAAAAATGTTATTTGTGGTTCAATATCACAGGAATAATTAAAAGAAGTGATTTTTGCAATTCGTTAAATTGTTAAGTACAATTGATCTTTTTTTTTCGTGATGATTAAGACGATAATTTGCATTGTGGTTTAAATTGTGCCGATAGTTGATCAACTTTTACGTTGATAATCATGATAATCTTTTTCGATTCCACTTTGATTTTTTCCATAGGTATTCAGATTTCCCTGTGATCCTTAATGATGATTTATATATGATAATTAAATATTGTTGATTACAGAGTTAATTGATAACAATTTAAAGGGTAGAACATGATTTGATTTATATTTTTGCTCTGTTGTTAAATTGAAAAGATATGCAGATAAATTGTGAAAATTAGCTAATAAGTTGTGTGATTTTGTTAATTGTTGAATTATTGGTGAGTATTAATGTGATAAAATTGATGAAAGACGATTGATAATAAACATATGATTTGTTTTCAGTCTAATTATTTGATTATTTTATCGATATGTATGCAGACAATCAACCGTTCAATTCATTAAAGTGCTTGTAAATGTGGATGAGAGTGATGATGATGATGATGATGATGAGAGGGCGAAGAGTGATTTCCGTGTCCGGGTACAAAGTAAGGATGAGATCGATAATTAGTTTTTTGAAAATGCTGATGATTAGAATTGGAATGATTTAGAACATCAGATCTTAAATTATTATCACCTGAAAATCGAGACATCATTGCAAAATGGTGTGAAGATGAATGATGATGATTTACAATATGATTAGGTGAGTGATGAGGATGAGGATGCGGATGGTGGGTTAACAGAGGAGGTGGGGAGGGTAAAGATGACTGATGATGAAAATGTTGATTGGATGAAGATGAATCAATAATTGATTGTTCCGATTGTTGTTGTTGTTGAGCTCTTTGGTGATCAGTAGTTGATAGTAAATGATTTGATTGTTGCTGATTGTTTTGATGATTTGCATGATCAGATGATGTTGTCGATGATGATGATGATGAAGATGATGAAGATTGAAGTTGAGCAGTTGAATGTTGGGCTTGTTGTTGTTGTTGTTGATCCAATAGGTAGAGATGCCTAGAGAAAAAGGATAATAGAACAGAAAAAAAGTTAGTTAATTGTTATTAAATGAGAGATGATGATGATTAGTTAACGTGCAACTTGTATCTTCGTCACGTATTGACATTCCCATGAGTGAATTAAAAATTATCAACAATTAAACGTTTTACTTTTTTAATTTAACGTTCGTAAAGACAATAATAATAATAATATGTACAAGGAATCATTTGGTTAATTGCCAGCAAAACTGTTAATCTGTTAAATTAACTCTTTGATTGACCATTGTTTTAATTGTATTCTTAATGAGGAAGTGTAATTTGTAATGTTTAATAGCTCCTTCCATATATACAGTAAATGATAACTGTACATGTTTTAATTACTTTTTTCACACACCAATCATTTAGTTCTGATTAAAGTTAATTAACTATTTTGACTAAATTAATTTGAATAATTTACTCCTGATATAATATAAAACACAGAAAGAAATTAACAGAAAAATAAAACAAGAACAAACATTTAATTAAAAGAAAACCGAAAAATTATTAATTATCTTGATATTGAGAGAAAAAAAATCTTAATTGTTATTCGTTAATGTCTTAATTTCCTGAACAATTCAATTCTGAATATCACATTTAACAGGGTAATTGACTTTAATTAATTGGAGCTAATTAATTAAAGACAATAATAAAATCTCTCAGAATATAATATCTAAATTGTGATTAAAAATTCATCATGTAATCAGTCATAATTGTGATCAGGAAATCCGGTGACAATTAATTAACATAGAAAATTGATTCGACTTACCCATTAAATGTATTCTCAAGACAGTTTTGGACCTTATGAGAAAAAAAAAGTAAATTGAATTAGAATTAAATTTGATTAATGACGAGGATTGATTGTGGTCATTTTCTTCAATAATTAATATTGATTATTGAAAAGGGAAGGAAAAAAAAATTAACTGTTTAAACGTTAACGGTAAATCACTGACTCTATGGGAATCTAATTGCGTGATTGAACAGTTCGCGAATATTTTATTCATCATCATTATTATTGTTGTGGGATAGTTAATTTGATTGATTGATTATTACAGATTGTGGGTGGAAAAGGGGGGAGAGATGACGATTAATTAATGACATCAATTTAGATTATCATCACAAGGTTATTATTTTCATTTACTCACGATTGTTTGATTACTTGTAAATAAACGCAACAATCGTAAGTTAAATCTCAATGACCCTGTGGATGATAACCAATTATTCATTTACTATGATTATGCAAGGAGAGAGAGAGAGAGAAAAATTTATTCTCACCAATGATTATCTAACTGTTAATTTTCATTGTATTAATCAAGAAGGCATGAACACTCAAACGTAATACTAATAGTTAATCTCTATTTCTGTATATTTGTGTTTTTAGTACATTGGAAGGGAGAGAGAGAGAGAGAGAGAGAGAGAGGAAATAATTGATTGTAATCAACAATTAGACTTCTAAAATATAGTTTTCACTTTCAGGTTAATTAACTTGGACATTAATTAAAACATGATGAAAACAAAGAATATAAGAAGTAACCAAATTCATTGATCCAATCGGATTCACTTGAGTAAAAATATTTTTTCCCATAGAGATATTGACCCTTTTAAGTAGAGAGAGAGAGAGAGTGAGTGAGTGAGTGAGAGAGTGAGAGTGGGGTGATGATGAATGAAGGTGTGTAGGAGGAGGAGAAAGAGGGACGGTCGGTGGGGTGGATATTAGGTGAACATTTACTATTCATCTACTATTGGTATTATCATGTTCGGTGAGAAAGAGGACTAGGTTAACAGAAACAAAAAGTTGTCACTAATTAGGGAAACAAATTGTTGACAATTAGAATTTTGCTTGATTTAATGGACTCACTTGGTGCACAAGGGATGGAGGTGAACCAGGGTGAGCGATTGTTGATTGATGGGAATGGTTAAGATGATGTTGATGCTGTGGTTGTGGTTGAGATTGATGATGATCATGAGAATCCAATTGATTCAATTGATAACCATGTTGAGTATGAGGAGAATGTTGAATATTTTGATGTAATTGTTGTTGTTGTTGTTGATGGTGAACTTGATGATGATGGTTATGAGTATTGTGATGCTGCTGCTGTTGATGAGATGGTGAATGTCCAGAATATTCCGATTGATTTACTGGTCTAACAATTGAATCAACATTGTTAATTGTGTCCAGTTCAGAAGGACATGATTGCCTAGGACCAGGTTCAGGTGTATAAGTGAAAGTTAATCCGGTTGCATAGATTATCCCATCTTCACGAACCAAAGAAATTGGTACTTGGGTTGGATGACGAATCCATTCATATTCTTCACGAAATTCTGATGCCTGAGGTACCACACATAAAATACTCTCTTGACATCTAAACAGCGTAACAAAAGAAAAAGCAAAAATTCAATTCAATTGACCAACGAAAAAAAACAACAAAAAGGGGTTTTGTTTAAATTATCATCGTTTAAGATTCATCATTTAAATTTCGTTTTTGTTTGTTTGTCAGTTTTAAGTTTTTCGTTTGTTTGTTTACATTTGAGTTTAAATTCATTTGTATTAGAAAGCGACCCGGGATTGAACCCGTGATGTCGAGAACTAAGTTCAAGACTGTAACCTTTCGGCTACGGTTGCTTGAGAAAATTTTGATGTTGTTTAGTATTTAAAGTAATTTTTTGCTCTATGGAAAGTGTTAGTCTGATTGTTATCTTTTGCTAATTGTTGATTTGTTGTGATCAGAGAGTAAAGATGAAGAAGAGACTTATGAGTCTTGTGAGAGAAATGGAAGTTGTAAAACATTTGCTTGTGATATTTTTCTTTTTTTTTCTTTGTTTACCTGAAAAACGTTTCCGTTTCCACGTCTGCAAACCAAACTTTCAAATTTTCGGTAAAATTTTCGCCAGTCAATTCCAACATGGCAACTTCACCTCCACCGTTAAGATTAAGGTTATTTACAATTGGAACTGGACTAACTGGACCTGTTGAGTTGATTGTTCCAATTTGATCTGTAAGGCCATTCCCATGGGTAAAAGTGTATTCAGCTTTATCGGTGCTAATTATTGTCCATGAAGCACCATCGGTGATCACTTCTTTGTTTGGTTCCTTTGGACAGGGTGTTGCCTGGAATTGGATTATCCTTTCCTGAGATAAACAGAGATACATTCTCTCGGTATCTTTCATGTAAAAGGCACATTTATGTAATTGGGAAACTGGATCATCGGCATCTAATAGAGCATTTTGCTTGTCTACCTTACGAATTACCAATCTTGGTAAGGCCATTCCAGTCACGGAGCAAACAAGTTTCACCGTTGATCCATAATGAATATAACCATCTCGAACTGTGAATTCCTCAGATTCCGATTCGTTGTCATCAACTGAATCAACATCCACCATGATGAGCGATTCACCCGAAGATATTTAAAGATAATGAAAGTAATACAAACATTTACAATGAGAAATCAAGGAGACCCAAAGAATTGATTGAAAAATAAGATAATTCAAATCAAGATGAAGAAAAATGTGGATAAGCGTTAAATCATTTGGATTAGTGATTAAAACAACCTGAGATATAATTTTAACTAATCTGGATTAGGATTAAGAAGAAATAATCATCTGATAATGATCAGTGTATGTCATTTGTTTGAACCGATCACACGAATGGAAAATGTTTCATTAAGAGTACGATGTTTATAAATTGCTACAATTAAGCTCAATTATCCAATATGGAAACATTGAATTCTCATGAAAACAAATTTCATTTGATTTCAGCAAACATGTAAAAAAAGAATGAAAAAAATGACATGAAATCTTCCTTCAAGGTTAATCATCTCAATTAATCTTATGGTTATCTCTTGATCGGACAAATTGTTACCAATCTAATTCATCGTTGACACTGGTAAAGGACAAATCAACAAGTTACAGGTAAATATCAACATTTGAAAGGTAACAATTTATGTTATGTTAACTGTCATCATTTATTGAGTTCGGTAAAGATTCAGATAAATGCAATGAAAATGACAATCTTGGTGACAAATTGATTGTGATTTGTGACAAGAAAACAAAAGTTTAGTTTCATTTTCTTGTTGTTTTTATATTGTAAAGTGATTAATATACTCACGTAAATGAATTGTAAATGCTCCCCATTGAGATGAACTCGCATGAAAATTATTGTTTTCAACATGAAGATAACGAGTTGAGACTGTTTGAGATCGAAGTCGATTGAACAAGGCTACTTTTGTTCCCGATGCTATACACACTGATGATTATGAACAGGATGGAATAGATAATAACAAGAACAATAATTAATCACTAATCATCGAGTATTCGATCAATTAATCAGTCGTTACTTACAATCTGCATTCTTAAGTGATTGTTTCTTCTTGGAGGGTTTGGAAATGACCTTAATCCGTTTGGAATAGAAAACACCAATATCGTCGGCATTTGCATAAAACATTTTCACCGATAACATGAAATGTTTTCGTTTATCTGAATCACTTATATACAGAGTTTTGGCTGCACAAAAGTTCTGGACAATCGGACGATTGGGTGGACAATGGACAATGGTCAATGAGAAAATGGAATGGATCAATATCAAGAATGAAATTGGAAATTGGAAATATTGGAAAATGGAAATGAAAGAATTGAGCTAATTACCTTTCCATTGAAATCTAATTGTTGCATTTCTTGGTCTGAATTACCGATTCCGATGAAGGCACAAATTTGTGTTGATGATTCTGATTGTCCAGCTTGTATCATTTGCTGTTGTCTATGTGACCAACCTTGACCATAGAGATAAATACATGGAGGTGGACAAAAGAATCGCTTCTCGTTTCCATAAGATTTTTGGGCGACCTTTGCATGTAATATAACTATTTTCATCTCTTTACGCTCACGAATATATTGTCTCATGATTTCTCTGTTGAAACTACCAACTACACCAGAAATTGTTCCAGTCGTTGATGATGCAGTTACTGAAACTAATGGAGATGTTGTCTTTCCTTTGTTAACCTGTGAAGGCATCGGTGTTATTATTGTCCCTGTCGTACTTGATCTCGTTAAATTGGTCCCATCATCGTCGCTATTACCCCCACCACCTCCATTACCATCAACACCATCATTCGGTAAACCAGATTTCGATAAAGGACTTGGTGAACCGTGAACCTGATTAGGTATCATTAGAATCAAATTATCGTCTAACGATCAACACAATATGATCTTGATTATTGTTACTGTTTTTCAGTTTTCTATAAACTTTGATGATTTAGGATGATAATGTTGATCAATAACAAAAGTCTGTAAAGGAAAAGACAACAGAGAACAAAAAAAAAATCGAAAAACAATTGATATTATTGTAAGTACAGTAAATCTATTTTGTATTATACAATTATTATCATTAATTTTGTGAGAGACTGTGATTTGCTTGATTGATTGATTATTGTTGTTGATCAACATCAACAATCATAAAATATTAACCTTTCACTCCAATGATTTTTTCCCAATTCCCATAAACATCATCAACAATTTACACTTTTTATCATCATTACCCAACAATCAACACTTCTTTTTTTTTCATCATCCATTCAGTTCCGTTCAATTAGTACATGGAATATGATCATGTTTCCATCAAAGAAGCAATAACAGACAAAAAAATCAACAGAATCAATGGTAAAGTGTAAAGAGAAAAAAAATTCATCGAATTCATTGTAACTTAGAACATTTTTGTTTTCTTTTTTCATTCTAATCCTTTGTTAATACTTATCATTTTTTTCTTCATTCTGATTCAGTTTACTGATACAAACTTGTTGATAACATGAGCTTACGCACATGATGGTGTTTGGAATAAGAAGAAAAAAAGTTCTGATGAATTCATTAAACCATGTAACTTTTTCATGATGGAATATAAAAAAACAAGGAAGAAATTAATCAAACAACAAATTGATTAGAATCTCACCAAGTCCATCTTTAATCAACCTCGAAAATAATAATTAATGATCATAACAATAATTGAATGACACAAATGGATAACTGATTATTCAAGTGATCATTAAATCATTCATTCAATATACAAGAGTAATACACACTCAAGGTAATTAACAATTAATTAAGAAAAATGTTTATCACTGATTCTTCAACCATTCCTGTAAATATAAATTGCCAAAAATTAAGTAACTGATGATAACAATTTATGAATATATGATAACCTTATTAATAGATTGTTATAATCACGCAAATTAATCATTTAAAATAATTGTTAACTATTCAACATCAAATCAATTAACTGATTAAACGTTAATCTCCAGGTAAAATGATTTGATTTAATGTAAACACAGATTCATATAAGCTTTAACAATCAGTTGAATTATCAATGAAAAACCTTAATCAACAACAATTAAATACTAATTACTTATCAATTTCACTTTCTTCTTACCTTTATGATACAGACTAATAATCACAATTAAACTACTGGAAACAATTGTTACTTGACGATGGTTAATTTGCTAAAAAAAAGGTGATCTTAATCATGGTAATCAACATAATCATTACAATACCATCATCATAACCCTTTATTATTATAAAGTTTATTAAACTTTATCATCTTGATTGTTGTTATTAGATTATACATTTAAATTACAGATGACAATTTACAATTGAGATTACATTGTTCTGGTGTTCCAGGAACAACAATTCCAGCAATTAGTTTACACCTAAGGTAATACCCATTACATTATGAAGATAATCTTCCTCATCATCATCATCATCTTCTTCTTCTTCTTCTTCATCCCTCTGAACAACATGGTGACTTTTGGTGAGAACTTATTATTACTATGATTTTCCAAGTTTCAACGTGTCAAATTTACTCCTCAATTCTGAACCTGTTCCTGTTGTTGTTGTTGTTGTTGGCATAAAGTCCTAAACGATATTTCAATGAATTGAACTCAGAGTATTTCGGTTTACTACTTGATGATTGTTATTCTGTGTTTTTCTTGTATGTGAGGGTTAATGTGCTCAGAAAGATATAAACTAAACTCAAGTTTTGACTTACAGGTAGGTTACACCTTAGCCCGGTCGCCGACGACTTTACACCGTGGGAACTCACAATTATGTTGATGTTATATGTATGATGTAGGTGCAAATAACCATGAACACATGATGATGATGATGAGTATACATTGGATTATAAGTACAATAACATTAACAAAATTGTGATCAAAATGAATTGCAAGAAAATATATTTACATTTATATATACGTTAGAACTTTTTTTAGAACATTAAGACGAAAGAGAAAGGGAAGCAAATTCGATTCGAAAGTTATGATTAACCTTTCCTAATGTAATAATTGTAATAGTATTTGAAGACAATTTAAATGAGCCTGATGATAATGATGATGATAATAAAATTACTCTGATAATCAGTTGATGATTTAAAATGCTCAATAATAACAATAATAATGATCTGATTACAATTATCATTTCATGAACATCGAATCTGTAAAAAGAAATGAAAATTGTTTCAGAACTTTTTTTTCCCCTCAACTTTCACCAACGACAATTAACTTGTTTTTGATTATTTATTATCTCTCAATGAATTAAATAATCAATTGAATGGAAAGTGTTTTCTTTTCAAAATTAATGAATTTGAATTAAATTGTCAAAAGTAAATCAATCAACAGATTTAATGATTGATAATATTTGCGAGAAACGTAATTTTCATCAATAAATATATATGAAAAAAAATGATGGATATTTAATTGTTAGGGACAATTTAAATTGGAATAATTAATTGCAAGTTAGGAAGAAGGAAATAAAAGTAAAGCAAATTAATTTTATTGTTAATCGTTTTCGTTGAAAACATGAAAATAGGTCAAAATTGATATATAATATATAAGAAAAAGGCATAATTATCAATGGAGAAAATCATTAATTGTAATCAACATGATTGAGAATTGAATTATCTTTAATTGTGATTGGCTCTCTTCTTGAATATTGATCAACAAATGACTTTGAAAACTAAATACAAATATAAAGGTAAGTTTAAAGGCGTAACCAGTTTCTGTTTAATCTCCGCCTTCTTAGCTTAACCTATAGCAATCGATGAGGATGAAGATGAAAATTTCATCTTCCTCATCCTCATCTTCATCCTCATCATCTTCATCATTATCTTCATCCCGTTTTTACATTGAATAGATGAGGATGAAAAGGGGTTGATGAAGATAATGAGATAATCTTTTTTAATTCTATTAAATTTCATGGAAACAAAAGGATGATGATGATGATGAGGAAGATAATGAAGATAATGAAGATTAAATGTCATTCTCGAACTTTATTTCTCAGGTCATTTTTATCGTCGCTGTTTAATATTAAATGATGATCATTATTTTTTTCTTCTTCTTTCTTTTTTATTCATTGTAGGAATTAAAGATTTTACTGAAACTATGAGGATGATAATGATGTTGATTATCATCTTGTTGTTGTTGTTGTTGTTGTTGTTGGACAAAGGGGCGGCCATGACCTTGACAAGTTATTTCTCAATGATGATGATGATGATGATGAGGATCTTCATCTTCCATGGGATAGAAGTGATCTTAAAGGTTCCCAGAGTAGTCATGATAATCATAATCAAGATAATGATGTAACTGTGTGTTTATCTGATTGTCTTCATTATCATCATCTTCCTTGTTTTTTTTTAATATACTTCACTAGTTGATGATCATCTTCATCATCTGAATATGATAATACATAATGATGATGAATACTGAATTGTATGAAACATGGAAAACACAAATTAACTAATGAAATTATTTCACTAACATGAAAAAATATCATGATGATTAGTTGAAAGAAAGAGAAAAATAGTTTCATATATTAATAGATATAAATGAAAAGTTCATTATCATGAACAAGAAAAAAGATTCTTGAAATATTGAAACATCAAAGATCAAAACAAAAATCTCGCAATAGGACCAATTAATGAATTAATCCAAATCAAATTAATTCATTGTTACAAATTCATCCGATAATCTTAATAATAATAATAATATTCTAATACCCTTGAGATAAAGGTAAAGATTCAGATTATGAGAGAGGTTAATTGTAAAGGTATCAGAATTGATTGTAATGAATGAGGACAATCAAGGATTGAATTAAAAAAGGGACAATGATTAAAGTGGATGTTTAGTTTATGTATTAAGAGGTGTTCACTAATTAGAAGGAAAAACTTTAAACAATCGTAGCGTCGTAATGTCTAGTCCTAGAGTCTTGAACAATACCTTAAATTAACGGCAATTTAATGGGCAATTTGATGGTATTAATTAAATTAAAATCAGAGCACAATTAGTTTTAGAAATGTGTGTCAATGTAAATGAAGTGAAAAATGTTATTTTCAATTACATTAAATTGAATCCCTCAGATCGACCTTATCATGTGTTTATTAAGTTCAAATCGCTAGGAATAAGTAAAAATTTAGTTTATAATATTTTCGAACGTGTGAAAAATGGTCAATCGATACAAAGAATACCAGGTCAAGGAAGAAAAGCGATAAAAATGACCCCAAATCGACTAAATAGCTTCAAAAAATTCGTCGAAAATAAACAGTGTTCAGTTCGATATTTGGCCTCAAAATTTAACATTTCGACATCTTATGTCCACAAGTTATTAAAAACTCATGGATTCAAGTACCGTAAGTCGATACAAGCACCAAAATCGTCGCCAGAGCAGAAAAAGAGACAAAAAAAACGGCTACGAAATTTGGTTAAAAACGATTTTTCAAAAAGTTCGTTATTGGCAATCGTCGAGGATGACGAAAGTTACTTTCCGTTGGATAGGTCACTTAGCCATGGATTCTACACAACGAATGTCAACGAAGCTCCCGATGACATTCGTTTCCATTTTAAGGCCAAATTCGAACCTAAACTTTGTGTTTGGATTGCCATCAGTGCGAAAGGTTGTAGTTCACCTTTTTTTGTTCCCGCTAAACATGCTCTAAATGCTGACCTTTATTCAAAAAATTGTATTAAGGATAAACTAGTTCCTTTCCTTGAAAAGTATCATGGAGATAATGAGTATATCTTTTGGCCTGATGGCGCTAGTTGTCATTACGCTAAATCTACTATCGAAATGTTTGATGCGCTTTCGATAAAATTCGTGAAAAAAAACGAAAATCCGCCGAATATTCCGCAACTTCGGGTGATCGAGAGGTTTTGGAGTCATTTAAAAAATAAGGTCTATGAAAATGGCTGGAAAACTGATAATTTCGACTGTTTAAAACGTCGAATTACTTCGAAAATTAAAAGTTTCGACAGTACTTACTTCGAGCGATTATTTCAAAATACTAAGTCACAAATTCATTATGCCGCTAAGAATGGCCCATTGTCAGTATTGAGAGAACATAATAAACTTTGAATTTTTAATTTATCTTTTCTGGTTATCGAGTTATCGATATTTGAACTTTTTCCTTCTAATTAGTGAACACCTCTTATGATTAAAAGTCCTGAATAGATTGTACTTTTTTTTGTATTAACCGTAAATTGTAGGGCTACAATAATAGCATCAGATGCAACGGTTCCCAGCATTTAGTATATTCAACTGAACCCGAAACCTTATCTTCAACCTTAATATTATTTATTATCATGAATACAAAACTAATCATCATCATTTTGCATCTTCATCAGTCTCATTACTAAATTTTCAATCATCAAAATGATTAAATACTTTAAGTTAATCAAACGATGAAGAAATTGAGAAAATTCTGAATACGTTTAATTGTTGTTCAAATGTTATCGAAAAACTTAATTGAGTAATTTAGCCACTAAACATTGATTGATTCATGATCGTTTTCATGATGGTCTTAATGATTAACATGATTCTTTCAAGTTGTTATTAACTATGATTAGTTAATGATCATTGAACATGATGATTTTTCTTGTTTTTTTTATCGTGATTTCAATGAATTTCATTCTTGTTTCTCAAGAGAAAGTGAATCTTTAGCATAAAAAAAAGTTCTTTATTATCATTATAAGAAAATGATAATAGGAAAATATTATTATCTTAATGATGACGAAAACAACATGATGATAAACATGATAAAGTTATCGATGGATAAACAGTTAATATAAATAAATTCTGTCTAACTTGTTGACTTATTACCTGTGATTTTTACCTGAGTTTACATTTCGTGTTATCTAATCGTTTACACATTCATTTATTACGGAAAACAATTGTAGATTTGTTAATTTAGTTTATTTCTAGAGTTACAATTGATTGCTTTCGATTATATTGTATATAGAAATTGATTGATGATCTTAATAGTAAATGAATTACAAATTATCAATCTCAAGTGATGAGAATCTAAGTACATTGTTTGATTTTCTGTTTCTAATCTGATTGAATCAACATCGATTAATAAGAAGGAAAAAAAATAAAACAATTTATAACATAATAATAAGGTATGACCGGTAAAGAATGGAAGTAATATTTTAAAACTTTCGTGGTTATTATGATTTTGAATTTATTTTCTTGAAATTAGTATATTTTTTAATGACCAGTTTTTACCTTCAATTCAATATATTTTTCGAGCTGTTTCGATTATGAAAAGTTGTGAAAATTTCGATTTTTCGAATATGTACCAAAAGAAAAAAGTGAAATTTGTTAGAGGTAAAGTTAGATAAAAAGCTAGCTCTTCAAGAAAAGAAAGCCGATGATGAAAATTCTAATTTTAAGTTATTAATGAAGGTTGTTTTAATATGCCAGAATGTTTTAAGAAGAAAAAAAATTATTTTTTTAAGTCGAAAATTCGAAAAAAGTTCGAACCGGATATTGCGTCATTTTTTCTCAAATTCGTTGGAACTTCGAATTTTTTTCACAATTTTATTTGCAAAATCAATTTCAATCCTTACTCTTCATCGAATACTGCCGAAAAAATTTTCAAATTATCTCGAATAGTTGAAAAGTTAATAATGCTGTTTAAATTGTCGCGCGAATTCAATAAAAATACTCGATTTTACCGATCTAAATTAAAAAAAATTGTCCTAATTAGTTAATTGTTTTCCTAATACATGAAAATTTTATATCATTGTGAAGCTCAAATTGTGCTGATTATGAATTTATTATCGAAAACTTAGTCATAGCTAACAAATCAGATTAATTAAGATCGAAAAAATTATTTAGAATTTTCGACGATAATTTGATCGAAGTGATCTGGAGAACGGACTTTTGCTAAAATCGATTATTTTAACCTCACATTCAACTTCTAGTTATTCCAAAAGTCTATCAGAAAAAATTCATACACAAATTCAATTTCATTAATTAATTAATAAATTTCAAAGTTTACTTCCATTCTTTACCGGTCATACCTTATAATAGATATTAACTATTAATTGCATCAGTAAATTAATATTTTCCTTTTGTATAAATGAGTTAATAACTTATTCATGATGCAAATCTATTCAGTTATTAGTTGTAAATTGTTAGTACTATGTAATTATTATCATACTCTGTTAATCAATATGTAAGTGACTAAATTTTTCTGTAATTTACTTTTGTTACGGTTAATCAATTGATTAACTATTGGGACTTTTGTCAAGTTGAGATTACATTTGATTCCGGATATTTGGTTTACTCGATTTGTATTATTTCAAGGGATATTGGGATGAGGATGATAATCATGATGGTGATGACAGAAAGAGAGAGAGAGAGATGATGATGATGAAGATAAAGAAAGAGCATAACTAATTCATCTTTTCACTTTATAAGTTTTTGTCTCATTCGATAACAAGCTTGAAATTAAAAGGGAATCGAAGGTAACATTGTAAACATATGGAATAATTCCCAGAATGAAGATAATAATAAATATATAAATTGAAGCATCAGCAGTTAAGGTTTATCTTCATCATCATCTTCATCTTCATCATCATTATCATCCTCTTTGTTTGGGTTTTCGGTTGTATAATAAAACAAAGATGATGTTGGAACTGAGAGAGAAAAAGCTTTTCCACTCAATCAAATCAGATTCAACAGAAAACGATATTATCATCATGATAAATTCTGGTTCCAAGAATTAACCAGAATTCACTTTTTTTTCCATGATAATGATTAAGATAATAATTTGTGATAACAATCAACAAACGCAATCCATCAATGAGCCAATTGAATCCTCATTGATGTAACTTTACATTTGAATATGATGATGGTGACAATTTAACAACAATTATCAGCAACATTATTATGTTACAATACATATAGTTGATAATTAAAACTCCTCCATCATTATCAAGATAATTTGATAATAATAATACACCAAATGATAACCATGGACATTTTTTTTCCACAGATAAAAGTTCAACAAATTATTAATAGTTAACAATAGTAATCAATGATTTTAATCATTTAATTATCGATTAATAGTTTGAAGAAATAGATTGTATAAGAAGAAAGCACATTATATTAATATACTTACATTTAAATTGAAAATTTCTTCTCAAAATTAATCATAATCATCAACATGATGATAACAATAATAATTAACATCCAAATATTGTTCAGTAAATGATTTAACAATTGGAGTAGAAAATGCAAAACACAATCAATACCAATGGACATGAAATGTATTTAAAGTTAACAATTGATTGTATTAATAGATATTGATTGTTTTCCTATTAAATTGATTCAAAATTTGAAAGTTAAAGCATTTTAATGGTGAACCACAGGAATTGATTAAATCAGCTGAGTGATAAAAACAAAAAGGGAGTGAGAGAGAGAGAGAGGAGAGCTGCAAATGTTATTATCTTTCAATGAAGATGAAAAGTGAATGATGTTTTTACCATTGAAATAAATGGATTCAAAATGAACCGATACAAAAACCTATGGGCTTTTTTCATTTAAATGCTCTG
This sequence comes from Panonychus citri, assembly GCF_014898815.1. Lineage (NCBI taxonomy): Eukaryota > Metazoa > Arthropoda > Arachnida > Trombidiformes > Tetranychidae > Panonychus > Panonychus citri. The sequence goes on along the minus strand of NW_026515523.1, from coordinate 133,078 downwards.
GGAATCAATCCATATGTTATATATATTATTACTTATCATTCCCATTTAATATACTAACAACAACAAAATTACATAGACTTATCTTCCTCCTCTCTTCATCCTCTTCCTCCTACCCAAAGAGCTCCAGTACCTCCATCATCCTCATCATCACCAACAATATAATGTACGATCACTTTTGTCTAGTTTTTGTCTTGAAAATTGTTCCGTCTCATTTGTAACCTTTTTTTTCTTCTTCATGATAATATTGATTATTATCTTTGGGATTGATGAATTATGATGGTGGTAAACTTGATAGGGAATTGGGTTAATGTAATTTACCGTTAGAATATGATGAATACAGAATCGAAAGTGTGAATTCTGACCTTGACTTTGTTTTCACTTTTCTCATTTATGGGTAATACACATCGGAATATTTTTAAGGGAATTTAACACCTTCTCATCATCATCATCATCATGGTCCAGTCTAGTTATTTTTACATCATCTTCATGATGATGATGATGATCATCATCATCAAATCCACTGTTCAGAACATTTTCACTCTATTTTCATGTGAATAAAGGCAAGAGAACAGAAATTTTCTTACCAAGTTTTTTCTCGCATTCAGCAAGTTCTCACTTCCAATAACATTGTTTCTCTTCCGAAATCATCATCACCTTGAGAAGAAGACAGTGAATCTTTTTCCTTTTCATCATCATCAACATATTATTCTGATGATTATATTATATTAAGTTCAGTTGGGTTCAGATTCCAAATATAATTCAAATAATGGAGTAGGAAAAAAAACTGAATCTGAAACTTTCCCTTTCTTTTGTCGCCATTTTCAAGGTAAATCGTTTACCTTTTTCATTCTGATGATTAACAAATTCAAGGTTTTTGGTGACAATAATTGTAATCATTTTCATGATACTTGGAATCTATTTACCATCAAGTCATTTACTCATAAACATCATTCACATTCTGAATTGATGAATGAATTTCAAACTTATGATAAAGTTAATAAACTTTTCATTTGATTTATCGGACTTTGTAATGGAAACATTGATTTAATGTAATTAGTTAATTGTTCCCAACTTAATTGTTTGATTGTTTACCATGTGAACCCTCTTGTTGCTGTCTGTATCAAATATAATTGTTACAATTTAAATGAACTATTAAAGTATTAAAAGATTTACTATTATTTAAATTGTATCAGAAACTTTTTTTTTCTCAGATATGATTTGTTAATTTAATTGTTAACATTAAGTGTTTCTAATTGTAATAATTTAAGTGATTAAACTAGATGATGGTGATGGGGTTAGATTGTGATCAGATTAACAATCAAATTAACCTCACGTTTTCAACTTGATATAATTAAATCAAAACAATTAGTGTTATATAAATATTGAGATAATCAGATTGAAGTAATTAATTTAATTAAACAATTTTTAAGAACATAATGATTAAGAAAATAGGTAAACTACTTACGTTTAAGTGGTTGATATGATTAAGATGATGTTTTTAGTTAATAACAATTAACTAACCTCTCGTTGTGAAGCTTGACAATCAGCTGATCAATTGAATGCGCAACAACAACACATAAGAAAAATCATAAAGGAAATTAAACTCAAATTGTTGATTTAATTGCTGTGAACAATTTGAGAGTTGATTGTTTGATTATTCATTCACAATTTAAAAAGATACATTGTTTTAATTGTTCACTTTGAATCCAACATACAAGTTTCAACGGTATTTATTTATAATGACATTTAAATTTTGCATTTGTAATTGTTGTTGATGTTAATCTAATTGTCAGATTGATTAAGTAAACATTTAGATTTGGGATTGATGAAAGATTGATGAAGATTAAAGATTGACAATTATATAGTTTTAATTGTTTACATTAAAGCACAATTTAATACAAAGTGATACATTTGATGGTTATAATTGGTTGATTCAATTGAGAGATAATAATAATGATGATAATTAATATTAATTGTAACGGAAAAACAGGTTAGTGATCAGTTAAATGTTGATTTGAATCATGATTAACCACTAAAGTGTTTGGATTAACATTAAATGGGAGGATGAAGGTGGATAATTAAACTTGACAATGGGAGGAGGTAAGAGAGGTGAAGGAGGAGATGATCAGTGTTATGTGAAAGGTTAAAGGGTAAAAAGGATTCAGGCCAAAGGTTGAACTCATTGGATTGAGGTGGAAATTTAGATTGACCAAAGGGCTTGGAGTGGATAAAATGATTTCTATTAATAAATGAGAGAGATACTATGATGGTTAATGGAAATTGGTGATAGGAGAAAGTGACAGAGAAATGATAATATGTATTGACGATGAATTGGACTTGTTCGAGTCGAAGCAGATGAAGATGAAGATGAAGATGATGATGATGATAAAATGTTTCCATGGAAACGAATATGAATGGTAAAAGTAAGAGAAAATGAAAGAAGATGCTAAAAGGTATCATTTAAATTCAATCTCATCAATGGAACTTTTTTCCTTCCTAATTATCATCAGTAAATTAACTTAAATCATTACCATGATCGTCATTTGATTAACAATCAATGATGATGAAACTTTTGTTTTCTTTCATCCAGTTAATGGTTAAATCTAATGATTTAAAGCTTAATGATTATTTTAAATTGTTTTCTGTTGATCGTGTTCACAATTTAACCCTTTTTTTTGCAAATACGAGCAAAATAGTAACAATTAAAATTGATTATAATCAATCGATTGGTAGAAAGTTAAATAAATAAATAAAAAACAAGTTGATTATCTTTCCAAGTTAATGAATCAATCATAATTTAGATGATAATCTTAATCAGTGTTTTATATAATTTCAATCTATAGTTGAGACAATCATAGTCGATGATTGTAACTATATCATCTTCATGATTGAATTGTGAACAATTGAAACTAACAGTTGATGTAATATAACATTAAATCAAGTTAATCATCTGGATAATTATTAAGTAAATTTAATCCATGAAAAAAGATTAACAAAAAAGTAGGATAAAGATTAACTTGACTACCGTTAGATTAAGTTAAATAATAACAATAATCATGAAATTGTTGTTATTGAATTAAATGATGATTAGGAAGAAGATAATCTTTAATAATAGATGCGGAAAGATGATAAAGATGATAGTGATGATACTATTGGATGATAGCAGACAATTGATGATGACGCTGATGATAAACTTTGAAGGTGGCCTTAAGACCTCCGTCAACGATTTTTTTTTGTTGGACTCAACCTCAATTAACTTTAATCAAATTTAATCAACACCCTTTCATTGTAATCAGCCAACAGCAACAAAAAAGGAGAGACGATGAAGATGACAAGAGAGAGAGAGAGAAAGAGAGAGAGAGAGAGAGAGAGAGAGAAAGAGAGAGAGAGAGAGAAACTAGGTCTACTCAACCTTTCATTCTTATCTTTTTTTTCATCATCATCATCTTCATCTTCATCTTCATCTTCATCTTCATCTTCATCTTCATCTTACCTGTGCCAAAGTATCACAACTACTACTTTTGTTGATTTTGGGGATGATGTTAAACTGGCTTGGTGAGTTTCAATGCTGAAAGACTGTCTATTGTATTGACGATGATCTTCATATTTTATCTTCTTTATCATCATCTTGAAAAAAAAGATCTGATGAAACTCAATCAAGGATAAATCATAATTGAATTTACTGTCTGAACAATTTAGCTTTTTTTCACTGATATCATTTTATTTAATATTATAAATTTCTCGATTCATGTTCTGATTTTATAGTAACTTTTTTTTTGTTATTACTTTAATTGATTGACCTTTTTTTATTGTTGTTTGTACAAAAAAAATAGTTAAATAATTACTGTTATTGATGATTATTGTGATTAATAAAGAGTTGATTGAAAGGTAACACCACAATTGATTATATTTTACATCTATTATAATATCAACTTGCAAAAATTGCACTTGCAACTTGAACTTTGTCTTACTCGAACTCAAATTCGAGGTTCGATTGATCAAAGTGATTGACGCCCTCTATTGATACAAAAGAACATGAGAAAAACAAACCTCATAGTAAAACAATCACTAAATTGTTACCATTAATCAGGCGAATAACAATTAACCATCACACCTTTTCAATAATAAATTTGGATTACAAAATTATGACAATCGATTTGATTGAAAGAAAAGTAAAAAATAAGGTCAACATGATTGTGGACAATGAGCCTGATTATATTGAAACGAGAATCATTATGATTAGAAAATGGTGATGATAAAAAAAGACTCGATGATTTGATTCCTAAGGATGAATAAGTTTGAACAAGGATGTTTGTGGTTTACCTGACTAACTCAATATCATCATAATCACTTACCTTTGATAGTGATAAGATGATGATGATGATGATAAACTATTTCAACCATAACACTGAGGGTGGATGATGAGGTGGGTAAGAATATGAGGTGAAGGAAAAAAATTGAAGGTGAAGCAGAGGAAGAAAAAAAAAGTTTCACAAAAATCATGGAAATTGTTGATTACACCATTGATTCAGTTCAATTGTCTGTGACCCCTTGAAAGAAAAGTATCTTATCATTAACTAGATGATAAACTTGATTATCATCAATAATTTAAACCATTAGTTAAACACGAATCATCATCATGTTCAACACCTTAACACCTTTGTATTAATAAAAACCCCTCGAAACTCAATATCAAGGTTAACCTTTATTTCAATTGTAACGAAACTTGAAAACAATTACAAAGTCCACAGGCACAACAATCAAATCTAATTGTGCAAATAGTGCTTCTAATTATCTGGTAAATCATTTAGACTACCTCATAAATCACAACAATTAGCAGGGACAATCATAGTATACAATATAAATAAATTATTCCTACTCGACTGTACTATTAATTGTGATTAAACTAACAAAGTTGTTGGTAAACTTTTGAATTAACTTTTAATGAATTCATGAATGAAAAATTGAGTTACTAATAACCAATGATTATATTATAATGATTAAACTGATTTAAGGTTATCCCTTAGGCTAAATTGTTGTGGTTTAACAATGTCAAATCTTAATTGCTAGACTATAAACATTTTCAACGGATCCATGATTATGATTAAATCATGATTACGATTATTATATTAATATATATATTTAATTAATGAGTTAATATTAAAAGTCTCCCCCTCAGGCAATTATCATGAAATCATTTTTTTTTATTACTAATTGTCTCTGATTAATCAATGTAACTATGATTAGATTAAAAAGTTTTTCTCTTTAATTATTTATATATTGTTTTCATGATTATTATTATTGATAAATAATTGAATCAATTGATTATCAACAATAGATAAACTTTATTTTTAATGATGTGAACAAAAAACAACAACAACAACAACAGTAATTGCAATGATTAATAATCAGACCCGAAAAGTTAAATGATAACAATCAAAAGTTAATCATCAGAAATACAATAATTTAACAATATTTATTTTATACTAATGATAATGTTTAATTTTGATTGTGATTGTGATCAATTATTTAATTGTTTTCCATACAGTTGATATTGAGCTTGTTGATTGTTTTAAATGTCAAAGTAAAAAAGTTAATTGGTCAAGATTTATTATTATAAGCTAATTATGACAATTTAATTGGTACAATAATCAAATTAATTTCCTTTGAGATTGATTGATTTTCAATTTAATCTGTCAACATTATAATCATCATGACGATTTAATAATTAATCTTGTCTTGATTGAAATATTTGTTTATCAATTGTTGATGATGTTTAATCAAGGATAACTGTTAATCTGATTAGATTTGGATTTTAAATTACTTTTTATATTTGAAGATTAACAAATTGAGTGATTAACAGAGATTTAGATTTGATTGACAATTTCCGGTAACAGTTATTATTATTATTTGAATGTAATTGAATTGTAATAACTTTTTTTTCCCTCAAATTGATTGTGTGTGTTGATTAGTGTAAATATAAAATGATTTGAGTAAAATTGTTCAATAAATGAAAGTGCATCATGATGATTAATCATGAACATGAATGAATGAATCAGAATAATAATGATTCACTTGAATTTAAGCTGATAAACATAACTATCAACAATTTGTTGATAATAATGATAAGGATGAGGATGATTAAAAAGAGACCACCGAAGCGTAATAATGATTGGCCCAATCATCACAATTAAACTTGTTAAGATTGATGGTTTAGAGTTAATTTGATACTTAAATAGACTGAGATGAAAACATTGGTACAAAATTAATGTGTTGGTAATATTATTTATCGAAATTTTCATGGAAAAGAGGGAGAGGGAAAAGCCCTTGGGAAGATGAGGATGAGGATGAGGATGAGGATGGAGAAGGTGAAAAGTAAGTATGATGATGACGGAAATGAAATACAAGTTGAAAAAGTTTCTTTTTTACAATAGAAGATGAACAAAATCTTCAGAGAAGATGATGATGATGGAAGAAACATCTTCTCAGGATTTGCAACAAAAATTATCTTCTTTTCCTCTTTCTCATCTTCATCTTCATCTCCATCCTCATCACCATTCTCATTAGAGAGTATCATCTTGTTTCATTTTTCCTGCTTCTCGTTAATTCCCAAGAAAAAAGATCGTTTTAATATTAAGACAATAATCAGAACGAAGACAAAATGAAAGTAAAGGGATGGAAAGAGTTTCCAAAGATGCGGTGAGATTATCATTTATTAGCATCAGAGGGAGTGTAAAGTTAGAAACTGAGAAGACAAAGTGAAAAAGTTCATTGATAAATCAATCAAAAGTTTCAAATTTGAATTAAAAGCTGATACAGTTAAAGTATCATGATGAATCAAACAGAAGATAAACAAAACTTCAAACAAGATTCTGAGATGTGAGTGTCTCTCCCTCTCTCTCTCTCTCTCTCTCTCTCTCTCTCCTCTCTCTCTCTCACTTTTAGCCTGGAGATGATGATAACGATGAAGACAGAAAGTTACCTGAAGCTTGAAGGTGAAAAAGCGTAGCTACTTCTCTCCCGTGGGAAAGTACAGAATAGTAGTAATAGTAAAATAGTTGAGCAAAAAAGGGTAGTTTCAACTTTCTTTCTTTCATCATCTCTCTTCCTCCTCCAGAATCATCATCATCATCATCATCACCACCACCTCCTCATCCATTGATGCAGCTTCATTTCATTCCTGAATCAACTCTGAACAAAATGTAAAATATGAAGAAAATTTATTTTTTTTTGAAAAGAAAAAAAAACAAATTGTTTTCCCACAATTTCGAGTCCTTTTAACAACAACAACAATAAACAGTAGCCAACACATGATGATAATGATGTTGATCAGGATGAGGATGAGGATGGAGATATGGCAATGATGACGATGATGAACATGATGGTGAGAGCCAAGTCACTTATATAATGTCTGAATTTAGATTCTCGTCATCTTATTATCATCATCAAGATGATTGGATAGTAATAAGAATGAATAAAAAAATGAATAAAGTAAAATGAATGCAGACAAATCACTTTGTTATCATTTCGGGTCAGTAACATAATTGAGTTACAATTGAATTTGATTCAGTATTTGTCATTAATGCTCTTTGATAGATGTGATGTATTGAATAGTAATTGTAACAATTACGAATTGAAAATAGTAATCAGAAAATTGTCTCTATTCAAAATATTTCCATCAATTGAACATGTGAATAGGAATCAACAAAAATTCTGGGAAAGAATTTCAACTTTTTATGGAAATAACTGTGAACTTTTCTCTCTCTCTCTCTCTCTCTCTCTCTCTTCATTGTTATTGACATTGAATTACATGATGACCCACCCATCAACTCTATAAATCCTATTCATCAGAATCCTGAACATCACCAGCTGATTGTCCTGGAAAATTCATTTCCAAATCGATTATATGAAAACTTGCCCGTTCTAATTGAACTATTTAGTTGATTGTTCAACAATTAACAACTAATTTCAGCTTTTCTTATGATAATCTTGAAGTTGTATAATTAATTTAACCATTTACAATTAACTTGTAATTCAATCAAATAATCACGGAATCAGAATATCGTGATATTAATCAATTAAATGATCAACTTGAACAAAAAGATATTAGTTAAGGTAAATTGATATTCCCTAATTGTTGTAACAATTGTATTACAACTTGAAAAACAATTTAATATAAGTTAAACAATTGGATATTCTTATTGACTCAATTGATTTCTAAATTGTTAAATAAATTATTTAAAGTCAATAGATTGTTAATATAAGTAAATCAATTAAATTATTAATAGTAGTAAATATCAAGTAACTATTTAAATAAAGCAATTGATACTTGAGAGAAATAAACTAAATTAGTTCAATTAACTTGACATTGTTTTAAAATTGAAACAATAACAACAATTAAAAAAAAAGATATATAAGTTAATCATTGAGAGAAATGCAATACAATCAACTAAATACACACACAAACACAATTTAATTAAATCACAATAAGGTTCAAGTTAATCACTACTACTACGAATGATGATCAAGATTAAGATTTGATTGTTATCTCTGCTAATCACTGAGTGTTGTGGATAACTGATTGTTATCATTTAATCACAATCAAAGACCTAAATCATTGCCGATATCAAGGTTAAAGATGATCATCAAGATTAGAGATAATCTTACCTATCATCATCATCATCATCTTCATCTTCATCTTCATCTTCATTGAGACCACCAGGTATTGATGAACACTTACATTCATTGAATTCCAATGTTTAGGAAAATCGAAAAAAAATTTATTCTTTTTCACCTTTTACCTTTTACAAGATATGATATTATCTCATTTACTTGACCATTAACTGGACTATTGTTATCAAGGTGTTTATCATATTGATTTAATCATTGATCATCTTTGGATGATTATTATCATTAGATAACCAATTTAATATCAATGATACTCTCAAGAAATATCAATGAATAGTTTGATTATTTATCCATCGTCGGTGGTCATTGATTTAAATTGTATTCAAATTTGATTGGTAATCAACCTTGTGATAATGATGCTTATTGATAATATTATATAATAAGCGATTATTATTATTATTATAAAGATATTATTACAATTTAAAGAAGGGGGGGAGAAAATTTTCTAAATAATGATAATAAGAGAAAAGTTTAAAATTCGTGATTAAATAATTATCAACATTGTGTCTTGTTCAACAATCAACAATCAACCTGAATAGGCCAAACAATTTACTGACAGGTAAGTAAATTATTTACATGACTACAAATTGTATTTAATCACTATCATCATAATCATCAGCATCATTATCATCATCGTCTTCATCTTCTGTCTTCCTCTTTTACTTCTGTTCTCATAATAATATAAATATAATATTTTACCCTGAGGCTATTTTCTGAATCTTGTGATGATTTTAATTCAGTTTCTTTTTCTTTCGTTCAGAAGTGATTCTGAAGCGAAATACAGTAGCTGCAATGAAGAAAGTGGGAGGAGGGTGGAAGAGAGAGAGAGAGAGAGAGAGCCGAGGGGTAGAGTGGGGATAATTGGGGGAGAGTGGATGATAAAAGAAAGTAAAAAAAAGAAAGAAGAGAAAGAGAGACTTGAAATACCCTTTTCGTATCTACTCACTCTGTACTTTCCCACGGGACCAAGGTAAAAACGCTTCACCTTCAAGCGTATAACAGGTAAGCTCTTTTGTCTTCATCATCATCATCAGGTAGAAAGAGGAAGAAAAAGAGACAGAAGAGAGAGAGAGAGAGAGAGTCGAAATAGTAGATTCTATTCTCTTGTATCATTGTTGGTGAAGTTTTTTCTACTGAGTTTCAACTTACATGGTGTTTACCTGTGTATCAGATTCTGAAAACTTGCTCAATTCTCTTTTCTGATTGGCTGAAAAAAAGAAAAAAAAATTATCCCCCATTCATCTCCTTCTTTTGTTGATTCTCTCATTCAGTAAACTTTTTTTCAGCTCTACAATTCATCCACCTACTTCATGGAAACTCCTTCCCACTTTTTTTCATCACCAAGTAGTGGACATAAACAAAACCCTATCTTCATCTACTGTCCCCTTTTTATCATCTTTGTCTTGTCGTTCGTTGCTACTCCTTTCGTTTTATACGAAACAAGAATTTAATAAGACTTGATGAAAGAAGATGTAATAACAATGATGGAGAAGATGAAGATGAGGATGAAAACGGAGGTGGATGGGATGATCGGAAGATAGGGAGCAAATAATAAGAGGGGTGAAAACAGAGAAGAAGAATGAATGAATTAGAGAGAGAGAGAGAGAGAGAGAGAGAGAGATAGTAAACATGAAAGAGCAGACATAACGAGGGAGATTGAGCAAGAGAAAGAGAGAGAAGGAGGGAGAAAAGATTAGAAGGAAGATAATGTTTGAAGACATGAGAAGATATTATTTTTTTAGTTCTTCTTCTCCTTCGGCTTTAATGTTTTTCCATCATCATAATCATTCTCGTACTCGTAGCCATCATCCTCCCTCATCATCAGTGTGAAAAAAAGCTTAATGATTTCATTTGATAATATTTACTAATAACCAATAGAGCCTTTTGTTTATCTTTAAGTGTATCATCATATGATACAATCCAATGTTTTGATCTCGTTTCTGTGTCTTGTGTTCATATTTTGGATTTAAAATTGATTGTTTCCATTAATTTGCAAAGTTTAATTGCAAATTGCAAGTTTAATTTTAATGATACCAAATCACTCGTCATCTTCTCCATCTTCATCCTCATCCTCATCAAATAGTGCTAATCATCTTCACCATCATCAGCACAATGGTACACCAGGTCCACTACCACCCCCACCTCCACAACATTTAACTCAACCATTGTCTCTTCAACAATCGCCCTCAAGTCCACCCTCTTCGTTACATTCGCCAATAACAACGCCAACGTCCATTATATCGATGGACGAATCCACAAGACTTCGTCGGTGGGAGGCACAGTTAGCAAAAGAATCGACGAGAGAAACAATGAGACAATATATTCGTGAGCGTAAAGAGATGAAAATAGTTATATTACATGCAAAGGTCGCCCAAAAATCTTATGGAAACGAGAAGCGATTCTTTTGTCCACCTCCATGTATTTACCTCTATGGTCAAGGTTGGTCACATAGACAACAGCAAATGATACAAGCTGGACAATCAGAATCATCAACACAAATTTGTGCCTTCATCGGAATCGGTAATTCAGACCAAGAAATGCAACAATTAGATTTCAATGGAAAGGTAATTAGCTCAATTCTTTCATTTCCATTTTCCAATATTTCCAATTCCCAATTTCATTCTTGATATTGATCCATTCCATTTTCTCATTGACCATTGTCCATCCAATCGTCCGATTGTCCAGAACTTTTGTGCAGCCAAAACTCTGTATATAAGTGATTCAGATAAACGAAAACATTTCATGTTATCGGTGAAAATGTTTTATGCAAATGCCGACGATATTGGTGTTTTCTATTCCAAACGGATTAAGGTCATTTCCAAACCCTCCAAGAAGAAACAATCACTTAAGAATGCAGATTGTAAGTAGCGACTGATTAATTGATCGAATACTCGATGATTAGTGATTAATTGTTGTTCTTGTTATTATCTATTCCATCCTGTTCGTAATCATCAGTGTGTATAGCATCGGGAACAAAAGTAGCCTTGTTCAATCGACTTCGATCTCAAACAGTCTCAACTCGTTATCTTCATGTTGAAAACAATAATTTTCATGCGAGTTCATCTCAATGGGGAGCATTTACAATTCATTTGGGTGAGTTTCAAACAATTAACTCAATTACAACACCTTAATAATCAAGAAGAAACAAAAAACAAAAAAATTAACAATTAAACAATCAAATCTCATCTAAATACTAAAAAAACTATAAACCAAAATACCAAATAAAAACCAAACATAAACCTGATCATTATCATGATTAATATTTTGAATAATTTACAATTAAAGTTAAAATTAATTGTCTATCACAACAATTAAACTGTTATCGTTTAAATCATAAAGACATTACAACAACTTGAAGAAAAGAAACAAAAAGTTAAAGTGATAAAAATTAACAAATTAATCAGTTAATTTAGTTTGTTAATTGTGTCGCTGAATAATAACAATTAAAAATTCATAACATGAATCCTATTGTTTTAGTAAATTCTTGATAACTTTTCTCTCTCTCTCTCTCTCTCTGTTCATAATCATTTATCTTTCTCATGTTTATCACCATTTATAATCACGATGATTAATATTAATTCAGTTAAAACCCTATACGAATGATATAGTTAAAAGTTAATTGTGATAAAATGGTTATCCAAACAACGCCATCTATTAGGATATCACCTGAGAGAATCAGAATCTTGTATTCAATTTTATAGGAAAATAATATCATGTTTCTATAGAGTATTTCATATCATATTAGAATTATAATTGGGAACAATTTAGAAAGCTAATAATTAAGTTATCAAATCATTAGAGTGATTATTTAATGATTCTGATCATGATCATGTCTTATTTTTGTTCATCAAAGAGACAAAAAAAAAGTTCATTAAAGTTTCCATAAAAGTTTCGATTTACCCAACAAGATCGAGGAAAACAAAATATTATTACTAAGTTATTGTTGGTAGTTGATTGGTTATCACTGGTAATGGAATTAGTTAATTGTTGTTATTGTTACTTTTATCTGTTGATGGGAAAAAAAGGGTTAACTTAATTTAGTTTAAATTGTGTTTTGATTGTTAAGTTTTTTTTTGCTTTCATTTTCTACTTTTACAATGTTTTGTTTTCCATATTATAATTTATTTATATTTCTCTCTTTGGTTTGTTTTGCTAAATTGGATTGTTAATTGTGATCATTATGATGATTGACTATTTAATTAGTTGATGAAAATGAACCAGATACCAAAGAGTCATATAGAGATGGTTATATTCATTATGGATCAACAGTTAAACTTGTTTGCTCTGTAACTGGAATGTCCTTGCCAAGGCTGGTGAGTTTTATTAATTAACATGCTCATTGATTATTTTCTAGAGTAAATTTGATATTTATCATTAGCAAATTGACAAACAATAAGTTTACTTAAACTTTGATATTATTTGCTACTAACAAATAGGTTTAAATGTCCTTCCAATGACCTTTAAATCTCAAAGGGTTAATAATGAACTAGCCGAAATGTGAAATGTTTACACTGATTGAATATCAAATAGACTTTTATTAATGTTTCTATTTGATGATTAACTTTCTCCTTTTTGTTGATTTTTCTCAATTATTTCTTTGATTGACTTGGTGTTGATCAGGTAATTCGTAAGGTAGACAAGCAGAATGCTCTATTAGATGCCGATGATCCAGTTTCCCAATTACATAAATGTGCCTTTTACATGAAAGATACCGAGAGAATGTATCTCTGTTTATCTCAGGAAAGGATAATCCAATTCCAGGCAACACCCTGTCCAAAGGAACCAAACAAAGAAGTGATCACTGATGGTGCTTCATGGACAATAATTAGCACCGATAAAGCTGAATACACTTTTACGCATGGGAATATTTTACCCGGAGGCTTAGGAAGTGGTCCAGTTAGTCCTGTTCCAATAGTTCACAATTTAAATCTCAATGGAAATGGAGCAACAGCAAATGGAGGGAATAATAATAATACTGATGTCACCATGTTGGAATTGACTGGAGAAAATTTCACCGAAAATTTGAAAGTTTGGTTCGCTGATGTAGAGACTGAAACATTTTTCAGGTAAATTAAATTCAAATAGAAAAAAAATCAAATTGAAAAAGTAACTAATCGATTAGAAGTTTTAATTTTCTCTTCTAAAATGTTCTTTTAGTTTTTTCGAAAACTTTTTTCTTTCGATTTAATTTAACTGTTCTTTTTTGATACTTTTTCTCTCCCTAGATGTCAAGAGTCACTTCTATGTGTAGTTCCACACGTATCAGAGTTTCGAGAAGGTTGGGAATGGGTTCGTTATCCAATCACCATTGACGTTAATCTGGTTCGTGATGATGGTGTTATTTATTCAACAGGTTTCACCTTCACTTATACACCTGAATCCGGGCCCAGATCTTTTTCCCATAATCCTCATCATCCTCCACTTCATGTCCACCATGCTGCTCATCAACACCATCTTCACCATCAACAACAACAACAACAACAACAACAACAACAACAACAACAGCAGCAGCAGCAACAACAACTACAACAACATTCAACATCCCAAAACCATCACAATTTATCACCTCATCATCATCCCTCTCTAACACATCATCCAACAACCACCAATCATTCACACCCTCATCCTAATCATACTCATCACAATGTTAATCCTTATCAACATCACACTCATAATCCCAACAACGGACTTCACCTTCCACACCATCATCCTCTTCATCATCCATTAACACCACCACAACACCACCCTCACCATCTAACAGAACTGGACCCATTATTGTCACCAATACCTTTCATTAACCATCACCCTCATCACAATGGAGTATATCATAACTATTCACCATCATCTCACCTAACAACTCTCCATCCCTTAGACCAACAATCACTCCACCAACAACAACAACAACAACAACAACATTCCCATGGTCATCCTGCCTCTCTACAACAACAACAACCTCAATCAATTAACCCTCAACCAACAGAAACACCGCCAAGTTCATTGATTACAGTGAGTACAGTTAATGGTTAACCTTAACCTGTGTTTCTCTATTTTAATAACTAATTATCAAACAGTATTAATTATAATATAAATTTTCTCACAATAACAATACATTTCTTCACATAATAGTATCTCTTGTGTGTATATTTGCTAATAATTTTAATACATGGGAAAAGTATATTTACCACTCAAGTGTAACTGGTTGGATCATTGATCGCATCTTTTTCTCCCTCTACAACCTCACATTCCCCTTGTACTCGTTTATGTCAAACAAAAAAACATCTCTGTTAATGTAACATTGTCGCAGTTAATTGCGAAAACAGTTAGGAAAATCAGTTAATCGTCAAGATGAAGATTCGGTGCTCATTATAAGCAACCAACTTGATCTTTCATCGTATCGAAACAAAAACAAATTCAAACATTAGAACAAGTTAGTTTTTATATTCTCAATGTTAATTAATTGTCTCAGAAAATTTTAACACTAAACAGTTGATCAACTTATCACCACATTCAGCTCTTAATTACATTTACCTAATTTGAAATGAGAAAACAATCAAATCAGTTGAAATAGCAAAAAGAATAGAAAAAGTAACACAATATAGTTAACTAATTATTCGCACTATTTGACCATCAAAAGCTTAATTGTCATTAAACTTTGATAACAATTTAATCTTCATTTTGTTTTTTCTTCTTATTCTTCATTTTCTATCTACAGAATCAACATCTACCTGAAAATACTCTCGATGGGTTAGTATTTATCTTCTATTATTATACTACAATTAGTATCCATTCAGTGACCACTTAATTGTTGATTATCAACATAATTAATAGATGGAAAAAGAAGCAAAAATTAACAATTTATCGTTTCTTTCTTTCAGGCATGTACATTCATTAGAGCATCAACATCACCAGCAACTCCAATCCCCAGGTCAACTTCATGGTAATCATCAGAATCATTCACAACATTCACCACCCACTGAACATCAACGAGCTCAAGATCAACAACAACAACAACAGGGTAATCACATTTCACCACAACAAACTAATCAAGTTAATCAACAGTTATCACAATCACAATCACAACAACCACAACCTCAACCTCAACCTTCAGGAAGCCCACCATTGATTCAAGTGAGTCTCAATTACAATTGATTATTTGACTTTATTTCACCTTTCCCCTCCTAATTAGTAAATCAACAATCAACAATTATTTCTGAATAAATAATAACAATATATAAATAGTTTCACATTGAAAATAATATTAAAATAATGATCCATCTATGGGAAAAGTAAATTAATCACTCGTGTGTATCAGATTGGATCATTGATTATATACCTTTCACTGTTGAATTTAAAGTTAATCCATCTCTGTTAATTAACTTCTCAAGTTAATCAAGATGACATTGAAAGTTACAAAATTAAATCGGTTATGCATAATTTTAATACACAATCAAGATTAGCACTTCCTGTAATCATCATTGATCACAGGTAACTGTCACAAATATTAATTGATTAGCCAGAAAAACAGTTAATTAAACCACAGAAATAATTAACTATCAAAATGAAAGTATTTAATTGGTGTTAAATTAACTTTTTGTTTTCCTTTTCTGGTTCAATTGTTTCCATCACATGTGAACCTTAATTGTAAGATAAACTCATCACATTTTAACCATGATAATCTAATTATTGTTGTGATTAATGAGAAACAATTGAATCAACTGGAATCATTTACTCGCACTGTTTAATTATAATTCAAATTATAATAGTGAAACAAAATTTATTCAACTAACTAATATCATCACTTTTTCATCGTTTTGTTTTCTTGATAGAATCAACATTTACCGGAAAATACTCTCGATGGGTAAGCATAGTAACAATTACGAATATAATTTAATTGAATCAGCTTAATTGTTACTAAATAATAATTGTTATTATTTTCCACTTTCATTTAGACATGTTCATCCATTGGAACAGCAACAAACACACCAACAACATCACTCACAACTTCAATCTCCAGGTCAACATCATCAAAATCATCAAAATCATTCACAGCAACAACATTCACCATCATCATCATCTGATCATCAACGAGCTCAAGAGCAACAACAACAACAAGGAAATCACATTTCTCCTCAACAAACTCAATCTAATCAAGTTAATCATCAAACACAACAACAACAACAACATTCACAACAACAACTTCATCATTTGCAGTCATTAAATTCACCACCACCTCCATCAATACCACCAGAGTCTTTACTGGCTCATCATCATCATCAATTAACAAATCATACACCAAATCACTTAAATCCCACTAATCATCATTTAAATCATACACATTCAATGACCACAATGATGACCAGACTTGAATCAAGTGACAATTTAAGATCACCAAGTTTACATCATCTACAAAGATCAACTCATCGATCTCATCCCTATTATGTACCTGGACATGGTCCACCCCCGACTCATCACTCTCAACCTCATCTTCAAGCTCTTTAACCTTAATTATTTTGTCAAATTAATACTTAGAATAGAATTAACTTTTAGCTTATTGATTAAAGGACAAGAAATTAATTTAACAACAATTTAAATAGTTAGACTAATGATAGTTGTATGTAATTAACTATTTATATATCTCATGATATCTGAAAAGAAATGTATTTCCAAATTCCCGATATGAATACTCAAAACAAATCATCAAGAAAAACAAAATCATATATTGATTGTTAATTGATTCTAATTTCAGATATTATTATTATTATTATTATTATTATCATTTGGAAACAAATTGGAGTCAAATTGGAATCTTAATTGTTAATCAATCTAAAATCATATTTTAATTGTAACTTGAATTTCCAACACAATGACAAACAAAAAGATTTGATTATAATCAACTAATTGTCACTTGATCTTATCAAGTTAATCAACTTCACTGCTCAATATACACAAAATTGATTGTAATATTAGAATTAACAAAAACAAAACAAATCAATTAAATTTGCCGGAGAAGTGCAATCAACAATTAAATTTGATCGTAAATCAATTCTTTTATTTTCTTATGAGATTATTAATCGTTTTCTTATAATAATTTCAAGTTCCAGAAACTCTCTATTCCTTTCCAGATTAACTGATCATAAATTCTGAAAGTTGTGGTGTTTTCATCAATCGTGATGAACTTTTGCCGGACCAAATGAACGCTGATAACTTTGGAACTTGATAATTGAAATATAATAGAATAGTGAATAGTTAAAACAGTCACCCGAAGGTGGAAGGTCACTTACTGCACTCGAAGAAATGGAAATCATACTGATTTAATCAGCGACTTATTGTCAGTCGGATTCACTTATTCTTACCTGTTCTTTGAAAATGTATTTCAACGTGTTCTTTTATCTAAATGATTCCGATTCTTACCACTTAGATTCGTTTCATTTGATGCTATATTTTTCGAATGGTTGTCACAAAGATGAGGTCAAGAACATTCGTTTCAAGCTTGTCGATAAGAGGCTAAAGGTTACGGCTGAGATTTCCAAATGTTTGAGGACTTTATTGAAGTCAAATCGTATGTTCTTATACTCCAAGAATCAGATTTTTCCCGGTGTTTGATGATCTTCGTGGCGGTGGTCGCCCTTATGACGGAGTTTCGGAAGTGAAAGAGCTCCTAAGGTCAATGGGTAGTGATCATACTTGTTTCAAGAGAGTATATGTAGAGATTGCTGGACAATGTAACAAGAAATTTGTTCAACGTTTCGAGAATGGATCTCAAAGACTTTCTATTAAGTGTTGTAAGTGAAAAGGATTGAAATTACCACAGCAATTAATCACGTAACACAAACATATTGGATACAATTAAGCAAAGAAAAGGAAATATAAGTTGATTTACTCAGTCGATCAACAAATGATTTGATTAAAGGTAAATCATATTCTTGGGTTAGTTAATTACCAATGATAATAATAATAAATGTTTTATATTATATATCAGGCATTTCTGTACCTTTTTTATTTTTATCGTGTCACAATTTAGCAGATTAACTTAACCATTAAAATGGTGATAATCCAATTTAGATTAATTCATCTCATGTACAATGTTGGTTAGTAATAGACACAAAATTAAGATAAACTCTAGATTAAGTACAATTTTACAATCGTAATCAACTTTTGGTCAATTATTCAGCTGATTGAAGGATAGAACTACAATCAAATAAACTAATTTGACTAAAAGATTGATTTTTTGTACAATCATATTAACAATAATAATGTAATTATTATTATCAACTATTCCATAGAGACATTATTATTTTTGTAGATTAATGGATAGAATATCTGATTGAATATCTTGGTGATTAACATAGATTAAACCTGCTAGGAATTGAATCTATTATTGTAATATATTATACATGTATATAAGAATATGATTTATATTAATTTGATTAATGCTTTTTCATCATTTCCTTTTGGTAATCACTGTATAAGAGATTGTTTCTGGCTTCCATGTGTTTGTTTCCAATATAAGCTACACCAGCGAATCCAAAGCTTAACAAAACCATGGTTCCAATAGAATAATGAATCCTGAATTTATTTCGATAAAAGGTAATTGTACTCCGACTAGATGAAGAAAAAGATGCAGACAATTAGTGAACAATCAGTTAAATAGTAAAAGAAACACAATATTCAAAGGTGAAGACTCTTCCATTGAAGAGCCTCAAAAATACCAAAAATTTCAAAGATTTAACAATAACTAATATCATCTCAATGAACATTAGATCATATCAAACAATTAAACAAACCAATAAATTAATTGTAATGAGTAAAATTAATAGAAAAATGAAATAGAAAAAATGATTTCATCATCAATACTTACGCTACAAATTCAGGAATCTCATTTGGAGATGGATAAACTTTGTATAAAGATAATATTTTTCTATCCCAACGTGTTGGTCGAGTTTTATTAACTAAATCTAGAACAGGATTTTCTTCACCCATAACAATTCAATAGAAATTAATCAATTAAAACTGATTAAATTAGTTAATTGAAACAATTAGAATGGTAAACATAAATCAAAACAAAAAAAATTTTCTCTGCGAAAAAGGGACCATATTCTAATTATCATTCGTTGATTAGTCAATCTTTTGAAAAGAAATTTATTTTAATGATTTAATTAGATTTCTAATTAGATTAATTAACCGAATATCAATGAATTAATCTTCTTTTAATTAGAAATGAATATATTTCCTGGAAGAATAGAATTAATTGTTGATCAAACAAATGAAGATGAGAAGACGGTCCATTCAATGGAAACATGTTGATGATTAACCTTAATGAACATTTGTTTTGATTGTTTGTTGGTAATTTAATTGCTCAATTTGGGTTCAAATCATTGATTACATGACATCTTTGTATTTGCAGGATTGAAGTTCTCAGTTTAAGGTAAGTAATCAATTCTCACCTTTGTGGTTTAATTGTAATTTCAAGCTCTTTGTTTTTGTCTCTTACAGGATCAGCTGATAACTTTTACCTTTGGATTGAATTGATTTTATATTTTGATTTAATTGTGTTGATTGTTTTTAGACTGTTCTAAATTTATATTGACAATGTCAGTGTTTACCAGATTAAATGGGAAGATGGTTGTCCCTTCGTTAAGACCAATTGGTAAATGTTTTCGTTCAGTCAGTTCAATGGAATCGACTGGTGAGGCTTCATTCGAGGAAGAAGAGGATTTTGAACGAATGCCATTTTTACCGAAACCAAAGCAAACTGGTCGTGTTAAACGAGCGGAAATGTATCGAAGTGCAATCATGGCCCCAAGGTATCTGAAAATGTCCATTGATCAAGATTGGAATGCTGTTTGGCCAACAGCTAAATCATTTAATCCAAACAGTGTTCCCTTACCTGTTTACATGGGTTGTCTTGCGAATAAACCTCGATTGGGAAAATTTAACAATCCAGAGCTTGTGAAGATTCCCAATTTCCTTCATTTGACACCACCTAATATTAAGAAACAGTGTCAAGCTTTGAAAAAGTTCTGCAGGTAAATCGATTTCTCAATCAGTCCATTTGTCTTCTGCTAATTTCATTGATGCTAATTTGCTTTTCTCTCTCTTTCTATTTTTCTCTCCAAGTCAATGGCCGATTGGATTGGAGACCGAGGAAAAGATTGAGAAACATTTTCCCGTAGAAATCATCACCTCAGACTATTGTCATGCATCTCCAACAATCAGAGATCCAAGGGCTCGTATTGTTACAGTTCAATTCAAATTATCCAGATTAGAGCTTGATGAGCATTCAAGGGATAAAATGATTCGTTTATTAGACAAAAGATACAACCCAGAAACCGATATGGTCACAATCGAAACCTCAGCTTGTCCATTGAGGAAACAAAATATTGATTATGCTTTTTATCAATTAACTGCAGTTTATTATGAATCATGGGTATGTAAACAATTTGTTCAGAATGAAAGTTCTGAAAATTTCATGATAAATTAGAACAAATGAATCATTCGATGTTTTTTCTTCTCGTATTTCAGAAAACCGAAGATTGGGAAAAATTGAAAGAACCTCAGGATTGGGAGAGATTCTTCTTTGAGAAAAGTTCATCCAAGAAGAAAATTATGGAAATTTTGAAAGAAAGTAAATCACAAAAAGATGATTTAGAAGTTAAAAGCAAAACTGACATCGAAAATTATGGAAAAGCTTTAACCGACTTGTTGGATGGCCAAGAAAACGATGAAACAATCGATGCTTATGGTAGAAGTGTGACTAAACTATTATTCAGTTGAACAATCAATGGTTAATTGTAAATATAACAAAACCATTAAAACTGTAATGTATAGTTAATTTAGCCAAAAATTTAATGGTGATGAGTGAAATTTGTAAGTCAGAATACAATTTATACACAAAGTTTACCAGTGAATTAGATGACACGAAATTCATTTAAGAAAACATTGTTTCAGGGTTGACATTTCTTTACCCGGAACAACCTCGACAACCACAATTATTACACTGAACTGGTCGACTTTCATCCAATTTATCCTTTGGTACTCGGCAGATACAATTAGTCCCGAAATTTGTATCTTTAACTTGAATACAACGTAAACAACAAAGATTTTCATAACCAGGCTTTTTCCATTTAGCAATTAACGCTTGATCAGCCAGTTTTTGTTTAACACAGAAATCATAAAGCTCCTTGGAAATGTCTTTTCTCTTATAGTATAAATCATAAAGGAATCGATTCCGTTGATTGTGAATTTTAAATATTGGCCAAAGACTTTCAACTCGACGTTTACCTTCATGTGATTCCCTTTCAGCTTCCCTCATTTTACCTTCCAATTCTTCCAGTGTTGGTTCAATCAATTCCCATCCTTCAGGTGGATTACCACGAACACGAACTTTAGGCATTTCACTAGAGTTAAAGTTTTCAATTAAAAGTCAATCAGAGAAAATTGAGTTGAACAATTAAACAACAATCCAATCTAAAAGTGAAACCAACAAAAATTCAAAACAATAACAAGAAAAAGGGACCGTATTCTAATTACCATCAGGAGAACATTTTCTCTTCATTGAATTTCATTCATCAATAATGAGATAAACCTCAATAGCTAAAAACTTGTTAAACTTTTCAATCAACCGGTAAAATGAAGGTTATGTCAAATTACATTAATGAGATATATGAGTACTTAGGACAAAGATGAAGGTTCTTTAATCGATTGATCATAAAAAAGTTATTCTATCGAAATTCAAATTAATTTAATTCATTCTGAACAAATTTTTCCTAGTTCGAGAGAGAGAGAGAGAGAGAGAGAGAGAGAGAGAGAGAGAGAGAGAGAGAGAGAGATCTGAGTCCTAAAATCTTTATTTCATCCGCTTTTCTTTTCGGCACTGATTAAATTGATTTTGGTGAATATTAATCCAAAGGTTCGTATCACTTTCTTTCTCATTTAGTTTTGTAATAGTTACAAACTCGAAAAGTGTCGCGAAAATGAAACAAATCAATGGCATTCGCTTGTTGATTGTTATTATTATTGTTTCAAATTACATTAACAAATTAACATTGATTTTGGTCCATTAGTATGAATGAATGTACAGTCATTAAGTTGTAGAAACAAAAATTGTTACATCAATTGTTTATGTTTCCTTGTATCGATTGCTGTTGTCATTACCAATTTGTATTATTATTATTTGTTATCCTTATGGCTTAACATTCAAATAGTCAACGATTTCAACTCTAGTTTTTATTAATAGATATGTATGATTAACCATTTGATTGTTGTTGATTTGTAATATTAAACAGATGATCCATCGGTAATATCTTCCAGGCAATGGACTATCTCATCATTTTCCTCATCAATGGCAACATTAAGGCTTAACCCATGGATTCCAAGTGAATTATCTTCATCTTCATCTTCATCAGATTCATGGCTATGCCAAACACTATATCCCATGTAAACGAAAATTCCTTCAAAAAGAAAAGAGAAGAAAAAAAAAGTTTCTTGTTATTAGTTATTCCTTTCATATGGAGGATCTTACATATAAGATAATATAATCAACTGTTATCATTTGAATACTTTTTTTAACATTCAATTCATAGTTTCCATAGTTTCTGAAACTTTCATGATAATCATTTTTCATCCAATACAAAGTTCAAGTCATGCAATGAGACCATTAGTCTATTATCATAACATGATGATTACAATAACCTATCACGTGAGGATTATGATAGAATAATTTTGCAATAATAACAATGATAGAGAAGGAGAAAGGAAAAAAAATTACTCATGAATTTCAATCAATATAACAGTTGATGAAATCAGCTAACAACAGGGGAAAAATATCACATCATGAATTCATCATAATCTCACAAACATTCAACCAATTCAGTAAAATCCATTTTCACCCGTAAGTGTCCCATTGTTTGAATCTTCCAACAAGATGCTCTGAATTATCATGAACATCATGAAATGTCTGGTTTGTTATTATTTTTCATTCCATTGACCTGATTAAGGTATTAAAATTCTGACCATTGAAATGGTAACTGTTTTTTTTCCTGCCCTTGTTTTATTACTTAACTTGAACACTTTTGGCTTGGGAAAAGCTATTTTTCATGATTGTCTTCATGATGGCTCAGAATCATCTTTGTCTATCTTAATCTTAATGATTATTTTGCGTGTTATCATCAACTTATTGGTTAAACTGTAATGATAACCAGATAAACTTTTTCTTTTCATCCATTGATCTTGATGCTTATGCTTTTCTTAGCAATTTAGCTTGTAACTTTGTATTGTTTTTTTTTTGCTTGTGTCCTCATGATGTTGATCATCATCATGAAGATAATGCTCAGGGTGGTGATATAATAACTGATGATAATCATAATGTTTGATGTAATGTGATAAACAGTTTGGGAAGTTTGTATAACTTTAGACCATCAACAAAGAAAAGGTGAATTGAAAGATGAGAATGATGAAAGTGACATTAAAATGTTATAATGAAATTTTCATGGGGCCAGAAACCAAATCGTAAATGTGAACAGAATATTTAATAATGAAAACCACCAAATTTGATTTAGTTTTGAACAATTTCCATGTAACTTTGTCCATTTGAAATCTCAGATACAGAAAGTAATGGACAGAAGAATCATCATCATAATCATCAACTCTAAACAATATTGAGAAAGGAAAAAAAAAGTAATCTACCAATAACCATGAGGGAAATAAGATTTATTCAGATTTTCATGATAATCTTGGTGGAAATTAAATCCAAGCAAATGTAAGATGTAAAAGAAAAGTTAAATCAGAATATCAGCAAATTGATATTGATTAAATTGGTGGGAGTTAAATGTTTATCTCATTGTTTTATTATTACATTTCCAATTTCCTGATTGAATCTGAATGAGGTGAGCAGATTTGAATCAGATAGTAACGTGAACAAAAAACTCACATGAGATTCTGGTTACTGAATCTGAATATTAAGATGATAATGATGAAATCTGAATAATACATCATGATACTTATAAGTCTCTGTGGGATTTTATCGTCATTTTTTTCATGGAATCTCTCTCTCTTTCTCTCTCGTTTTCATGGTAATTTTAATAACTCGATTGTCATGAAATTATGAAATTCTATTCGTGTCTATTTCAATTCAGTTGATTTTCCCAATTTGATTTTTTTTTTCACTTCTTCCTCACCTTAATCAATACTGAGTCTTTATCGGTTAGGCAATTGTTGATAACAAATAAATATATAAACCATCACCAGAATTTAGATTATGAACTTTAAAATATTTCATATACTTCATATTGAATGTTGATACTTTACAAATACTCCAAGCAAATTACACATCTGAATAATCACACCCTTGGTGTTGTTGAATTATTCTTGCTCAATAATATAGTATAATTCTGATTTCAATATGAACTCAATTCAATTTGTAGTATTCTGGCTGTTCAATACGATTGGAAATTCCAACCTGAAGGTGAAGAAAGATTCTCTCAAGATTGTTATCTTTGGTGAAATTCTTGCAGTTAATAGATGCTAAAAATGGAGAGAACTGTGAATGAACACCTCACATACATGGTAATACTTCAATGAATACATGATATTAGCCTTAAGGTGATGAATTTAGGATTGAATAAAAAGTCCAATTCAGTTGCTAAATCAATAGCGGTTCAGTTGAAACAATGAACTAAATTTGAATTGACAAAACTGGACAAAGATTTAACTTTTCACTCATTCACATGAGTTCAGATCAAAATTGGCGGAAAATTTCACAACTGAGCAATTGAATTATCATTGAAAGATAACAATTGTTTGTATTTGTTAGTAAGTGTTTCCGTTGATTAATATCATCAAAATTGTAGTTATTATCATTAAGTATTAATAATTTCTTGTTAGAAAATGAAATTACATCTGAAGGAATAAAGGAAATGGTATTGATGATCTTGGCTCAAAGGTAAGAAACAAAAAATAAGAGATTAGCTGATGTTGAACATTAAATTGTTAATTAAAGTTTCTAGGTTAATATTGTAAGGGAACATCATCTTCTGTCAACATTGACATTGACCAATAAAGTGTATAAATACAGTTGAGAATGAGAAAGGTCAAGATCTAAAGGGAAAAGATTGAAGTAAGATTAGTCTTTATTTTCTGGTGCTGATGATGATGATGATGATGATTAAGTCTCAATTCTGTAAACAGTTTTATCATCATTATCTTGAAGAGGAAAAGGAAGATGAAAAAGTTCCTGAGGCTGATTTTGTTTCCCTAATTTGTTTCCCCGACTCTTTCAAGAAAATGACCACTGGTAAAGATGATGAAATTTCTGATCAATTGATTGAAAATCAATTCAAATTGTTGATTTGATTGTTAACCGTCAATAAAATCTACCGTAAAAATCAAGTTAAAGTTACTCAGATGAAAGAAAGAGAAAAGAAAAAATCAACAACACAATCTATCAAATAAATACTTTTCTATTCAAACTAATTAACAGTTTATCGTTAAAAAGATCAGACTGTTAAAAGGTAATAACGATTCTTAATAAACACAGAATCTCAGAGAAAATGAATCAACTTGATGAAATGCGAAATTAACTTGGAAAGAAAAGTGAACACAAAACAATAACCGAGATACATGATAACATGAGAATGGAAGGAGAAAAACTTGTAGATGATTTTTTGATTAAATGTAACAGAATGTGTCACATTAATGGTGAATTGTTATTATCATGATCGTTGAGGAAGTTGAAGAGAGAGAGAGAGAAAAAAAAGTTCATATGGAATCAGAAAAAGATGGAAAATAATAACAATAATAATACTAATATAATGATGATGACGATTTGATGAGAAGATAAAACTTTTTTTTTCGTTCGATAAAAAAAGTTGAACAAAAGTTATAATGATGAAAAATGATGACATTAGATAACAATTGTTATCAGATAATAAGATTTGAACAGTTGTTGACACTCGAGGGGTGTGGTAGCTGATTCGATGGAAATTGATAACAAGAGAGAGAGAGAGAGAGAGAAGAAAATATGAAATTCAATTTGAGAACTTTTCGTTCTCTCTGTCGATCACTTCTAAACTATTGTTTGTTCTACTCTAAATTCGAGGGGAACAAAATCAATCAGAATTAATCTGAAAAGAGAATTGATTATCATTATCGAAGGAAAAAAAGTTCTATTTGGTCTTTCGTCTATGAGAAATTTTCAATTTAACACTTATCATTATATTCACTACTACTAGATTTATATAGTAGATGTTATTACTTATCGAACTTTCTTTTTTTCGTCAACATCTCGTCGAGTAAATGTTACACCTCGAGGACTAATAAGAAAACAAAATGTTATCTTCATTATCTTTCATTCCCTTAACTCACCTTTCAGGTAATATTGAATGACTAGTCTATGAAAGTATTAGTAGAGGAAAAGAGAGAGAGAGAAATATCTATGTTTATTTACCTTTGGTGACACTTCTGAGTTACTTAACCCTAGGGTAATATTAAGCTTAGTGATGATAAAAAGGTGTAGGGGAGCTTGGGAATTTTGGGAGAGATAATAAGCGAAATCAGTCCATTGGTGACAATTTTCATGAGAAATGAGAGAAAATTTCATGAATGAAACATCACAAGTTTATCATAATCAGAGGAAATTTGTAATTCCTATGGACAAGGGGGCAAAGAAAAAGTTCTGATGAATAATTCACACATCAAGAAATCAGATATGAACTAATAATAGACGACAGAAAATGTTCATAAACATGATAAGATAACAAAAAGAATAAATCAAAACGAAAAAAGATGAACTTTAAAGGAACAAAGTTGTTTATTCCATAGTGTATAAGTAAAGAAAAAGATTCATTGAATATGTTGACTTGAGAATAGAAAGAAAAAGCAACAAAAAATATTCAAAAAGTTCGAAAGCAAAAGTTTCAGCCACATGAAAAGAGAAATGAGCGAGGAAAAAAAAGAGTAAATTTCCAAAGAGAAAGAGAGAAATTCATATAACAACCCGCAGGGCATTAAACATGATGACAAACGATAACAGTATCAATATGGAACAGGCGAAGACAAATTAGAACATTTTATACTTTTCCAGACAAAAAAGAATAAGAAAAAAAAGTTCTTAACGAAAAATCCAATAACTGACCAAATAGTCTTACCTATGAATGACCATATAAGAAATGCGATCCAAGATGAACTGGGAAGGCAAACAATCAAATGTACATCCATCCAAATGGCACATATCGGTAGCAAAGGTACACAGGGAATTGAATTACGTGAATTTGAATCATGTTTTGGTTGCCTGATAATTAAAATAACCAGGACCACAATTAGAGTAAATAAACTAGTAACAATTAATTCAATCCACAAATCAGCTCCGGGAGGTAAATATTTGGTAATATGAACAGTTAGTGTTCCCATTAATAACATGAGTCCCATGGTTATTGATAAAAGAACTGTGATCAATTTAAAAGGAAAAAAAAATAAACAATTAGTACAAAGAAGATCCAGATAATTAGTTAATTGTTACACAATTGTAAATGTACAGTTTCAATTAATATCTTCATCATTTGCTACAATAGTAATATTTCAAACTTGATTAGAATTGTTATCTTCAACAATTGCTGAATTAACCTTTAGGTTCAACAGATGAATATTCAGATCTAATTTATAATTGTTATCATTTAATTGGTAATTTAATTTCTTGTAATTCAATTTGTTAAATTGATCTAAATTAACTATGAAAATTTACCAATTTTCAATGAAGCTTTTCCTTATAATGATTAATATACAAATCAATCAATATAATCACGTTTCCTTAATCTACAAACTTGAATAAGATAAGCTCAAATTTTGGGTAAAGATTGAGCTCAAGATAAAAGGATTCTATGAGATGTTGAGGTACCAAAAAATAGAGCGGAAAATACTACAGTAGCGAAAAATAGTACGAACAAAATCTGAATAGCCGTTCATGAGAAATTCTGACTCAAAGATTTTTGTGTACGCATGCGCAGTTAAGCTTTTTTACAGCGCGTATTTCAAAAAGAAAGAGAAAGAAAGAGAAAGAAGAAAAAGAGAGGAGAAAGAAAAAGAAAAAGAGAAAGGGACGAGAAAGAAAGAGAAAGAAAGAGAAAGAAAGAGAAAGAAAGAGATGAAAAAGAGACAAAGAGACGAGAAAGAAAAAAAGAGGAGAAAGAGAGAGATAAAGAGAAAGATGACGAGAAAGAGACGAGAAAGAAAGAGAAAGAAAGAGAAAGAAAGAGAAAGAAAGAGAAAGAAGAAAAAGAGAGGAGAAAGATAAAGAAAGAGAAAAAGAGAAAGAGACGAGAAAGAAATAGAAAGAAGAGAAAGAGATGAAAAAGAGACAAAGAGACGAGAAAGAAAAAGAAAAAGAGATGAAAAAGAAAGAGAAAAAGAGAAAGAGACGAGAAAGAAAGAGAAAGAAAGAGAAAAAGAAAAAGAGAGTAGTGAGAAAGTTTAGAGTTAGTTTTGAATTTTTCTATTAAAAAACGATTCCCATTTCAACAAACCACGGGTCTGGCAAACAACCTTAAAAAAACTTTCGTAAGAAAGTTTTTTCCCGCTTGTTATTTTTATTAAATTAATGATTAAAATGAATTAACTTTGCCTAATTTAATTCATGTATAATTGTTATAATACGAACAACAATTAATTGTAATTTAAAGCATCGCATTTTTTGCATTTAATTACTTATTCTGACTTTATTAAACTGCTCTTGTTTACCAACAATTAACTCGTTAATTGTATTTGGTGAAATTGAAAGTAAACTTGAACTCATTAACTTTCAACGACTAATTAATTGAATATAAGAATTTTTTTATTTTATTATTGTTTAGTAAATTGTAACTGTTGAAGTTAATTTCTATTTATATGTAATAAAAACAATAGAATTTTTTTTCGTACAATTGAATGAATTTTAATACGAAATTTGAAGAAAACTGAATAGCCATTGGTCGATTCGTGATAATGTTATAAAAATTCACTTCTATTTGGATTATGTTCATTCTAATAACTTGTAGAAGCAAAAAAAGAACCTATTAACTAACAAATTGAAACTCGAACTTTAGTTCAAGTTAACTGTACTTTCTGGGTAATCTCGTTTATGAGGCGATACTTTATTTCTCACTTTTGCTCGAAGGGCAATCCCTTTATCTTGACACAATATTAAGAGAATCAAATCTTACTACAAAATATGAAATTTCTCGATAATTTAATTCGCAAACAATGTACCAAGAAAAGAAAGAAAGTTCATTCTGATATTCAACAGTTTCACGGCGATTTTCATAAGTTTACTATCACATTTAACTGGTTCTAACAAAAAATATAACAACCATCTCTCTCAGATTTAAGTCAGTAACCAGGGAGAAATTTCATCATCTATTTGTGTCATGTCTGGGTGATAATTGAATTTCATTTTTGTTTTGTCTTCTCATGGAAACATGAAGGACAAAACAAATTGTTCATCACTGAACAAGTTTGATTTGTTTTTCGCTAATAGATGATATTGGAATGATGTCTTTCTAACCTTGATGTTGTTGTTGTATCTTAATCTGATAAATGATTGCAAGAAGATAAAATCTGATAATCTTAAGCTCTCACTTCCCTAACATGATGAGAGAGAGAGAGAGAGTTGAAAGATGACAATTACATTCAACTCTGATAATTGGATATAAGGTCTACTCGTGAGCAATATTAATACTCAAGAAATAAACAGAGTAAAATAACAATACAAGATTTGCCACAAGAGGAGACAAAAAGATGAGGATGAGGTGATGATTGCAACGGTGGTATTGAAGGTTAACATCTTAATTTGATGAAAATTTATCTATTAGTCTATTTTCAAGACTCTTCTCTGCATCAGATTAGTTTAATCATCATTAGTATTCAATGTTGATCATGAAAAGCTAATCAAAGTAATCATTTGAAATAAAGTGGTTGCATTATTTCAGGTGAAAGGGATAAAGCAAAATTGTAACCTAATTATTTTGTATCACAAAAGTTTCAAAGTTTTCAAATCACTATCATCAATCAGGTTGTTTCTATTATTTCATCTCATGAATGAACATCAACGATAAACAACTGAATACAAAGGGAACTACAAAAAAGCTCATGGTAACAATGAATTGTACTTATCGAGGGTCTTCCCATGGGAAGAAAAGGTAAAACAAAATCTAACAAAGTGATTTAGTTGAGAGAGAGAGAGAGATAAAGTTGATCCAAGATTAAGTTAATTTTTTATCATGATTATTCAGGAAGAGAAATGTTTAACAATCATGAACTGTGTGGTTAAAAAGACAGAATAAAGTATTCAAAACATGACAATGATCATCATGAATATCGATTGAAACTAAAACTATCAATTGAATTTCGAGCAACAAAAGAGCTCATTTTGATAACTCACTTTAGAATAATAATAATGAAAATAATTCGTATCATCATCACTTAATCAATTCTGTTATTATTATCATCGTACTCAGCAACTCCATCATGAACTGGATGGAAATTAATTGGATACTTTTTTTACTTATCACGATGTATTACAATTATCGAAGAGATACAAAAATAAGCTGTAAGAAAAGTTGTTTTATCTTTAGTTTTTTGTTTCTTCTTCGTTCTCTCAGGCCTTTTATCTTAACTCAATCTACATCTTCAGGGAGTGATAATAAGAGTGAGAAGATTAAAGAGGAAGAGATAATGATAATGAACATTACAGGTAATGTCTCTTTCCATTGATTATTATCACCAGAATCCATTGAAACTGAATCGATAACCATGGATGAATTTCCCTTTCACTTTTATCAATAAGTTTAAGTTTCAACGGTTGAACTTTTTTTTCAGGTTAACAATTATCTCATCATGATTAACCAATGATGTTAAAAGTGATAATATGACTGATTTCCCATGGTCATGATGAGCGGAACGTTGATTGAATGTGATATGAATCAATGATCAAAGTAATCAAACTAATTTATATATATATAAATTGTAATTGAACCATTTTCACTCCCTGTAAAGAGATGAATAATATTTCAGCCAAATGACCAGTACCAAGAACCTGTAAGTGTAATGGTCACTTGGCACAAAGTAACTTTATAGCAATGGACAGTAAAGATAATGAAGATTATCAATTACCATTATATAATATATTTTTACCTTTTCGCCCAATTTAACTTGCGAGTGTATTAATAACAGTCATTACTGAAAATTATACAATCCATATTAACTGAATCATGATGAATAATTAGAGCAATAATTATTATCTGTAACTCTTTTTCTATTATCGTAAATGAATGTAAACAAAAAAAGTTATCAACACATTATTTAGATAATATTTTTCTCTGTGTAGCAATTATTATCTTTAGCTGAATACTTGAAAACTTATCACGATAAAAGTAATTGATCCTCAATCTATCATGATATCTATGAGACATCGGAGCTCATTTTTACTGAATTGGTTCAATTTTTTACTTTATGACGATGAAAATTTTTCACTCATAATCATCCTGAAAAAAAATCAGAGATTATTATTCAAATTCAATGATAAACTTTTATATATAAATATCATTTTGTATTCATACCCTCATTGACTCATGAAATTACATGATAGATTTGAACTGAATTGATGAATACTGTATAAGAGAAATGAAAGAATGAGAAAAATTGTAAATTCTGACAAACATGATGAAGTATTATTATTATCATTATTAATATCATTATGTGAAAGGAAAATATAAATTGTGTAATATTATGAAAACTGATGAGATATGATGAGGAAAAAAAATGAGATAATAATTCAGAGTAAATGAGATTTTGAACCTTAACTTGGAGAGAGACTGGTGAAAGTAAAAGATTCAATCAATTTGAATGAAAATTAAATGACAAAAGACAAAATCAAAGGGATTAACAATTAATATCGTTATCCATTAATATATAGCTCGAAACTTTCATGATCATTGATAATATCATTTTCTAATTACAATTTTTTATTCC
Organism: Panonychus citri; assembly: GCF_014898815.1. Lineage (NCBI taxonomy): Eukaryota > Metazoa > Arthropoda > Arachnida > Trombidiformes > Tetranychidae > Panonychus > Panonychus citri. The sequence goes on along the minus strand of NW_026515523.1, from coordinate 100,396 downwards.
TCAACCCAATTGAAACCTTAATAGTGAATTATGTCACAATGGTTGATGACTTTGCAATAGTTAATAAGATTTCAATGATCATAATCATGAAATAATAATAATGAGAAAAACAAACTTTGAACACTAAACGAATTCAATATAATGTGAATAGAGAGAGAGAGAGAGAGAGAGAGAGAGAGAGAGAGAGAGACAATAGACTTTGAGAATCAAATTTTCCATGGTAAATCCAGAATTATGTCTATTAACAAGGTGAAGGAAAAGTTATCCATTTCGACATTAAATTTGGAACTTTTCTTTTCCTATTCCTTATACGAGATTAAGATGGTAAAAAGGAGCTTCTTTTTTCTTAATCTATTTTTTTTATTCTTTTTTTTCTCTGTTCCTATTATATGTATATCTATTGGAAGAGAATTGAGAGTAGCAAAGTTTAAAAGAAAAGTTGAATTCTCCAAGGGATCGAAATTGTTCCTGAAATAATAATCAACTATCATCATGTGAAAATCACAAGAACTTTATATGTATAAATAAACATTTAAACTCAGAAAAGATTGGGAATAGAAAAACAAAGTTCTAAATGTAACCTTTAAGTGCACCATGAGACAATATTAATTGCGCTTTTTTGGTGATGTTTGTTACTTGTTGACAGTTTGAGATGCCAAGGAAAATCAACTTAATACTTGTTAGAATTGAATATTACCACAATAGAGTTTATTTGTCATTTATTTTGATCAAAATTTACTGAGAATGAAACTTTATCGAGTTCCATTATTATAACATTACCTTAATAATTGACTGTCGTACTTAGATGTATATTAATAAAAATCTAGAATATTTATTATAATACTTTAGTTTATTTCGACTTTGATAAACCTAAACCACCAAATCAACAATTCATCTCTCTGGTTGACTCAATGGAGCCACTTAAAAGTATTAAGATCTTATCATTAACTGTCAAATGTCAACTACTGTTCATATCTAATCATTATTAGCTTGAATGATAGATAACAATGAATTTTCAATAGCCAATCAAAAGTTAACAAGATGCAATTGTGAATGCTCAGGTTGATTGATATAAACTATGTTTTCCAAATGTTAATTCAAAGGGTAATAAGAGCTGAGAATAAAATAATCAATTGGGAATTCAGACCCGTTTTAGTGAGTTCAATCAGTCTCGACAAGAATTCGCTAGTTAAATTGTCAGAGCCTTGGTATTATTAGCTGAATTTACGACCGCATACCTCAAAGCTTAAATCTAACAGAAAATCACTTCAATTTTTGGTGAAAAGTTAGCAGTTGACATTACTATTAAATACGCAGAGACGAAGACCTTGATGTTGAACCAACAGGTTGCGGTTGATTTCCAACGATGATTTTCAGCAAGTTTCTATCAATTTTTTGAATAAACTTTCTTCTTTTGAGTATTCAGACCTCAAACTCGAGTTGTGGAAGTTTAACTGAATAACCGGTATGACCTTGATATTATTAATAAAACATGACAATTCAATATCGCCTAAACTTGCACAACTCGAAACTTAGTGAAATGCCTTGTAGATGTTAAGTATTTTATTCCGACGATTTTGATGCAACAAGGAGAAAGTCGTAAGCTTTTCGGCTATATTCTAGAACACCACCGTTCGCAAATCGTCTTGAAACTTTTTCAATGTATAGCCCTTAACATAGGTCCTTACATATGGATGGAATTTCTGCGGAAACTTTTGGTTCAGAAGATACAGATAATCAAAATACATTTTACATAGGAGTCTATGGAGAAATGAAAGTTTTCTAGCATGTCAAAAATTTCTAGAACAATGTTTTGATACCATGTATACATATAGGTATGATAGGTTCATGTGTGAAAATTCAAGGTTCTGGGTTGCTTGGTTTATATGAGTAAAATTATGAAAAGTGTATTTTTCAATGTTTTCATAGATTACTATTGAACCGAGGTCCGCCACACTCAAAATTTAGTACATATTATTCTCAAGGTCAAACTTACTAGTCAAAGTCATTTCAAGGAGTTATCACTATGTTTTGTTTTAGGCTTGTTTATGTGGATATTTCAATGATAATGGTAACGTATTGACTTTTAACTATGCATGGACTTCTGATGTATACATTCGATGGAAATATATTGAATAATATATGTAATGCGTTGCATGATCGTAGGGTCAATAAGGATATGCTGAGATTAATAGTCAAATGTTGCAGCAAACCTTGAAACCCACGACCCTGCACTTCAGGTGGGCGTGGTCGCTACGCGACCACGCCACCTGAAGAAGCAGGGCAGAATCAAGTATATGATCAATACAGAAGTGTTTAAGTAATTGTATGGTTATTCTCTTCTATATCTAAAAGTGTTTGAACTGCTTGTGTGTCACAGGAAGGCATCTATTGGCTGTTTGCATGTACAACTATTGGTTGAACTTTGTTCAGAAACTACTTTGTTCTGAAAAACAAGACGGATACTTCCCAAAATAAAGGTCTGGTTGGTTGTTGGTAGTCACATTTAAAGACTTCGGCAGTCTCCAATTTGATCGATAACTGGCTTACCTTGATGGAATGTGAACAAAGTTCTAAATATTTATCTGAAGCATATCCTGTACCAAGTAATACACACAGCGCAGCCTGAGATATTGATTTCATATAATTTTATTTGCATTTCAAGCAACTTGACGATTCAGTTGACTACAGTCAATTCAGTGCTGCCATCTGATGCATAATCACCATAATCTCAGATAATTAACTTCAACTTAAACTGCTGTTCACAGGTTAAAATTTGAGGCTCCTTCGATGACCTTGAAATGACCTTGACTAGTAAGTTTGACCTTGAGAATAATGTACTAAATTTTGAGTGTGGCGGACCCTCGGTTCAATAGTAATCTAGAAAACATTGAAAATACACTTTTCATGCAATTTACCTACAACAAAGCACCCAGAACCTTGATTTTCCACATGAACTCATCATACCTATATGTATACATGTATCAAAACATTGTTCTAGAAATTTTTGTGCTAGAAAACTTTCATTTTCCATAGACTCCTATGTTAAAATGTATTTTTGATTATCTGTATCTTCTGACTCAAAAGTTTCCACCTGATTCCATCCATGTATGACCTATATAACAAAGACTGAAAAAGGATTTCAAGACGATTTGCGAACAGTGATCTAGAGTCTTACCGCTTTTTCAACCATGAGCTTCATTGAGTGTGAAAGTAGTAAGGAAAAGATTGTTTCTGGCTCATAAGACATTTCTGGTTCAAACTGAGACCTAGCTCAAGTGACATTTCTAGCTCAGATACATTTCTGGCTCAGTTTTTTGTTGTCACCATCAACATCACACACACACACATCTTCCTCTCTTTTTTCTCTCTTTATCATGGAGATAGATAAAATTCTCTCAAGTTTCCCCTCCTCAAGAAAGAATTGGGCAGAAATCCTCCCCTAGCGGACATATACAAATCTCCTGAAGAGGAAAAAAAGATAGAGGTTGGTCGGGTGCGGATTTTCATTAAATATGTGGAGATAAGGGACAAGGCAATGTCTCGGTGGTGTGGGACACTGGGGGATGTAAGTTTGTGGGAGTTATATTGTTCAGCTTCGGTGGTTGAAATATGGGCAAGAAAGAGAGTTGGTAAGGAAGATTCAGTGGCCCTCCTTGTAACCACGTTAACAATGTCATATTAAAGATAATGATTGTAATTTTTAATGAAAATCCCCACCCCACCAACCTCTGTGGTTCTGACCAACCTCATTTCCACTCATCGCCAGATCTCAAAGGGTCCATCAATACGTCAACAACCATAGGGAAGATCCAATGATCAATGATAGTTGATGACATATTCGATGTCCTTCTCGGTGGAGATGAGGATCTCGCCGATGAAACTTCTTCATCAGAGTCTGATGACTCTGATGAAGAAGTTTCATCACTCTTCTTGCTGGTCTCTTGGCTTCAAGATGTTCTTCGAAAGCGATAATTTCTTATTTAACTTTGTGAGTTGGGATCAATACATGGTGATAAAATTATGTGGCCCCAGCAATTCAGTTCCTAATTTTGAAAGTGTGAATAATGTTTTTAGAATGGACAAAGGAGATCTTACTACTTTTCTATTTCTAATTGAATTTGTTGGTGACTTCAACAGTCAATGCTTATTAATAAGCAAACTGATCGAGTTGAATTTTCTGATGACCATTCCAAATTGGCAGCTTATTACGGACATAGATGACTTGACGAATTTTGATTGGTTCGGTGAGGATTTGATTCACAATAAAATCTATGATGAATATTACATAAATCATACAATTTAAACGAATATATTGGACCTGAGGTCAAACAGACTAAATCGACATCTAAAAAAAATGAACAATGTTAAAAATTATAAATTTCAATCATTTGTAAATTATTATCAATATGTTTTCCATTTAACTTCTTAATTATTGTTAGATTCCTTTATTGAAAAATTGTAAAACTGTTAATGAAGTTACTAATTAAAAGAGATGAAAACAATTACAATTTTCTCTTAAATTCTTAATGATTGGTATCGAAAGGCGTGAACCAAACTAAATCATAATAAACATAATTATAATGATAGTCGAAAACGGATAAACCAAATCGAGTCTCATTTACTAAGTTATTACATCCGATATCATCGCAATCATGTGAGGGCTCACCACACTGCGAACAAAATCTTTGACGTGGACATCCCTTGTTTAAATGAGCTGTTCGGGCACATCTTCGGCAAGTCAGATTATCGGTACATGTGTGATGAATTCTCATCCTTTTTTTGCACCAACCGCAATTGATTAAACCAGTGTTGTCAAAGAAGTAAACAGTTTTAGAATTAAAATGCACGAACATTCCTGAAAGGAGAAGATAAAAATTTCCTTAATTAGTAACTTTAAACAATATAAAACAATTACCTACCTGCTCGAACCAGAGCATCCCTAAAATTTTCTGTCACACTGTAAATTAACAATTCTCCATTTTGAGTTTCAGTTGATGAGATGAAAATTATCTCGGATGATGGTTGATTAATTGAGCCTGCGAAATTATCTCCGAACTCTTCGCCATTCATTATGGTCTCGGGTTTGTAACAACAGATCTCTAATGCCTTGGTCGGACACTTAATCACATCTTCTATTATGAGATTGCTCCTTGACACTTGAACAAATATTGAATTAGAAATACGGTAAACTGGTACCCGTATTTCATTATCATCCTCACAAACTTGAATATGATTAATACCAGCAATTGAAGATACGAAAGCACCATCGGATATTAAATCATCCTTAAAATTGTCCATGCTCCCGGTAAATGTTGATTTTGGAATTACTCGCCAAAAGTTAAATTGGGACATATCGGCAAACGAAACTCTCACATTTGAGTAAAAAAGACTCATTCTTGTTAAGTTGAAATTGATTATAGTTAAGCACAAGACACAAATTGAGTATAATTAAGCACAAGACACAAATTGATAAGACTTTTAAATTAAAGAATAAATTGATGAAAAGTATAAATTGATCACGAGTTCAATGAAATTGAAAGAAAAAGATAAACAATTGAAACAAATTCAAAGTATAGGAAGAGGACAAAGGAAGAGATAAACAGGAAACAGGAAAGAAAGTGAAACACAACAGAAAAACTTAAAACTTAACGACCAATCGCTGATTTCCGTTGAAAATTGGATATAAGACACACCTCCTTTCTCTCACATTGATTTTACTGTTTATCTCAACAACCAAAATTTTAAAATGAAAACAATGTAATCTCATAAAACTCTTGAATTTACCTTTTCCTTTATTAAAAACACTTAATATTGTTGAACTTGGAAAGGGTAAAACATCAAAACAAGGGTAAACTTTGTCAAATAAGCCAATATACATATTGGCATTATCCATTCTTTTACGGAAATTATAAGTTACAGTTAAATCGAATCTCATAAAATTATTAAATCGAATTACTTTTACAAACAACAGGTCATTGATACACTTATTGCTAGCATCACATATCATTCTTTTATAAGCATCTTCGGGAAAATTTAGTAATTTTGGGACATAAAAATAAATCTTAAAGGTACTCATTTTTATAACAGGCAAAAAACAACAAAATGTCTGCTGAGTCAAAATTTTGAAAGACAAATTGATGACTCTGAGGCTGAAATCATAAGTTCAAAGCGCGTAATTCAAAATTTATTTGACAAAAATAATCTCAAAAAGAAGACTAATTTTATTATTCACACTTTACAATTTATTGAATTAATTGATGTAAATTCAAACGGCGAAGTCAATGGAATCAATTTGATATTTCCTTAATCAACTTACTTTTTTAGGAAAATTGTCTGGTAATCATAGTTAATTTGATTTAACTTCTCAGCTAATCTTTCCTTAAATACGATACAATTATAGCTGCCAGCTATATGATAAGAAGAATTACATAAAATACAATTGATTGATGAAACAGAACAATCGGTTCTTGAATGAGAAGTTGATGAACATTTTGAGCACCTTGAATGCAATTTACAATTATACGAAATGTGACCATAAGAACAGCAATTCGTACAAAACTTTATATTAAAATTGTCATAGATATTAAGCGTCTTTCCATCCAGATTTAACACTCTTTTCGAATCCAATAAAGTCCGCGTGGCTGAGGAGATTGTCATTAATATGATGGAGTCAAATGATCTGCGAATTATACAATCAACTGACTTAAGATTAAACCAAGAATTTTGTTCAACCAATTTGCCTTTGAGTTCATCCTTTGAAGCATCTGTTAAGTAAGGAAGATAAACTTTCACATTGGGATCCATCAGCTTTGGTATCGAAAAAGAAATTAGATCATGATTTTTAACGATCTCATAATATTTAAATCTTTCAACTTGGGTTATAAAACCAAGCTTAACACAACTATGACCACCACTAATTGAATAAATCCTATCACGATCCGGCAGATTACTCTCGATAAAACTTAATATGTGTTGACGCCCGATTACTTCAATGGTCCTCACCTTTGCCAAGAGTATCCATTGTCTTTCATTGGTATTTTTCATTGTGAACACCATATTAACACTATTACCTTTGGCAATCTCATGAAGTATTTCATTTAGACGGTTATTGAACTTAAGCACCAATTCACGCTCCTTGCGCTCAAAATCATTTATCTTTAAACTATCTGAGACACTTAACCAACGCTCTAGATCGGAAATAAAATCTTCATCAGAAAGTGAAAGGGATTTAACAATGTCAGCCAACATAATCAAGTAATAAAAAGACAATTTGTTTCACCTAAAAAAAAACAACATCAAAAAACATAAACAAAGAAACAATAACAATCAGGGAACAAAGAGAAGCAAAGAAAAATTTTTCTAGTGGTGCCACACTCTGGAAGCGCGAACATCAAAATTACTTTAATATTTTCTTTTAAAATTATCAAATTACAAAAATTAACTCAGCATTAAAAAAACCTTTTGATCAAGGAAAAAAGCTTGAGTATTAAGAAACTAATCAAGATATACCTTTGTATATGTATGGTTGATACGTTCAAGTTCACCACTTAAAATGTTAAGGAAAACCTTACAATCATAAGAAAATACGTTCGAACCTTTTTCATTACAATTAAGACAAACATGGTTTTCGGGGTTACGAATATTTGGACACACTGAAGATAGATGAACTTTCGTACAGTAACCACATCTGACGAGTTTCTTACATTTGTCCTTGATGTGACCAAAACGAGAGCAATTACCACAAAGCGATAAATAGAAATGGTCCTTAAATTTCTTTTTCCCTTGAATAGTGAAGATCTCACCATCCTTATCAATGGAACTCCTGATAATTGAATCAACTTGCAAAATAATCCGATAGCAACCATTCCTCTGCTTATGAAAAACCTTCCAAATCACCTTTGAATCCTTTTTCCAATTGTTCCATTCATAGAGCATTTTAACCCACTCATCAAGTAACTTAGTATCATCTGAAGATAATTTACTGAAAAAAAACATCCTCAATAACGATGAAAGGGTCATGAAGTGATGGAATCTTCACCGAAAAATCTTGACATACTTTGAGTTCGTTGAAAAGAGTTAATCGATCCTTGATACTTAAACAATGAACTTTTAAACAGAATCTTCCAATGCGAACGCTCGTATAAAGACGAACAAGCGAAGGACAAGTCATCATAAAATTTTCAAAGTTAGCTCGTAAAGAAAGAATGTCCTCATTACCAGGAGAATTTATCAAGATCACCGGGGCAACTATTAAGTTACTAACATCTAGACCTCTTGGAGTAACGGTTACATTATAGCGAAGAAAAACAGCATCTTGCTCGTATTTATTTCTTACGACGTCCATAGGCAAAAGATCACTGGTAACCTGGTTAGTCACTTTATCGGCCACATTATTTTGGTCCTTCCACAAACCAACATTTACAAGAAAATCGTTAATAAGTAAACGAACTTCATCACTAAAAAACAAAAGACTTGTATCATCATTGAAAGCTTCATTTAAATTACTAACCAAAGGATCAAAATCTTGTCCTAGACAAGATGAAATATTATCAAATTGTGTATAATCTTGATCCTTTTTATAGAATTTATCAACTAATGAGATACAATTCTCAATTGAAGAATCAAAACCAATCTCATTATTAACACTTTCCTCAACAATAGTGGTTAAATTGGTACTTTCACCAACAATCGACCGTTTCCTCTTAGGAGCCATTTTATACTAATTCGTGAAGTTACAATCATCTGACAATTCTGTTTAGATTAAACAGGCAAACAACGCCATCTATCAACAACAATTAGTCTAAATAAACTCTAGTAAAGATTAGTTAACCAAAGACTAAACAATGAATTCCATATTTTTTAAAATTGTGAACATCAGAAAATCTATTGTCAATTGTCTTAAAGTGATTAATAAGTCTCAACAAGATAATTACTATATAACAATTATAACTGAGTGTCCAGACAATGTCCTTGTTGATCAACAAAGGGTGTACCAAAATGAACAAATCGCTTACCATTTACCAATTAAATGGAAACTGGTTAGAAATTTCTACTGTTACCAAAATATAATTGTGTCACTGATTAAAAATGAACATGGTTATTTGTGGTTAGTGCTCATATACAGAAACCCGAACAACTTTCCAATTATCAATGATTTAAAAACGATAATCGACCTGTTAAAAATCAAACCAACTATAATAATGGGCGATATAAATATGGAAAGTAGAATATGGATGAACAACCCAAGGAAGAACAAGGATTACGGTTTGACTGATCTTCTTGAAAGATATGGATATGAGAGTGTCATCAACAACGAAGTCACCAGAAACAACACAAACGGTAAAGATTCTAGCATCGACATAGTTTTGAAGAACTTTAGAAGTGAAGGGAAGTACACTTTATCTAATTCAACTATTAGTGACCATAAAATTATAAAGTGTTTTCTGGAAAAGGTACCTTACTATTATGAAAATCCAAGCCAATGGTCAACCTTCTTCGGAAAAATCGAATTTTATAACATCAATTCTACAACTAGAAGAATTCTGATAGCCCCGTTAGTGGGTAGAAAGCAAGTTAAGAAAATTACTCCTTTGAAATACTATAAGAAAATCGATGACATCTCAACATTTTGGCAAATGAAAGACCTTAATGTCCAGAGATTAGAGCAATTCCTAGAGACACCAAAGCTTAAAATTCAAAACTTTCAAAAGAATTTAGATAACAACATCTACTTCATTTATCAAAATTTTCTAACACAGAAAGAGATCAATTATATAAAGAAAACAAAGTTTATTTGTTCATCAACACATGCAGACCCGTTTACTCCATCGACGTTGGAGATTTTCAAAAAGATTAACATAGAGGTAATAATTAAGGTAATTGAGCAAATTTTTCTTGAATGTAGAATACCTGAGTTGCTAAAAGTTAGTGGAGGAACGTTGATACCTAAGGCAAACGGTAAAACTCGTATCGTAAGATCACAATCTTATTTAATGAAATTGATTGACAGAACTCTAACAAATAGAATAAATGATAAAATCGTTGATTTAATTGATCTTGAACTACAATTTGCTTTCATTAAAGGAAGGGAAAGAATTAAAATGGTCTTTACCACCATTGAGCTCATGAAAGATTTTGATACTGTTACTAAACTAGATATCGAAAAGGCATTCGATAATGTTAAGATTGATCAGGTTATTGACAAGATTTCTAGAATAATTGATGAACCAACTTGCAAATTAATCTACGAATTTTTCAGCAATAGAAAAACAAGAATGTATAACAATTATAAATTTGAGTTGATTAATGAACCAGATTGCCTTCTACAAGGTACAAGTTTATCACCAATTTTATTCTGTATAGCAATAGATGAAACGTTAAAAACTTTTAATCAACATAATCATAAATTGATTGCATATGCTGACGACCTGTTACTTTAATTAATTAATTAAATTCTTTCTTTTATATATTCAGCAAAACATAAAAATAGAGTACATTTAATCTCTATCCAATTATAAGCATTTGATAGAGATTAAAAAACTACTCAGAAAACGAGTTTTCTGGGTTAAATAAACTTTAAAAAAAAATTTGCCGCCATTTTAATTCAAAAAATTGAAGAAAAATTTTTTCAATGTTAACCTTTAACCTGGAGTGGAAATGACAGTGGGATTTTTGGGACTGGGGTAGAAATTGCAGTGGAGTGGAGATGGGGTATGGGTTGGAGATACACATTTTCCCCTACTAAGATGAGTAGTTAAAAAAGGGGCTAGTGCTCCCGCTTCCGGTTTTCAGAGCCACTTAGTAAAACAAACCGGAAAGCACTAGCCACCACTTCCAGAAGTTAAAAATGGTTGCAACCAATTGTCTCTCTTTCTCACCCCATGAATAATTTTTTTGCTCTTTTTTTGCTAATTGTTTTTAAATGATTATTTTTATTTATTATTGTTAAAAATGCTTAATTAAATTGTTTATTTGCAAGTTGCAAACTAATAACAAATTTTGCGAATGTTTGCAAATGCAAACTAATGTTAATTTAATTGAATTTTGCAAAAAAGGTACCAACTCTTTACAATTAAATATTGGGGTGGCCAACAAACCGGCCTAATTTCTTTATGATGAAATCGTTTGCCCGATCAAACACAGACATCTTTTCAATCACCTTTTTTACTTCAAAATCCAATTGATGCACAATGATTTGTCCCTCCTGGTTGATCGCTTGAGCCAAATCTTCAGAAATATTTCTGAGAAATTCAACGATGTTGAGGTGAACTTTTCTTTGTCGTCTTATAATATCCTCACTATTATCGAGAGTTCCCTCGAGTGACTCACCATTGTACTCGGTCACATCAATGATTAAGTTTAATTTGCGATTGATAACCTTGTTATCCTCGACCAGAGTCTTTATCACTTCACTCATTGAATCCAGTGAATTCACTATGGCATCGAACTTTTCACATGATGATGGAGATGATGAAAGAGATGGAAGAGAGATGTCAGATGATGATGATGATGATGATGAAGCAGATTGACCCAGATCAATTTCTGATCCTCCTGGTCTGATATCAGTCTGGTGACTCTCTCAAGAAAATCTTCAATGAATTTTTTTTCTTCAGGGTTGGTGATTTCAACTGAAGCAAGAATAACTTTAGCTTCCACTAAATCATAAAAAAGCGACATGATGAATAAATGATGATGATGATGGAATACAGTAATTAAGACAAGCGGGAAAAAACTTTCTTACGAAAGTTTTTTTAAGGTTGTTTGCCAGACCCGTGGTTTGTTGAAATGGGAATCGTTTTTTAATAGAAAAATTCAAAACTAACTCTAAACTTTCTCACTACTCTCTTTTTCTTTTTCTCTTTCTTTCTCGTCTCTTTCTCTTTTTCTCTTTCTTTTTCATCTCTTTTTCTTTTTCTTTCTCGTCTCTTTGTCTCTTTTTCATCTCTTTCTCTTCTTTCTATTTCTTTCTCGTCTCTTTCTCTTTTTCTCTTTCTTTATCTTTCTCCTCTCTTTTTCTTCTTTCTCTTTCTTTCTCTTTCTTTCTCTTTCTTTCTCGTCTCTTTCTCTTTATCTCTCTCTTTCTCCTCTTTTTTTCTTTCTCGTCTCTTTGTCTCTTTTTCATCTCTTTCTCTTCTTTCTCTTTCTTTCTTTCTTTCTTTCTTTCTCGTCCCTTTCTCTTTTTCTTTTTCTTTCTCCTCTCTTTTTCTTCTTTCTCTTTCTTTCTCTTTCTTTTTGAAATACGCGCTGTAAAAAAGCTTAACTGCGCTTGCGTACACAAAAATCTTTGAGTCAGAATTTCTCATGAACGGCTATTCAGATTTTGTTCGTACTATTTTTCGCTACTGTAGTATTTTCCGCTCTATTTTTTGGTACCTCAACATCTCATAGAATCCTTTTATCTTGAGCTCAATCTTTACCCAAAATTTGAGCTTATCTTATTCAAGTTTGTAGATTAAGACTATGATGGTAATGGTTGTGGCATAACCAAGATCAACCCTTATATGGTGATTAAAAAGGGAGATCAAACCCAACGAGAACTCTGGGAAATCGGTTTGATGATAAGGATGATGAACAAAGTGACCAACTGATGATTAAATGATGATGAAAGTCATAAGAGACCATAAGTAAATGGTGGAAACTAAAATCTAAACCACCAAAGACAATTAAGTTGCTGTTACCTTTCCCGATGCAAAAACCAAGAAAACACCCTCTTTCCGCCTAACGACTTCTGCGTTAAACCTCTTCTTCCGCTTTGAGTTGTCAACATTTATAACGATTGGTTCTATGTTCCACAATGAAACAATATTCACAATCTCATACTTAGGAAAGGGTAATATTTCCATATTTTAAACTATCTAAATAGAATACACGTATCAAAAAAAAGAATTATAACAAATGTTATAATCATTAATGTACTTAAAAGAACCATCTAGACATAATTAATCATTGGATATTTCATCACTTCCTTTTATATAAATGGAGGTAGGGAGCGACAATTGGTTGCAACCATTTTTAGCTTCCGGAAGTGGTGGCTAGTGCTTTCCGGTTTGTTTTACTAAGTGGCTCTGAAAACCGGAAGCGGGAGCACTAGCTCCTTTTTTAACTACTAAGATGTGATAAAATTAAAAAAAAAGTAAATTGTAGCTTCGTAATAGTGCTAATTTATCAAAAGTTTTTGTATTCAATCGTAGCAGATTAAAGTTGAACCTTAAAAATAATTCACCAGAAAATGGACCCGAAAGTTATACGATTAAAACATTATTTTATACAGATTATCATTCATGATAATTTAAAAATAAAAGCTAATTTTTAACTGTTATCACTTCAAGCTCTGATTACCAATGAATTCAGGCCCATGAAAATTTTTGACTTTTTCCTCGACGCAAAAAAACATCAGAAGCAGAAAATTTTCTCCAATTGATTAAGTTAATGATGTTGAGTTAACTGTTTCTCAGGTGAAAACGCAATTAATTTCATGTTAATATAATTATCTACTGCAAGGAAAAGTAAAATAAAAAACAAACTAATGTTTTTCCAAATGGTTCATTTGCTTTCATGATAATGTTTCATCTGAATTAGATTCAGAATCAGCTTAATTTACATGTATTAATAATGTGATTTTTTTACTATTTGTTGATCAATAAAAAAAACCATTCTCATGAATTACTATGAATCGTTTTGCTCCGTTCAGAGAGAGATAATTATTATCGGGAAACAAATTACATCGATAACATCACTCAGCATCATTTAATATCTCACCATGTTACCTGGTGATTTATACACTGATTTTCATGTTACTCAACCATAATATTAGAATAATTTATCTGTTAACTGACGATCAATCTGTAAACCTCAACATGATCTTGAAGTTTAATAGATTAATTGTATTAATAATCGAGATCAAAGATGAAGCTTATTCTCTCAATCTCAATCTCTTACCCTGTAATAACTTTTTCTTTCGTGTTGAATTTTTCAAATGCTTTTGCGAACTTGATTTTTAAGTTTACAGAGATTTTCTCATCATTTATAATCTTAAAGATTAAAGAGATTCGTTGCACGAAAAGGAGAGCAGATGAAGAATATTCTTACTCTCACGAAACTCGTGAAAGGAATGAGAAATATTTTCGATCTACTTCATTGATAGAACTATTTCTTACTATTTGGCCATCATTCAATATCATGAAATTATTTATCTTCCATAATCAACTTTCTCAATATCTTCAGTTGAGACCAATGATTAATGACCAATTTTTTAATAAGTGATAATGACCATCACATTTTTAAACCATGAGAAGGAGAGAGAGAGATGCTATTGAATGCTCAGATTCATGATAGTGATAAGAATAATGAAAAATTGATTTTAATGAATATTTTGTTGTTACACTGAATTTACAAGACGGAAATTCGATAGTGGTAATAGTTACCTTGCAATAAAAATTGTATAAACTGCAATTATTTCATCTCAAAAATCGGGAGTTAACAAAAATGGATTTCATTTTATTGTCCAGATTACTTTTATCATTAGCAGAGATTAGCAAGGTCTTAGGTGATTCCGTTATTATTTCATGATATTAAAGTTTTATCCCTACAGACTATTGAAGCAATTTCCTACGAGAACTCATTTAAAGATGAAACAATTTTACCTTAATCATATCTGCTGAGGAAAATGTTTATAATCACCCCCACAATTTATCTCTCTCTCTCTCTCTCTCTTTCGAAAAAAAAATAACTTGAAATTCAATTTCCGTTTCCATCACTTGTTTCACCTTCATTACAGTTCTCACCGCAGCCATAGAAATCATCCCCATGATCCATACAATTTAATTGTCGTCATCTTCATGTCACAATATGAAAAAAAGTATTGATTATGTGATTTATTACTTGACAAAGAAATTGCTTTTCGAAATCATCATTATTATGATTATGATTAGAAACTTTTTTCTTTCATTTTTCTCCGTTAAATATCATATTACCAGCATTCACCAACAAGTTACGAAAAATTATTCATGGTAGATGTTGTTGTTGTAACAATATCATGGTGAAGAACATGATGATCATAAGTTAGCAATACATTGTAATAGTTTTTGCATTAATATCATGAATTGAGTATTCATCATATTATCAGTTTCTATTATCATTATCCATAGTGAACTGAAACTGATATATTTATGAAAATGAACAAGAAACCTGATATTGTGTATCGACAGTCTAAAAGGATCGATCAATAGTAATCATCATATATCTCAACAGACTGCTATTTAATTTCATTTTTATATTCGAAGCTCATTTTTATGTTACTCATTTAGTTCTGATAATTAGCTGTTATCTAGTATCTATTGATATTTATCATCAGAATCGAGGTAGATGAGGTTTATATTCAAAAAAACGTCAATCTCATTAAGTTGATAAGAGTAACTTAAACATGGAAAGGAATGAAAACTCACTGAGTTTCACTCGAAAATCAAAGTGAATATTCAATTGAACTGTTGTCTCCAATTCGAAGGAAGAAAAAAGGTTCGAAACCATAGAGATATTCACATGAGCTGTTACTCATGAGTGGACAATGAACAAGTTCAGGTCAAGAGATAAAGAGCTTTCATTAAGTTGAATACAAAAAGAGAAATGCAGCTTCAGACATAAAATACTTTAGCCCGAGAAATAATCATGAAAAGTTAATCATAATATGATATCATTGAATATCAGGGTAAAAGTTCATCGAGTAGATGAGTAGACACTGTGTACACTATGTATACTCTTAGATAAATTAATAAATTGAAAAGGAATCAGGAAGCAAAAGGTAAGATGAGTATTCTTAAAGCAAAAAAAAACGAAAGCAATTAACTGAATGCTTTCATGAAGAATGAATTTTAGTTGTGCTAAAAGAGAGAAATCAAACTCAATATAATTCCAATATATTATATCAGTTAAATGATAAACTTGGAATCTCAGTTTGTTTTTGTTCACTTTTTTGACGACTTATATACTTTACCATAAAGAGAATTCAGAAAAACATATTATATTGATTGAATAAAACACTGTTAAAAAAGAATCTATTGGAAGATGATTTCAAAAAATTCTATTGGTTATCAATCGATATAACTAATTGAAATTGTGGAAAATGCAAAAAGGATCAAAATGAGAAGTTCTTCTTGTCAATAGAGTTTTTATTCATGAATTCGAGCCAAAGTATTAATATGTTTTAGATCAATTTCAATAATCTTTTCCAACCACTAATCTTATTAATCGGATCAAATGTAAAACTTTTCCTGATAAAAAAGTTTGTTAATTATGATAATAAAGGCTTTGAGCAATATTTAAGTAACCATCGATTGTTGGAGCTTTCTGATATTTTAAAGCTTTGATATTAAGGTCCATGATCAATATGGTTAAGCAAAATATGTATTCTCATTAAATGTTGACAAGTAAAATAAGCATTAATTTGATGTATCGTTATAATCTTGTACCGTTGGTCATATGAGAAATGGTTAAACTGGGGAAAGCCTCTTCAAAATTTATCATTTCCTTCAATGTTATACTTGTTTGTTTTGTGTGCTACTACTTTTCATGATTATATTGATACATGTACCATGATTACGTTTATCATTTGAATATAATACTGGTCAGTAAGACCGAGATACGTAATGACACTGGACAAGATTGTTTATCTTTGAGCTTGTAGGATTTGAGTAGGAATATCAATACATACATTATTGAATATCTTTCGAACTGATGATCAAATAGCTTATTATTGGATGAAGGATATTCAATAAATTCGTTTGTTAATTAGTGAGAATACTTTGATATTCTTTGATAAATTAATCATTTTAGTTGAAGTCCTAAAATGAAATTTACATTTTTGTTCATAGAAATTGAATCAACCATTAATGTGGTAACTGAATTGTTATATTTCAAAATCCCTATTGAATTGATTTTTTGGTAAAGGCTCAAAATAGCGAAATTAAAAGAGCGAAAAACCAATAAGTTAAGGTCACTAGCGCGAAAGTCAAAGTAGCGAATTTAAATTAACCAATTTACCATCTAAAAAATTTATTGATTCAGTGAAAAATATGATAAATTGCTAATAATCAACCATTTTGAGCTGATTTTTTAAGGTTTTGAATTTCTTGGTTAATCACAATTAATTGTTTTCATGAACTAGAAATTAATTAATCATGAAAAATTCTGAATTATGGGTTGTACATTATAAGGTTCATCTTGAGAAATTTTTTCGCTATCTTGACTCTCGCTCTTTTGATTTCGCTATTGTGACTTTCGCTTATATGCCCTTCGCTCAAATGAGCCCAAATCGATTTTTTCGATAAAATGATTGAAAATTTAGCAAATTATTTCCAATTATTTGCAAATTATACGTATTCAGTTGGAAAAGT
Organism: Panonychus citri; assembly: GCF_014898815.1. NCBI lineage: Eukaryota > Metazoa > Arthropoda > Arachnida > Trombidiformes > Tetranychidae > Panonychus > Panonychus citri. The sequence continues at coordinate 83,006 of NW_026515523.1, read as the reverse complement.
TTACATTTTCAATTGAAAACTTTAATTTGTTAATTTAATTTACTAATAATAATAGTTAATCGCTTTCTCTCTCTCTCTCTCTATTCGTTTTGGAGGAATAAGTTTAATAGTAATGGAAATAATTGAATCTCGAGGGCTACAAATAGTTTGTTATGTTTCTGGTTAAACTAACATAATCTCAATTCATTGAGGGGCAAAAAGTAAATTTCAGTTCCAGGGTTAACTTAACTATTGATATTTCACATTATTAACTCAATGTTATTATTGTTGATTTCTTTGTCTACAATTCAAAGTTGGATATTTTATATGATTGGAGAAAATGTTTGCAGAAAAAAAATTCAGTCAAGAAATATCATAGATTTCTATGGAATAGAATAACGATAAAATGTCAAATACATTTTGAAACTTATTCTACCGGATCTCCAGAGAGCGAAAATATGAAAATTTTAACTGAGAAAAGAAAAGAAAATTTTCAATTGAAATTGTAATATTCAAAGAGATAAAGATTATATAATGTTAGAGTAGAATGAAAAAAAATGACTCGAAGACCATAAGAATGGACATACCATGAGTTCTATATGGCAATAAATGGATATTTTTAAGATTCTGAAATTCTTATACATGTAAACCAATTGAAATATAATGTATTATCTGAAGAGCTTAGAATGAAGATTATTCAACAAATAATAATTCGAAATGCAATTAAATACTGATAATCATTAGATGGACAAGAACCAAATTGAAAATGGAAAGAAAATGTTAACCATTGTTTAAATAGCAACTGTAGTTTATTTAGATTGTCGATTCTTAATTGTTTAACGTATTATCCCGACAATTTCATGATTAATGTTTCAAATACACAGAATGATTTATTTTATATAAACAATGATAATCATATCATCATTTTTCCCTTGATAATTTATTGTTCATAATATTGATTTTGAAAAAAAAACTATTATTCAAATTGCCTCTTTTTTAATTGTGCAAAAAAACTAAATATAATTCAGTTTGTTAAGAGGTGATTACTTAGATTATCATTAAACAATTATAAGTCAAGGTAAAGAAAATATCGTAATATTAATAGTTAATTTAGATTGAGAGAAATGAACGATTCAATGTGAGCTGAGATTTTTTTATTCTCTGAGAAAAATTCATTTATCAAATATGAATGAGATGCAATTCAGTATAAATAATTATTCCTGTTTGATAATTACTATGATAACGATTAGAGAGAGAGAAGAAAAAACCAAAAGATATTTGTTATGCTCAATTTGATCATTCATTTCCATAGTTACTCCATTATCATCATGTTGATGTTACAATTGGGAGGTGAATATACATAAAAGCATGATTGTGATGAGAAAACCTACTAGATTAATGCTGATTGAGTGATGATGATTTCCAATGAAAAGTGATCGCTGATCAACATCAACATCATCAACACGAGAGTTTGAACTTTTCTTTTTTTGTTCCATCGAGAGAAAAAGACTATCGATCAATATAAATGTAATAAGTTGGAAGAAGATAAAGTTATTCATTTTTTTTTTCTCAGGTATCATGATGATCATCATGAAATGTAATGATGAACATTGACAGTTTGATCAACTACCGAGAATTATTATCATCATCAAATATCCAGAGATATTTTTTTTATATCATGATAACTTTATAGAATGACATTTTTGTCTAAATTGAGTGAGAAACTATTTCATGACTGAATATCATACACACATGATAATAGTTAATTAATAATAACTTTTTTTCTACCTTTGTAAACATGATCAAGTAAATATTAAATTCCGAGAACCATAAACACAAACAATAGTATCAACATTAACATGTAAATGGTACGAAAAAAAAAGTAACGATTATTATCAACAGGGAATTGAAACTTTCTGTTAATATCGTGAATGTTGATATAATAATATTATTATATCATGATGATGATGATGAAGTGAAAAAAAAACTATTCCAAACTAATAGTTAAGCTTAGCTAATCTATTGGGATACAATTTTTTTGCTCCAATGTTAACATTCAAAGTAACCACAAAACTCAGGATACATTCAATTCTGAGTCTATCAATTTTATCGTTTGTCTTTTTTTTCACTCTTACATAGATTATTTTATCATCAATTATTTTATCACTATAATGCTGGAGAAATAGATTGATTCATGGAATAGGAAATCTATTGAATTTACTATTGTTTCATCATCCTCCTTAATGACAGTACATCTCTAAATCCATTGATAACATTTTATTACTATTGTGGTTGAAACATTTCAAGTTATATATAAATAAATATATTCATCATTACATGAACATTTCCTGATAACATGATAATGCTTTTCATGATAACATCATGAGTGGACTTTAATATTGATATTTTCCATTTGTATACATAAACTCATTTTGATATTATTCTCAATTTTTCTTATTGTCTTCAGGAGGAATTACTTGTCATTATAATAATTATCAACCACCCTTATTCATGATGATATTATATGCAAATGAAAATGCTCCAGGTACCATGAGCATTATCTAAGAGCTGAACATTTTTTTCATAACACTAAAGTTCATGATACATTGAAAACTCAATGGCTGACACTGAAGGAGGTATTAACATTGATAATTACATGTATACTTCTTGGAATGGGAGTGGAAAAGTTTCCAGAATAGTGATATTATTACATCAACTCTTTTTCGTAAAGGTTATGATTTGGTGATAATGGAAATTGATTTACGGTGTAAACATGATAATCGTTTTCTCTTGATAATGAAAAAATGGATAAATGAACCTCACTGTATATTTATACTCACTGATGAACGATTTGTGATCCATTTTCTGATCTCCATCACAAATCTCATCTCCCGTTTAGTTTCATGTTAAATAATGACAGAAAATATTCCCAGTTACTTTGAAAACTTTGTAACTAATGTTACTTATTTAATCCAAGCATTCAGCTTGACTGATTTTTTAAAGTTTCATTTATCCACTTTCACCATTGAATATTATCACCTATGTAACATTATGTTTCCTTGAATAATCTGATAGCACTTTTTTTATCCTAAACAGAATATGAATGAATCAACTTTTCATTTTTTTTTCTTCTTCTCGCCTTTATAATTGTGTCTTTTTAATCGTGTATGTATCAGCAGTTTCCTCAGCACAATAGTACATGAAGATTATCATGGAATCATCAGAATTATTTTTCCTTCACATTACTATTAATATTATCAATTTACCATGGAAAGAGCTAAATTTCCCTCCCTAATCATTACAATAATATAACATTTTACTAATCACAATTATGTACATATATCTTGATAATATACTTTGTCTAGCTGATTCCTATTGTTTGAAAGTATTATTATGCTTGAGGACATATTTCTAAGTGGCCTCTTATATGAGGGTATTTGTTATTATCATGAATAGAAAAGTAATTTCCTTTTCTTCCTTATTATCATGGTGAATATTTTTTTTCTCTTCATCTTCTATTATCCAATGTCCAAGAGTATAATTTTCTCTTTATTTTTATATATATATTATTCTGTGGTCACTTTCATCTGAACAAATGATGAAGCAAATAAAAAAAGTTCTTTATGTCAGCAGAATTTGCTAAAGAATTCGCCCTTTATTTTATTTCCAATATATTAGCTTATTCTTTCGTTTTCGAATTTTGATTTTGTTCCATTCGAAGCACTTTTATATATATATCGTATACAAGTATTATCTACCTTATCTTATTTGCTCTTCTTCTTTCAATATCATCTAAAAACATGATAGTAATATTATCATGACGATATATTGATATTATATTAAATATATATCATGAAATCTGTTGATGAAAAAAAGTAATAAGTTTATTATCATTATCATCATTCATCATTGAACATTATTATTATTTTGTGTAAAAAATAAGGTTGATTGAATTCTGATAGATAATCATGTCTATATATCATATGATATGATGAAAAAAAAAAGACTGGAGTGAAAAAAATATTATCAATATGAACTCGTTTTTTTTTATTTTGACACAATTTTCACCCAATTTCAACTAATGAGATAATTGAATCCAATTTTGATCTATTGGAATGAGTGAATCAATTTAATTGAGTATATTATCTCAAATGATATAATTTGGTTGATTGAATTGATTCCAGTGTATTGATCAATTGAATATTTAACATGAAGTGAAAATTATAACCTCATCTTTATGATTTACACATGGAGATGATGAACAAGTTATGTGGCAATTTCATTAAATTAACTTGAATGTGATGAGACAATCAAGTTGAATGGAAACAGAAAAGAATGAGGAAAATGTTTAACTGAGAATATCAGTAAACTGAATACAAGGGTAAATGAAGAGGAAAACAAAAGATAAAATAATTTGTCCATAATAATAATTTGATTCAATTGGGAAGCAGATGAATTTTTACTCGTGAAATCAACTGAATTTCAACAATTGAATACATGAAATAACTTAAAATATATCAAATGTTAAGTTCAAAAGTGAAAGTAACAAGTGAAAAAATTTCACTGTGTGTTCATCAGGTTGAGGAAAACGATAATGCTTCAAGGTGATGGAGAAAGTATTGAATGGTTATCCCCTCAGTGAATGATATATTTGTCTTATCATCATGATCATCATGAAAAGTTTGGAGTTTGAATCTGAAAAAATGATAAGTTTACAGAGAACGACTCTCAGCATTCACTTTTACACAATTTTCTGTTCATTCGTTCAACCATATAATCAACTTTACTTTTGAAAAGTTTTCTTCCACTTCAGGATAATGTATAACCATTGATTCTGAATTTTCTCACCATCACCTCTATCCTTATGGTCCTTGAATTCACCTGTAAGCATCGACTATAACCCTTTAGATGTATCAAGTACACAGGTATTGTTATTATCTGGAATATGAGATTTGATTGTGAAAATTGTTCAAGGTGAAAAGGGAAATTTTTGTGTCAAGCTTTCTGGTTCATTGTTGTTATTATGATAAGGATACAAGATTGTTGAATAATATTGAACATTTCCTTTAGCGTTCCAACTAATTGCTGAATAAGAATTGAAATTTTGAATGAAACATTTACTTTGACATGATACGACTTTACTTCATGTATTAGTAAACTGATTTAGTCTCGAGATGAAATGGTGATGATTTTCACTTCAATGGTGATTTCATTAAATGGACTCTCAGGTTTGCTAGAATTGGTATAGAATAGAATTTCGTATGGATTGAATTTTTACCTTTAAAAATCGATAGAAAATCAATTCATAAGCCATTAGATGATAATGTCTTTTGAGTTAAAAACAGCTAGAAAATCAAAATGTTTGGAATGAAGGAGAAGGAAAAACTTTATAAACTTTTAACCAGAAATCAGATTATCATCAAAAAGAGAAAATATTTCAGAATCGAGGTTAGCACCAAATTCATTATGAAAAAGGAAAACTTTTAGTAAAAAGTTACATTTAACTGTCATCTTATGAGTCTCATTATTTTGTTTGTTATACCTTATGATATAAAATAATACATCTCGGCAGTTTAGGACAATCAATTGATTATAACTCGAGTTTGTTATATAATTTTTCAGAATATATAGTAGTAGTTTTGAAAAGAGAAAATATTACATAATAATCATTATTTAACCATTATTAACACAGATATGAGCTCGTCGTTTAAAGACAAATCTTTTGTCTACCTGGAAGGATTTTATTTTTTGATAGTCTCATTGTTCAAGATGCATCGTTGTTTTCCCTGACATATGCCAAAAACGAAATAAACGAACCTGTTCGTTTTTTTAAATGATCTGTAAAATAGTAATTATTAGAAAGGTTAATTGTGGATTAATTTTGATTCCAATGCCTAATGCCTTATCCTGTTATTGAAGTTCACGAGTTTCTCGGTAGCCTCATTGGCCCTCACCTCCAGAAATTTATTGCAATGAATGAATGAAATGGACATTTATGGTTTTTCTGTAATTTCAGTAGTTTTTAGGTCAAAATAGTGACGATGTTAATTACCAAAAATTCGAATTCGGCTAAATGGGCTATTCTTTATAGTAAGACTTTTCAAGAGTTAATATTAATTTGATAGGTTGACAAAGCATGTCTAAGTTATTTATTCGCCATCTGAAAGTCAACATTAGAGAAAAAAGGCCATTTAGCCGAATTTGAATTTTTGGTAATTAACATCGTCACTATTTTGACCTAAAAATCTACCAAAGAGGAATTACAGAATTTTTTTAAATTTACCATATTAATTGTCCATTTCATTCATTCATTAGCAATAAATTTCTTGAGTCTAGGCCCATTCTATTATCAATTGAGGCCAATTTTCGAATTTCGCAACTACCGAAACTCATCGTGAACTTCGAATAACTTGAGAAAATAAATTTATTAGGCATTTCTAAAGGTCCAAAGTAATTAATTATCACTTAATTAACCTTTTCTAATAATTTTACTATTTTACTTTGAGGTCATTTTGTAAAAATACGAACTTAAGGTTCGATTTATTATTTATTTCGTTTTTTGGCCTTAAAAATGTCTCAAGAGGAAAAAATTCAACAAAAAACTGATGCATAATCTTGAACAATTAAGAGACTATCCAAAAAAAATAAAATTGACCCTTCCACCAAAAAGGTAGACCCAAAAAGCCGTTTGTCTTTAAACTTTTGACGAGCTGGTCGCTATGCAATGTTAATAATTAGTTAAATAATTAATTAATGAAAATTATGTAAAAGAATTTTCTCTTCATTTTCAAAACTACTACCAATGGCTATTATATTTCTGAAAAAATTATAAATTTATTGTAACTAGAACTCGAGTTATAATCAATTGATTGTTGTCCTTAAACTTTTGCCGAGGACTGTATATGAGCTGAAATTCATCATTTCAATCAAAAGTTAACATTAATAATGAGAGTGAAACAATTCATTAGAATGACAATCAGAACTGATTATAACTGTTACTCTTCACTCTCCTTTAATAATCAACAGTTGATTCACTTATTGAATATTAAACAGGAAAAGTTTTAAAAGATTCATAAATTTTGCGCTGAATATGAAAGGGTACGATGATGATGATGTTCCAAGGAATGAAGTTAATTGTATTAATAAGAAAAATGCATTTGAATCATCGATTGACACTTAAAAACTTTTCTCACTTCGATGGCCTTTTCATTTTTACTGAGTTCGATAGAAGTAAATCAGAAAAATGTTCTAATAGTGCAAGTTGAGCTGAAACAATAACAATAATTTCAATAACATTGTTAGAATGAGAAAATCTTCAAACCTTAGGTTCACCTTGTGCTTGCACTTTATATTCAATTTTTCAGTTTATCACATGAAATTCAGAGAGAGAGAGAGAGAGAGAGGATACAAACTGATGATGAAAGAATAGAGAACTTATTGTTGCCAAAGTATTTATTGTCTCTAAAAGAGGGAAAATATTGATAAAGTAAAAGACTCAGTTTCTCTAGAAGAACAAAAATTCTCTGCTGAATGTGTGCTCACAATACTCTGGATGATATGAGAATTTTTGTCTTCAAAACTTTAACAGTTTTATCATTTTTACAGGTAAATGAAATAAAAGTAGAAATGATTTATATTTAGGAATGTTGAACAAAAAGAACAGAAAAAAAATAAAGAAAAGCTCTCCCTGATGTTCCTGTCAGTATTCAACTGACTTTCATGATAAACTTGAGTTTATCATGATACACATAATGATAATCACTGTTTATATCTTGTTAGTTAAACTACTGATAATGAATCATTATCAGAATGTTACATGTTGGTTTATTTATTTGGATACATTGGATAGACTATGATATTAATGATGAGCATTTTACTTGAAAGAAAGTTCATTTATCAAAATTTTCTGGTCATTTTTTTTTCGATTCTCTTTCCATCTCTTGATTCAACTCAATATATTTCATGGTATAAATTCAATAAATACACATATAAACACTCCAGGTGATCTTTTGCTTTTTCATTACCATGTTACATGTATTTTCAACCTTCTATTTAATGTTAAGGGTTATTTTTTCATTTACGAAAAAATTCTTGACCATGACTCTAATATACCTTCATGTATTTATTTCTAGCCTTGGGCTATTTCCGCCCCATCCTTATTCCCAGATGAACATTCTTACCCTCCTAATCCTGTTCAAATAAACTGTATTATTAATGAGTCTAAATGATAATAATAATAATCAATATCCACTCTGAAAGCTCAAAGTTTATCATGTAATAATATACACAGAATTGATAATCTTGTAGGGATAATTTATTGAACAATAAATTATTATTATGTACCTTTTTCTTGCTTTGTTCCCTTTCCTAATAGTACAATGGATGATGTAAGAAAATAGTACTTTCCCTCAGCATTTTCAAACTAGTTACAAGGAGGAAATGCTCTAGAATGTTACCAAGGTAACGGTATTTTTCATTCTTATTCGTTTTCATATTACTTTGTGTCTATCATTTCATGAGAAATGATAATATCATTACTTTCATCATTTACATTGAAAAACTACAACGAGATTCATGTTATCCTCAGTTATTGTCATCAAATTTCAAGATCTCTCTCTCTCTCTCGCTCTGGATTCAAATCTCATATTATATACACATGATGAAAAAAATGATATTGCATTTAAAATATTATCATTATTGGGTAAACATGAAAGAAAGTAATAAATTATTGGCAACATTAGATATGATTATTGATACATTATTATTATCATTGTGTATTCACCTGGAGAGAGTAATCAAACTGAATGAAGAGATAGTCATGAAAATCATTATTCCAATAGATATAAATTTCAATAAATCCATGATGATTATAAGGAAAAGTTTTTTATATATTTTATTCAAGAAAAGATTTAATAATTTCAACAACAATATTATCTGGGTAACATTCAAATGACTGGAATCATTTAATTGCTAATCGATTCATTTTTATTCAATATTCTGGTTCACCTTGAATGCTTCAGTCGATGTTCATTATTAGCTTATTAGTTTAATTGGTGACCTGGAGTTGATTCTCACTGATTTTTGTCATAATTCATTGAACTAAGAGTATGAATATTATCAACTCGTTTCTATGGTAACATTTAGTAGTTTTTTAATTTTTCTAGATGCTTATGACTCTTTTCGTATGCAGATACAATCAGAACATTAACCTGAATTCGAATATTGTTTTCCATATCCGTCTCGAGAGAAGTGAAATATATGTACATTTAGAATTCACAATAATGGTGGTCACTATGTTCGTTAAAAGAAATATTGAAATATTTTTGTATCTAAAAAAAGGATTAAAACATAGAAAAGGAATAATAATAAAATTCCCATAATAATATCAAGTGAAAAGGTTCAATTTTACTTTCAGTTTTCAAAGACTCAGAATCAAAAAGTCAGAATAAACCAAAGATGAAATTGAAAGTTTCATTCTGCCAAACAGCAAGAAAGAGAGACGAATGAACTTTTCCAAAATTTTCACCTCATCATTTCCGTTTCCCATCATTTTCATTTCCAGTCGTTCATAGATTACAAGTTTAGAGTTGTGTACATACTGTTAAATACCATGAATATCAAGAAGCAATATTATACAATTTGATATACACTAGCAAATGACCTCAGGCTAACAATTACTCGATAGTTTCAAAACATGAAACTGGACAACTGAAACACATTCTCCATGAAATATGTAGCCACTCAAATCAATGTATGAGAAAAATACTCCATTTGATTACAAAGATAATTATTGATCGGTTAATTGAAAGTGTACAATGATGAAAGAAAATGTCAAATTGGGTCAAATTTAGTATTACAATTAGAATGATTGTTAGATTGTTGTAACCAATTAACTGAGCAAAAGTTAAATACAGATTAAAGTTAATTGGATTCAGTTTTTTTTTCTAGTTGAAAATAATGATTAGTAATGAGCCAGAATGTTAATATTTTGTCATTATTATCAATTAAAATTAAATTTCATTCAGTAAATTCAACTGATAAAAGTTAACTCCCAGTAAAATGAATAACAATAAAAGGATCATGATAATGATAATGAAACTTTTAGTATCATGTAAAATTTTCACTCATCTATGCAAAGGATTAGAGGCTTGATTTTTACCCTGAATTTTTCAATTATTCATGATACAATTACTCAAAATTTTTCTATCAAAGGGGAAAATTCTGATATTTGATATTTTAGTCACTCCAACAAGTTGTCATCATTGGATGAGAATACTCTCAACTATTATTGTCAGGGACAAAAAGAACCTTCAAAATATTGATAGATAATAGAAAATTCATAATCCATTTCACTTATTTTCTCCTGACGAAACGATAAGTTTATAATGATATTGGTCTTCATAGTCCCATCAGAATCGTTCCCATGTACTAACTAATGATTTAATCTTTATCTTCTTCATCAAGTAATCAGCAAAGTTTATATCTCCTTCAGCTTGTAGACTTTTGTTTAATCATCTCCACGGTAAAAGTTACATATGAAACTTTTGCTAATTAACTTTTCTTAGATTATTTCAACAAGGAAAAGTGTGACAGAGAGTGAGAGAGTTAAATATCATGAAACTGCGTTGACGATAAAGCTACAAGGGAGTGATGATTAAAGTGCATGGGAGTGTTGATGATTTAGTGATGATGAAAATGCACAATAAAAGGAAAAGAAGCAAATTTTGACATGGTAAATGATAAAAGAAAACAGGTTAAGATGATAAACATCCGATGACACGTATTTAAATCACATAATATTACATTTACATCTAAATTAAATAGCAATTAACTAACTTCTCATATCATAATAAGTAATCTCTCACTTGTTAACAATTCATCATTAGTAAATTTCTTATTATGTGATGTAAACTTTTTTAATGATTCATTATAATTGCTAATCAACTGCATTTCCATGTTTACATGATACAACAATTTAATATGTTTCATTTGAATAATCAGGATTATATTATCATTGATGGGAGAGTCTGTTGATTATTTCATCAGATTTATCAGTCTTTGACACCTACAATGTAAATCCACTTGAATTTAGTCAGTTGGCATTGAGCTGATTTTCTCGGCTTAGTTTCTTAGCTTATGTTTTTATAATTGCAGCTGATTAAATCTTATTTTTCACTAGATTTGTCATCTTTGTATTGGCAATTAACCTGCAACTTTGATTTCAAATTGAATGAGGGAAACGATGGTTCAGCTAACTGCAAGTTATTATCGTTATTGGACTTTGAGGTACAACTGAGGATTTCTAGTTCAATACTCTTCACTTACTCAGAGTAGATTCCAGGATAACAATGAAATGATCATTTTCGTCAGAAGTAAAAATATTAGTTCTGAAAAAATTACAAGAAAATCTATTGTGCAAATAACCATGGCTCCAGAGATATGAGGTAAAAAACATGGGAAACAAATACTACTCAGTATTTTATATCTAATATTTCAAATGGGTTTTTAAAATCAATCGGTTGAACGACAAACGATGAGCGATAGAAATTCAAAGTGAAAATGTTCAATTGATGCCCTTTTATTTAGTCATCAAAATCAGACTCAATTCAATTCTATTAAAGTGACATATCCATCAAATTTATGATATAAAGACTTTATGATAACAGGAAAATCAGATGAATATATATCATGAGAATGAAGAAAATGACAAAAAAAAACAATGTAATAACTACATGAAATAGAGGAAACAATTTGACAGGTAGTTTTTATCATCATCTTAAATTCACACTTTCCGTTTTCACCATGAAAATCTATTGATTTTTAATCAAAAATAAACAATTAACCACATTGTGTATCTAGATTAAAGTAATCAATTTGCTATCAATGTAAATCCAGGGTGGAAAAAGCTTTTAATCGCTCATCGTTTATTTCGTAATGAGATAATAGTAAGAAACAGATTATATCCTAATCTGGTTTGATTGATAATAATTGTTAATGTTTATTTTTCTCTAAGATTGGAACTTTTCTCCTACTCTGGAAATCCAATGATAAACCAAGAAAACTTTTGATAACAATCTAAATTATCCTCTTGATCATTGAATATTTATCATTAGTCAAGTTTACAATGGTGTTTATTAGATTCATACATGTACAGTCCTCGGCAAAAGTTTAAGGACAACAATCAATTGATTATAACTCGAGTTCTAGTTACAATAAATTTATAATTTTTTCAGAAATATAATAGCCATTGGTAGTAGTTTTGAAAATGAAGAGAAAATTCTTTTACATAATTTTCATTAATTAATTATTTAACTAATTATTAACATTGCATAGCGAACAGCTCGTCAAAAGTTTAAAGACAAACGGCTTTTTGGGTCTACCTTTTTGGTGGAAGGGTCAATTTAATTTTTTTTGGATAGTCTCTTAATTGTTCAAGATTATGCATCAGTTTTGTTGTTTTTCCTCTTGAGTTTTAAGGCCAAAAACGAATAAATAATAAATCGACCTAAGTTCGTATTTTACAAAATGACCTCAAGTAAAATAGTAAAATTATTAGAAAGGTTAATTAAGTGATAATTAATTACTTTGGACCTTTAAATGCCTAATAAATTTATTTTCTCAAGTTATTCAAGTTCACGATGAGTTTCGGTAGTTGCGAAATTCGAAAATTGGCCTCAATTGATAATAGAATGGGCCTAGACTCAAGAAATTTATTGCTAATGAATGAATGAAATGGACAATTAATATGGTAAATTTAAAAAAATTCTGTAATTCCTCTTTGGTAGATTTTTAGGTCAAAATAGTGTTAATTACCAAAATTCGATTCAGCTAAATGGGCTATTCTTTAGTAAGACTTTCAAGGTTAATATTAATTTGATAGGTTGACAAAGCATGTCTAAGTTATTTATTCGTCTGAAAGTCAACATTAGAAAAGGCCATTTGGCCGAATTTGTTTTGGTAATAACATCGTCACTATTTCAACCTAAAATCTACTGAAATTTAAATTCATAATGTGTCCATTCGTCATTCATGTAATAAATTTCTTAGTCTAGCCCATTCCAGTATCGGGCTTGCTTCTCGAAACTCATCGTGAGGAATAACTTGAAAAATAAATTTATTAGGCATTTCTAAAGGTCAAAGTAATTAATCATCACTGTTCTTTCAATTTCTATTTTACTTTGAGGTCATTTTGTAAAATACGAACTTAAGTTCGATTGTTATTATTTCGTTTTTGGCCTTAAAATGTCGAGAAAAATTCAACAAACTGATGCATAATCTTGAACAATGAGACTATCAAAAATAAAATGACCCTTCCACCAAAAAGGTGACCCAAAAGCCGTTTGTCTTAAAACGACGAGCTGGTATTATGCAATGTTAATAATTAATTAATGAAATTATGTAATTTTCTTCATTTTCAAAACTACTACCAATATTATATTCTGAAAAATTATAAATTTAAACTAGAACTCGAGTTATAATCAATTGATTGTTGTCCTTAAACTTTTGCCGAGGACTGTATTATCTAACCAAAAGTAATAAGATACAATGTAATTCTGGTAAGATTAACAATAAACTGACCAATAACAATGACCAAGAGTAAAATTATCAGAAAAAAAAACTTCTCAAAGGAAACAGGTAACATTGTTATCCCACACTCCCTCTTCCTCTATCATTACAACTATTAATAGATAATCAATCAGATCAAGTTTACTTATAGTCTTAGCAGATCTTACCATAGAATCGATGATGAACAAAAAAAAACATTGTCTCTATTGTATTGTCGTGTATTTTATTGATCTTGTAATTATCAGATTGAGTTTTTATCCATATCTCATCATCTTCATCAGAGGATTTTTTTCCTCCTTGTGGTCTCATCCACTTGCATCTTCATTCATCATCACTTGTTACCTGATTTCTAGTTTTTTTTGTTTCGACACTCGATTTTCTGTCTTATTTTTTTTTACTTTTCCTCATCATCATCCACTTTTCTCATATTCCATGTAATGGAATATCGATTAATCTTCTACTGATTCGGTTGTTGTTATTGTTGTGTTTTTCTCGATGATGGTCAACCTCAAAGGGCTTTGACCATAAAAGTACAAACAGAGGATATGAATGAATTATTGTTAGAGTGATAACACATTGGAGAGAAAGCAAAGAGAGAGAGAGAGAGAGTTATATTACTTACTCGATGTTCAGACATTTGGAAAGCAAGAAAGAAAAAAAAAGAGAGAGAGAGATTCCCTTTTCGATACAACCGAGGGTATGATAAAAGGTGTATGACTGACAACGAGACTGTGGAAATAAACGGTAAGGTATTACCATTGGAAATGAATGAGAGATGATAGATAAATGGGTCAACAGGGAGGAAAAAAAGGTTATACTGAATGTTAACATTGAATTCTGGTTGAATACAATTGTTACTGTTTTCTCTTTCTATTTTTTTTCCTTTTCCTCTGGTTTCAAGTACTTTAAATAAATGAATAAACTATGATAAGGGCAAAAAGATTATTCATCAACATGGTGGTTTCTCTCACTCTCAATCTATTTTTCAACACAAAATTTTCAAATTAAATTGCTATTGACATTCAAATGAGATTTTCCAAATATCTAAATGGAGTATTGATCAGTATCATCCATGGTATAGTCTTTTTTTTATATATACGTCAATGTTAGTACACCATCGTTGTAATTGTGTGAATATCAAATAACCATGAAACCTTAGGAAAAAAGTTTTCTGATTTCATTGAGAATGAGCTTATTATGATGACGATAATGTTTAATCCATATCACTTGAAGTGTTTCCATATCATTATTAAGATAACATCAATCATATTTAATTGTTTTATATGTAATTGAATGGTTGGTGGTTAAAATTGTCAAAATAATACCTGGAGGTAATGTTATATTTGGTTAGAAAGACGAAAAATAATAACAAATAGTATTGAGGAAAACCAAGCAACAACAATATATTAATGTCAACATTTCATATGTTATTTGTTAATTTTGTTAACATGAGATTCTTATATATAAAATACTGCTGAATACCCTTAGCTGTTTACATGGCTTGAAATCAGAGAATGAGGCTGAAGAATATTCAATCTTGTGATTCATTATCATGAAAACTTTAACCAATTTTCAACTTTGTTATCATTCTTGTTAATGTTGACAAATTAACCATAGAAAATGTTAATAACTCACCTTAAGGGTTAAGAGATGAGAAGCTAAAGTTGTGTAACTGTTAATCTAATGAAATTTTACATCTCTCACCATGTTGATTGAAAGGATAGAAATTCTGAACATCATCAGTGTTTCGAATCGATGACAATTAACAATTTGTTGTTTTAATTAGTCTTCGAATTTCCTTAAATTTGTAAATTTCCATCGTGACAATTAGTTAATTGCGCGTCCAAGCCTTTGTGCTTTTCTTTTATTTTATTTTTCTAATTGTTTAATTTTCTAAATTTTCATTAATAATTACAACAATTTAAACTCTATGTTAGACCTCCTACAACTATAGTTGTATATTGGTTGTAAAGTTAATTGTAATTTCCATTGTTGCAATTAACCAATTATAATGATTAATATCCTTAATCATAGTTGTTTAATTGTTAACTAATTAATAATATCCATCATTTAACCAATTATGTTACTCTAATTCTATATCTAGAGATATATGAATTCAATTTAATTTTCATTTTTAATTGTTACAATTAGTTAATTTTCATTTAAATTGTTAACCCAAATCTCTTCATTTTTTAAGTTCACTTACAAATGAACCAAAAGTAAGAGACCCGAATTTCTCTTTCTCTATCTCTTTCTTTTTACTTTCTTTTATTTTTAGGTATTAACCTTAACAAGCCTACAAGCTTAGTAACAGGTTAACCAATTTCTTATCTTCATCTTTATCTTTAACCATATTCACAATTGGTTTTCTTTTGTTCAACTTAACCCTTACTCATTATTAACTTTATCATTTTAATGATTTAGATTAATTTTGTTTCCCCCATTTAATTTTCCCTAATTTCTTTTCCCCAAATTAATTGTACTTCCCCCAATGTTAATTTTGTTCTCTAGAACAATTCTCCATCTCCCTCTTTAGTGTTTAGTTAACTTTCAACAAATGCTCATCTAAAAATTCTTAATTAAAATTCATTTGTGAAATTAATTGTTTTAATTCTTAAAATCAATAGATTTAAGTGAGTACTTGATTCAGTGATTAACACAATCAATTAGTGATCCTAAACGATCTTGTTCTTCGGTTATTGTGGGACCGAAAATCTTCAAATTCGAGGTTAAATTCCTTTCCAAGTCTTTAGGCTTATCCGAGTAAAAACTCATCATCGTCTTTATTAAGACAATTCATCAAAATTCCAAATTCTACCTCACAAATTGGCGACCCAGGCAGGATTGCTAATTGTTTTGTGTTCTTCAATTTTCCTTACGTTTCTTGTGCTCCATAATTCTATTGAATTATTCCTTAAACTCTAATTTCATTATGCCTCCTAAAAATCTAAACTGCTGCTGAAACGTGTCGCAAACGCTCGTGCTGCTAAAGCTGCAAAGGCTACTCGCCGTTCTCATCTAAATCTCTCTGAATCAGAGGATGATACCATCATTCCTGAAACAGATCCCCTTCTCTCAACTCCCGTTATGGTTAGACCACCAACACGTGTTTCTACCACTAACATTGAACAATCAAAATCTCTTAGAGATATAAATTATCAAGAAACTCTTGTTCTTTTTGAACAATGGAATGCTCCCCTTCCAATTCGTTCACTTCATCACAAAAAACTTTTGGATGTGGTAACAACCAATTTCCTCCTTCTTGGTGAAACTGTTTCCCCTGAAGACATTGCTGATATTTCAGTTGATGAAATTAAAAATCAAAAAATCCCTGAATGGATTCTTGAATTTCGTGGTGCTAACATCTCGGAATCTGAGATTCAAACTTTTCTTAAAAATATTGGTCGTGATGATGAGACAATAATTAAATTGTCCCATGATCAACTTTATTCAATCCTCTTTCTCTGTTCTAAACAAAATTAAAAATATTTTAAACACTTATGGTGCCAATATAATTGATCCACCTACTCCATCCATCTCTCCATCTACCATCTCTAACGAAAATTTCACCCCAGTGAATTTCCTTGAAATTGTTAAACAATTAAAGGCTGACCCTCATGTCCCTGAATTCAAATCAGAGAGGATCAATACTCTTGGTTAGTAAAACAAGAGATCGTCGACCAACGAAAATGTTGATGACCCCACCGTCTTCGACTATTACAAAATCCATGGCTCATGAGATTAAGTCCAGTGCTATTGGTCTTGATCATATAAAAGATTATAATGATTATGTTGCTGCCCTTTTCGAGAAATTGAGAACCCCCGAATCTCAATACTCTGCTGATTTTGAACTCAGAACCTGTAGGTTCAACCCTGAATTTCACCCTGAGAAATTCTTTTCGGACATGAAGCGACTTACAAATAAAGCTTATGGTCCAACCCCAGATAAAATTCTTTTGGCCCTCATTTTGGATCACATTCCCCGTTACATCCGAGATGAAATTTACAATTTGGGCATGAACGACGACAAGGTTAGAATTTATAATTATCTAACAAAGAAACATTTTGATTTTAAATTAGATCAAAATAGAAACAAAAACAAAAATCCAAAAAACAATGAAAAACCCACCGACAAATCTTTTGTCTCAAAATTGAGTAAACCTCAAAATAATCAAAATCAAAAAAGAACTGATTCCTCAACATCTAAAGATGTAAAATTTTGCAATTATTGCAAGAAAGACAATCACACAATTGAAAATTGTCTTAAATTGGCTTATCGAAAAGCTCAAGAAGCCGCTGGAATTATACCCTCCAAATCAAACACTGGTTATCCAAGAAATTTTAACCAGACTCAACAAAATGCTGCCTCCGCTAACCTTACCACTGTGGTAAACCAAGAACCAATTCATCAGGTTAATCCAATTAACACTATTGTTCCTGTTCCTCAGATTTTTCCTAATTCTTCCCAAGTTGAAGTTAGACCTCCCACTCCCCCTGAACCAATTCAAGATGGTTACCGAAATAAATCTGTTGGATTCGCGATATCTAGAGATATAAAACAACTATCTCAACTCGGTAATTGTGGTGTAAATCACATGCCCCAAGTCAACTTAACTCTTTGTACCCCCGATAAGTCTCGAGTTAAGGAAGGAAAAGTATTGGTCGATACTGGCGCTTCTGCTTGCGTTATTGACGCTAAATTGGCTAATCAACTTCAGGCTCATATAACTAAAGTTAATCGAAGCCTAAAAGGTATTGCTGCAGGTGCATATGTGGACTCTATTGGTTTTGCTTACGCGCTCATCAAACACAATGAAATGGATGAGACTCGAATTATTAAGTTCCAAATCTGTCAAGATTTCGAACCAATTTTTTTGCTTGGTAATGCATTTGCTCATGTTTATTACATGAAAATAATTTCTGATGGTTATGAATATAACATCACCGTCAAAGAAAGTCCCAATTCTGAAGAATTAACCAGCCCCGACTTTTATTTTAGATTTTGTACTCCTCAAGAAACTGAGCATCTTATTGAATCTTGTATTAAAGTAACTGGCAATGCTTCTTCCGATTACATTTTGGACTCAAATTCTCCCTCAATTAACAATTCCGGTCATAATTCCAATCTCGTGAAAATTCCTAATTCTAAAGAATTCCCTCAAAACTCATTAATTGCTCGCTGTGACTTTACTAGTGCTCAAGAAGTTCGTGAAGTTAAAATTCAACCATTTTTTGAAAAAATCAAATCGAGGATCAATCCAGATCTCGACCCATCCCAACAACAACAATTACTCGATCTATTTGATCAATACCAAGACATTTTCAGTGCTCACAAACACGATCTTGGTTTCGTTCCCTCATCAATATGTCCCGTTAAAATTGAACTCGAGGATCAAGTTATCCCATATCAAAACCCTACAATTGCAACATTCATCATCGTGGTGTTTTAAAGAAATTATCAACGACATGATCCAACACGATTTGATAGAATCATCGGACGCTCTTGGTGCTCCTCTCTTAGTCCCTCGCTCAGATGGATCTTACCGAATGGTAACAGATTACCGATTATTAAATCGTCTCACGAAAATTCCGAGACATCCCATGCCACGAATCGACGATTGTTTGGAAGTCGTTCGAGGTGGAAAATTTTAACCTTTCGAGCCCAAGGCTATCACCAAATCGGCTCTCCTCTGAAAGAGAGAAACCGCTTTTGTCACCCCGGATGGCAAATACCAGTACAAAAGACTCCCCATGGGACTTGCTTGTCCATTTATTTTCCAGAGATTTATGAATAAAGTTCTGAAGGACTTCAATTAAGTGTATTGGTTATTTTGATGACATCCCTGTAGTTGGAACTACTTTTGATGATTTAATTGCTAATACTCGCCTAGTAATGGATCGTCTTCGTCATTATAATTTAAAGGTAAAACCAGAAAAATGCCATTTTGGTCAAACCGAAATTTTATTATTAGGACATTTGGTTTCCGGTGAAGGAATCCGTCCCGACCCTAAAAAGGTTCAAGCCTTAATTAATCTTCGCTATCCAAAAAGTGTTCGCGAATTACAGTCCCTATTAGGATGCTATAATTATTTTAGTAGGTACATAAAAAATTATTCATCTATCGCCGCTCCCCTGTACCGATTAATCTCCAAGGAGAGAAAATTTAAAATTCTACAAGCTGATAAAGAAGCTCTTGATTCTCTGAAATCATCTTTAATTAACACTACGTTATTGGTACATTTTAATCCAAAACTCCGCCGAAAAATTTCTGTCGACGCTTCTGATGTTGCTGTTGGTGGAATTCTTCTTCAAGAAGACGATAAATCTGAAGATTTCAACCCTGATACTCCCATTGAATCAGTAAGAGATTGGCTTCCAATTTCATTTTTTTCTCAAAAACTTTTAAAACATCAATTACATTATTCTGTATCCGAGAAAGAATTACTCGCTATTCTCGTTGGTGTTTACAAATTCAACCATTACCTTGATGGTGAACATTTCCTCATTGAGACAGATCACCATGCACTCTGTCAACTAACCAAAATTAATTTTAAGAATTCAAGATTGCAAAGATGGTCAATTATGCTTTCTGCATATAATTTTACCGTAATTTATAAAAAAGGTGCAACTCATCCCCCTGATTGTTTTTCCCGATACCAATCAGAATGGGATCATCGTAAAATCATCGACCCCGAGGAAGAATTTCTCGATAAAATTTTCTTAATTGAATATATTGAAGACCCTTCTAATCATCGCTATTACGATATTGGTCTTAATCTAATTAACATTTCTTTCGAATCCCAATTGTTGGATTACAATCAATTTAAAGAACCTCCCTTAATTCTATATTCAACTGCAACTGAAGTTGCCCATATAAATCCAACCTCAAATTCATCCAATTCCGAATTTTCCCTTTGGAAGGAAAAAGTTCGTAAATGTCAAGAAAACAATTCGGACATAAAGTTAATCATCTCTCAATTAGATGATCCAAATTCAATTGCATCAAAAAGATACGTTTTAAGAGATAATCTCTTGTATCGAAAAGATTCCCGAACTCCATTCGGAACTCGTTTAGTCATTGATCCTGATATTTTGATAGAAATATTTAAGCACGAACATGAATCTCCTCTTGGTGGACATTTTGCCACGGAGAAAACTTATCTAAATATTGCCCGCCGCTTTTGGTGCAAATACCTTTACGATGAAGTAAAAAAGTTATGTGAAAATTGTTTAGCATGTAACCTAACCAAGCCCTCAAATATCATCTATGTTGATCCCGCTGCGAAGCCTATTCCTAAGGAAATCTTTCAACGCTTCGAACTTGATGTCCAAGGACCAATTTTAGTTGGTAATTCAAAGAAATACATATTGGTCATCGTCGATGTGCTTTCTCGTTTTGTTTATGCAAAATTAACTTTAAACCAAACTGCTACAACAGTGATCAACTTTTTATCTCAATTCTTCAATCTCTTTGGATTTCCCACTCATATCCAAACTGATTTAGGTTCTAATTTTACCTCCGAAGAATTTTCTAAATTCATGAATAAGAATGGAATCATTCATGATACAAGTACTTCATATCATCCTCAATCCCAAGGTATTGTAGAAAGATGCAATCGAACCATTGCTGAACGTCTACGAACGTATGTGTGTACTAAAGGTACTAAAAATCTAATCCCTGCTCTACAAGCTTCTCTTTATGCCATTAATGCCTCTGTGCATAAAATAACAAGATTTTCTCCATATTATCTTGTCTTTGGTCGTGAGCCAAATAAACCCCTTGACAATTATTTGTCAATCAACCACAATTCCCCTGTGAATATAACAGAAGCAAGAAAAATTGCCTATGCCAGGCTTAAAGCTCAACAACTCTATCAGATTAACAGAACTAAAGCTCTTCATCCTCAATCCCCTTACCACATAGGAGATTATCTTCTCGTAAAAAATGAATCTGTAGACTCAACCCTTTCAAAGAAACTAAGAAACAAGTATCATGGTCCCTACTTAGTTTGCGGATTAAAGAAAGGTGCATTATTGTTACTTGATTCTTCCAATTTTAACTTATTCACTTGCAATGTTTCTAATACAAAGAAATATTCTGGAAAAATTAATCCCTCAATGATATCTCTTAGAGATAATTTCTTTAATCCTGACTCATTTTAGAAAATGAAGATTTCAATTCCTGAAATCGAGTTAATTAGTAATCAACAGTTTGAATCACTTCGTGATATTAATGAAAACAATTTTAATGACCAAGATTCATTTTCTACTGAAGATTTAATCAATCCAATTGTTGCTAATCAAGATAGAAATTTAAATGATTTTCTTCAAAATTTCCCTCAATCAACTAATGATGATTTAGACAATCAACTAATTGAAAATCACTCTAAAGATAATACTCAAAAAACTAAATCAAAGCGCAAATACCAAACATCTGATCAACAGATAATTAATCAAGAAAAGTTAATTGTTAACAATCAAAACAAAGTTTTGACAAGACAACAATTAAGAAACAAGAATGTTTTTATTTTATATTTTCTTTCATTGTTGACAAATGACAATGAAAATCTGCCTCCTTTTAATTTTAATTATCCAAATAATCCTTTAAATCACTATAGTGATAAAATCAAAATTAATTATTTCTCTTTTTAAATTATCCCAATCACTATAATGATAAAAATTTGAGATTAAATCTAATCTATATTGACGAAGTTAATAATAGAATCGAATTTACCAAAAATTCTATTCTCTTTAAAAAATTCTATTCTCTTTTAAAAATTCACCCTCTCTACACCTATGGCGCTACTTCCACTAATGACAATTACCCGCCTCACACCATTGTCTTTGTTCAGTCAACCCTTTGGTCAAGTAATGTTCACATCTTAGATGTTCTAATTATTCAAAGTGAAATTTGTTCTAGAATTTTCTTTTGTTTAAATTTACTTAATCAAGTTAATTGTTTCATCTCATCTCATTAATCATCTCAATTACTCTAAATTGTTACAATTTTTTGTTTAATTAATCATTTTGATTAAAAGAGTAAAATAGCTTCAGCTATATATTAGTCTTACCCTCTTAAGTGTCAACTTAAACGGAAGTGACTATTAATCATCTTCAAGTGCTTTTTCTCGCCATTTTTCATCTTAATCATCATTTGATTAACTTTCTCTCTCAATTAAAAAAGCCAAATTTTATCATCATTGTCATCATTATCCTCGAAATGGATAAAAATCAATCAACTTCACCTACACCTCTTAGTGTATCATCGGCTCATCATCGTGCTCAACAACATTTTTACCGTTCTCTTTGTGAAAGTGAAAGTGAAGAAGAAACTGAAATTATCAATTATCGACCTGGTCCCCCTGGAAAACCACCTACAACTGAATTTCCCTGTTACCTTATTAGAACTGATTCTCCTGTTAATCCCTCTAAGGATCTCCAAATAAAAACTGTTAACTTTGACTCTCCGATTGTTCATCAACCCTCAACTAGAAAACGTTCCATCTCCATCGAATCTTTAGATTCAAATTGTTCATCTCACCCAAAGAAAATAACCCTCAGAACCAACATGGAAAAAGGTAATGTCGTAAATCGTCCAAGTACTTCTTATTTCATGCCATCAACTAGTTACCCTGAAAAATACCCGAAACCGAATCAATATCCCTTCGTTTACCCCAATAAATTTCCAGCTCCTCTTCCTGCCGATTTACCTAAACATCTCTCAATTGAAAAATTTCGTGAAGTTCAACAATTAGTTAGATCAAAGCGTGAGAACTTTAAAAACATTAGAATCAAATATGAAAAAATGATTCGTGAGAAAATTTATCTTAACCTTTACCAAGATAATTCAATCTACTCGATTCCTCTCCCCAAGATACCTAAAGGTATTTCTAAAGCTTCCGTCTCCCATGATGAATTAATCAATTTCATCGAAAAGATTAGATGTTCATTTTGTGAACAAATTTGTCTCATTCCCGTCGAATGTGATTTTTGCAAGAATTGGTACTGTACCAATTGTATTATCTTTATACAAAATCTAATTGCAATTTTACAATTAAGTCCACCCTCGAAACCAAATAAATTCATTTGTCTTTTCCCTTCTTGTTTAAAAAGATTTTCATCCATAGATGATTATCCAACATATAGTTCGATCTCCCACTCGAAAACTTACATTGATTATCGAAATTGTAAGTTTAATTGTCGATACACTATGTGTTCTAAAGCGATCAGTCCCAACCTTCTAAATCAACACGAATCTGAATGTCGTCTTGGACTTTTCAGAGAAGAAGTAGATTTAGAATCTAACCCAAATTTCCACTATGGTTCCTCAGTAAAGGAATTAACTTCTATTCTTCCAAAAAGACTAATCAATTTCATCCCTCCTCATATTAGATCAGCTCCAACTCCCCAAGTTATTTATTCTTCCCATGAGTTCAATTCAGAACAAAAGTTCGAACTTTATGCTTGTTTGTTATTAAACAAGGAAGAAAATCCTGAAGACCCTCGACTATCAGATATAGCGATCAGATCCCACACTAATCTAAGATTAGGCTTTTGGACAACTTTTTTAAAATCCAAAGATCCCACTCTTCCTCTCTCCGAAGAAGAAGAATTTACTCAACAAATAGGATTCCCACCGATCAATAAATATGATCCTGCTCCTCTCGTCTCCCACCACTTATTACTCAGGAAAAAATCCCCGCATTCCTCATTATTTAATCAATGATTCCGAGGAATGGCTGAAATTAACTGAAGGAAAGTTCGACTACGATCTTCCATGTTCTCCCCTTAGATTATCTCCTGACGTTGGTGCTCGTGTTAATCCCTATACTGCGATTAACCCACTTCTTCGTGTTACTGAAGAAGAAAAAGAAAACATTAAAATGAACATTAAAAAATGGTTCCCATTCTCACTCCGAGAATTAATTACTCAAGAAAATTTTCCAACAACATTGAACCCGAACCGAGCGACTTATCGAGAAAACCGTCGCAACAAGGCTACAACCATTTTCAATCATCTCTGCAGCCAACAACTCGAAGAGTTAACCCCTCGACATCAAGAATTTCTTGATGCGAATATTAAAATTCATCCTCATCCCTCGAACGTATATTCGGTTCATGCTGCTTACGTTCGAATTGAAAAATTAAATAAAGAATATGTAAAAACTTTGGTTCCTCATCCCATTTGGATCGTCATCATTGACGGAAATTGTGAAATAGTCTACGAGACTTTCATTCAATATAAACATATTGACCAAATGGACACACGATTTCATGGCCTGAACAAAACCGATTTAAAATTCGGAAAACATATTAGTTCAGTTAGAGACCAAGTTCTAACTTATATGGCCTGCGCTAAACAAATTGTTGGTGCAAATTTACTCCTGTTTTTCCAAGGACTTCAACTCAGCCCTTCGGAAATTGACCATCTCCGACCAAAATTTCGAGATGTAACCATTTACTTTTCCCCATATAGAACCAGTCCCGCCTCATTGTCCCTCATCGCTTTTCTATTATTCGCCGGTTATACAATCCGAGCAAAGCCACACTCTCCCGCAATCGAAGCTATAACTTCCATGAGAGTTTACATGTCGTTTTGGCAAGAAATTGAAAGAAAAGTTGAAATTGTTGGCCGAGGAATACATAATCAAACCATCAAAGATTATGTTCGAAACGGAAAAGTTTCAAAACTTCATCAACAATTCTGTGAATTTGTCGATGCTGGTAAAACCCAATGGCCCTCAGATTGGTCATATTATTATCATCACAAATCCGTCCCAGAATTTCATTCATTCAATTGTGTCACACCATCAGGCACTTCATCATCATCTTCATCATCATCAACTTCATCAAATCACTCTAGTGATATTACCGTTATTGGAACTGAAATTGATAAAAATGCTTCTTTTCCTTTAACTTCAGTAACCCAATTAATGGAAAAATATAAAGACTTTCCATCCTCATCAAAATCATCTTCATCAAATTCATCCCCAATTAACCCAAAAGAAGATTTTATCACCGCTGCCGCTCGTGTAATCTTGGAAAATTTACCAGACCCTCCATCATCCCTCGAAAATAATCCCTCTCCGGAAACAACTCAAGGAAAACCCGGAAATTCATCATCCAAATCAACCTCACCAAATTCCAATCGCATCTCTACGGAAACCCTAAAGATGTATCTCAGTCAAAGTGCTGGGGACTGAAAGGATAGAAATTCTGAACATCATCAGTGTTTCGAATCGATGACAATTAACAATTTGTTGTTTTAATTAGTCTTCGAATTTCCTTAAATTTGTAAATTTCCATCGTGACAATTAGTTAATTGCGCGTCCAAGCCTTTGTGCTTTTCTTTTATTTTATTTTTCTAATTGTTTAATTTTCTAAATTTTCATTAATAATTACAACAATTTAAACTCTATGTTAGACCTCCTACAACTATAGTTGTATATTGGTTGTAAAGTTAATTGTAATTTCCATTGTTGCAATTAACCAATTATAATGATTAATATCCTTAATCATAGTTGTTTAATTGTTAACTAATTAATAATATCCCTCATTTAACCAATTATGTTACTCTAATTCTATATCTAGAGATATATGAATTCAATTTAATTTTCATTTTTAATTGTTACAATTAGTTAATTTTCATTTAAATTGTTAACCCAAATCTCTTCATTTTTAAGTTCACTACAAATGAACCAAAAGTAAGAGACCGAATTTCTTCTATCTCTTTCTTTTTACTTTCTTTTATTTTAGGTATTAACCTTAAAAGCTTCAAGCTTAGTAACAGGTTAACCAATTTCTTATCTTCATCTTTATCTTTAACCATATTCACAATTGGTTTTCTTTTGTTCAACTTAACCCTTACTCATTATTAACTTTATCATTTTAATGATTTAGATTAATTTTGTTTCCCCCATTTAATTTTCCCTAATTTCTTTTCCCCAAATTAATTGTACTTCCCCCAATGTTAATTTTGTTCTCTAGAACAATTCTCCATCTCCCTCTTTAGTGTTTAGTTAACTTTCAACAAATGCTCATCTAAAAATTCTTAATTAAAATTCATTTGTGAAATTAATTGTTTTAATTTTAAAATCAATAGATTTAAGTGAGTACTTGATTCAGTGATTAACACAATCAATTAGTGATCCTAAACGATCTTGTTCTTCGGTTATGTGGGACCGAAAATCTTCAAATTGAGGTTAAATTCCTTCCAAGTCTTTAGGCTTATCCGAGTAAAAACTCATCATCGTCTTTATTAAGACAATTCATCAAAATTCCAAATTCTACCCCACATGATGAATCGCCTGAAGATGAAATAGATGAAAAAAACAGAAAAGAAAAAAAAGTCTACCCAAATTTCTGAAAATGTCAACAAGTTCTAAGAATTCAAGTTAACAGAACAATTAAGATGAACTTATTCAACTTCTTATCTTAGAATTTTCTTATAACTAAACAGACTTTCAATATGGAAATATTATAATAGAACAACTTTATCATCAGGATTAGAATTTAATTGTGAAATTTTATCTGAAATTTCTCAAGAAATAATTGATTACATTCTACCTTCGTCATCATTACGATTATTACACATGAACTTCCATAAGTATTATTACAATTCTTTTACCTCTAATACATTTCATCACTTTTTTTTTCTTTTTTTTCTCTATTTCGAAATATTTTTGCAATAGAGAATGAGAACATTATCTTCATTAGAATCGCGAACGAAATTATTTTACTCGAACATCATTATTTTTATCTTTCTCTTTTTTCTTCTTTTTTTTCTGGGAATTTATCTGATTTCAAATTGCAATTTATTCTATTCGTTTAACACCAAGGATACATTACACTCTGAATCTCGTTTAGAAACATCTAATGTACATGAAGTATGAAATTACATTAATACTATTCTAATATTATCCCCAAATTGGAATGAAAATATTTTTCAGTTCATGGGAAAAAATGATAGCTTCTTTTGCATTCAATCTTACACCATCTCTCTCTCTCTCTTCTCACTTCTTCATCATTCTGTCATGTATCGTTATCTGATCAATGTCAAGGATCCAAAGAGTTGAACGAGAAGAGAGAGAGAGGAAAAAGTTTTCTCCTTCAATCTGAACTTTTCTTAGCTCATCTCAGAATCAATCAAGTTCAAAAAAGTATCTTGAGTTGATTAGTTCCTGGAACTTTCAACTATTAACCAATTCGATCATGAAAACGATTGAGCATATACACTATTTAAAACGTAATACTATTATATTAATAGCATCGATTTTATCAAAATGTATTCAATTAATTTTCATCTGATAGGTAAATTGAATTTCCAATAAAAATGAGTCCACGCTAATATCAAATTCAACAGCAATGATCTTATTGATGGAAGGGTCATGATGAATAAATGATAATAATTAGAAGATGAAAATTTCTTACCATCTTGATAATGTTCATCATCTGAATATCATTTTCATGGTGAAAAATTAATCAATTAAATTATATTTGCATTCTCATACCATAGATAAATATATTCTTCAGATAATTATTATTATTATATTATAATACTTTGTACATTCCATTAGATGAGAAATATAATCAAGTCACTATCAAGATTAATTGGTGTCAAAAAATAATCACTTTCATTAATAATCATAAATATAATGGTTATGAATACCAATAATTAATAACAATGATGAAGGTTAAAGTTTAATCATTATCATTATCAAGTAATTAATTTACACATTAGCTTAATTGAAGAGAGGAAAACTGTTCGGTATAAAAAGGATCCGATCATTTATTGAGATGTAAAAGAAAAATAAATAAAAAACTCAGAGAATTTCAGATTCTAGGAGGAAGAAAAAAATCAAGAGTAATCAGAGTGAATGATCATGAATCTTCATGCTAATCAGTGTGTCGCATATCAAGAGCACCCTTAGATAGCTTGTCAATTGAATCTTCGCATTTACAAAATAGAAAATTTTAATGAAACAAATTGTATAGAACATCAAAACTCTAAAGTTATTTAAAATAGGATAGCAGAGGATAAAATGTGGAAATTCTTGCTGAATCTTTCCGAATTTTTTGAAATAGGTATCAATCGAAAGCTCTCGGTGAGCTGAATCGAATCAGAATCTTTATTATCCTTCCATCTCATAACTCGTTTCATTTAATACTATTCAGTTTTCTTGATTGTTATCAACTACTAATTATAGATAATTATGATCATATGGTTAGTTAATTAACGGAAAGGATTTATATTCAGCGTATAGCAATTGTCGCTTATCGTTGTATACTCTTGTTGTTGTCATGATTTCAATGGCAAAAGTTTATTGAGCAAGAGGAAATCAATCTGATTAGTTGAATATAATTTCACTCTGGTAAAAAAATTGAAAATCTGAATTTTATGTATCAAATTTCAATGATAAAGATTAAATTACCATGTAAACTATTAATAGCAATAATTTTGAAACGTTTTTTTTTTCATATGAATGATTGACTCTTAATGTTCAAACTCATTATATTAACTATTAATACTTTACTGATTAACATGTTTACAATCAGCTGCAATGAAACTCACACAAGCAAAATTTTAAAGCAGTTATAATTGTCACAATTAAATACTCTGATAGTTTTAATTGGAAAATCAATTTTATTTCGTTGATTCTTTTTGACATTATTTACTTCAAGTATTCATAGTTTCGCAGTTTTCATCATTTAGAAAGCAATAATAACTGAATTATTTCAATGATTTCAATGAATTATTAAGGTAATCCAATAGCATTTGAGTTGAGCCAAGATTCATAAGCATACCTGAATCTTTCATGACACTTTGAACATGACTGGAAGACCGACTTCGAATATATGAAATTCAGAGATTTCTGTCTTTCCATGAAAAAAGAAAATGCTAAAACAACTCTCTCTCCCCCTCTCTTTCTCTATCATATACACAAACGAGACAGATCATCTTAGCAAACATTTCATCTCGAAACTCACCCTGACAGGTACAACGATCTAGTCAAAAATTGGTCTCATCTTCCAATCTTTTCTCACTGTTTTTTATCTTCATGTTAAGAGTTGATTGAAGTAGAAAATTGAATATACATGAAAATGTAGAGCATATCATAAGAACTGAAGATGTAGATAATTCAGTCAAAATGGATTGACAGAATTGCCATGATAATGAAACAGAGAAAAATGTCTCATTTATTTTGATAAATATTCATCTTTATAAATGAGATATTCTCTGAGTTATTAAATAACTTTTGATGAAATTTCACAATTCATCATCATGGTAATAATATTTCTCCCACCAAAAAAAAAGAAGAGGTTCATTAATTATCTTTGATTCAATTGATCAACAATCAAAAAATATCTAAACAAACTTGACAACAACTGAATAATAAATTAGCATGAACCTCTTTTCCTAATCAGAAAGCTACTTAAAAATGAATTTCATGGTAACTAATCATCATCATGAACATTATTTTGCATTTGATTTATTACTTCACAGGTTGATTAACAATCTAATCAAGCACAAATATATTATATGAAAATGGATCAAAATCACTACCTGAATTACATGAAAAAGAGAAAAAGTTACCTTTAGAACTTTTTTCTTCTTCTTCTCAACCTAATAACAGAACGTTCCCAGAAACAAAACCCCATGGAAACCATGGAAACCGCAATTATATTTGACTTCCAAAGGTGAGAAGAGACTTTTTCACCTTTTCCATTATTATGATAATTTTGTCTATCGGATTAGAAAAGAAAAATGTTCTCGCCATTTTGTGTATTAAGTGAAGGTATGATTACATGATACCCAAGAGTTATTATTACAAAATTCTCTATTTTTTATAATAATAAAATTCAGTAAAAAAAAGGGGTTCAGGTAATGTTCATTTCTTAATGATTTCATGATGGTAATGAGCATAATCATAGTTTCTCAATTCGTTTCAAAGTTAATTGCAAATCATATTCTTGGAATTTTTTTCACTCAAAATTTTTCCAAAACATTCAACTGGAAAATTAAGATAGTAAACATGATAAATGTGAAGTTTAATAAATTCCAACTGATTGATATCATTTTCTCACATGAGATAAAGAGAGGGAGAGAAACTTTTCCGTTTCCGTTGTGTTTTTCCTTCGAATTCATTAGAACTAATAAAATTATCTCTCATCAACTTCTCTCTTATATATAAATAAAAGAATTCGTTATACTCGATTTTCTTATGTATTTTTTTTTCGTTCAAAATGCTGAATGGATGTTACTCGAAATATTAACTTTCGAATTTTCTTTTTAATCTTTGTCCTTTCAATTGGCTTATTTACGGAAATGATCAGATGAACTTTCACCTTTTGTTAGATTAAATATGATTGTGATTTATGACAAAATCAATTATAGATAAGTGAATCTGATTGGATTACTGTGATAGGTAAATTGATTAGTCCATTAATGTCAAGGCTCATCAATTGAATGACAAAATTGACTTTTTAACATCAATTAAGATATGAAATATAAACAGTTGAATATCAATTGACTTATGATAATAAACCGACATTGATAATCTCATAATCACCAAACAAGCAAAAAAAAAAATCTAATCTCAAGGTACATTGGCTCATGAATAAAGTCATCTTCAGGGTTATACTCTACATCTATTTAAGTTGACCAAATATAAATTCATATTAGAGATTATAATTTGCATCAAAGTATTATAATAACACTTAGTGCTCAACATTTTCTCGGTGATTATATGATAATCATAATGAGAATTCATGTCATTTCTGAAACATGAGCAAATCAAGATGGCGAGTTGATTCAGAATGGAATGAAATTTTCATCTCGAATCTTATCAACCATTTATATACAATTTTATCCAAGGAAATGTTACAATGATATGATAATAATATGAGTATAATGCTAGAATACATAAGAATATCTTATCATGATATGTAAATGTTAATCAAACAAAAAACTTGATCGACTTGAAGTACAATGATAATTTTTCTGTGAATACCTTCAAATACTTTATCCAAATGAAATGTTTTCGTCAATGTAAATGAGTAAAAAGGTTTCATCTCTCTCTCTCTCTCTCTCTCTCTCTCTCTCTCTCTCTCTCTCTCTCTCTCTCTCTCTATCTATCTATCTATCTATCTCTTTCTGTTTGTATTCACCATTTATCATGATTATTGTTTGGATATTTTTAAAACCGATAAAGTAAAATGTAATATTTACAATCTCATTTAAATCAATCAATTCTTCAGTTTATTTTATTCATTTGAATTACTTTTATTGTTGATTATCAGCATCGTCGTCAAATCTAAATGGCAATTGTAACTTTGTAAATCATTGAAAGTTAGAACACAGATTAATCAGTATCCAAGCTAATCAGTGGACTTTAATTTTGCTTCTTTTTCCTACTCATTAACAATGACTACTAATTAATACCCAAAAGACAATCAGTTCAATGAAATACCAGCCAATTAATCACAAAGATAACAACAAGTAACTGTACATTCAACTCGATACAAATTGCTAAAACTAATCCTGTCTCTTTCTACACGTACAAATAAACTAATTTTTACTCAACACAATTTCAACGTATATGGATAAATTGATTAACTCCAATTAATTATAATAGCTTTCCATTGATTTTCTTGATTAAACATAATCAAGTCTTCGTTTATTGTAAATATTATTTTACAAAAACAAAACAACGATTGAAATTTGCATAAATAACTTTCTTATTATGAGTGGTATTGGCAATTGCTTAATACACTAATCATCCTGATGTTTATTAATCATTTTACCGTAAAAAAGTTTCATTATTGAGTCAATTTGATTGCACACGAGAAAGTCATGTGTAATAAAGGGATAGTGATTAAATATATTAGACTAATTGTTGTTTACTTGTGATAAGTGGTCCAAACACTCAAACGATTTACTGATGCTTTATGATTATATGAAAAAGTTGATTATGAGATTTAGTTGATGAGAACAGTAAGAGTCAATGAGGCATCGAATCGAGAAGTGTACAATTAGTAGTAATATTATATTGAAAGAATAAGAAAAAAGAAAAAGTTTCGCATCTTCATTCCAATTAGTGGAACCAATCAAGATTCACTCATCTTTACAACTCTTTCACTCTCAGAATTGTTGAGCTTTATGTCTGAATAAGAGTAAGACCAATAGATGGTCGATCAATGAGAAGCAAAAAGTTCATTCCAACATAAATATCTGAATATTGACTCTCAGTCTCTGTCTGGCTCTCTCTCTCTCTCTCTCTCTCTCTCTCTCTCAACTTTTAATGAACA
Source organism: Panonychus citri (assembly GCF_014898815.1). Lineage (NCBI taxonomy): Eukaryota > Metazoa > Arthropoda > Arachnida > Trombidiformes > Tetranychidae > Panonychus > Panonychus citri. The sequence goes on along the minus strand of NW_026515523.1, from coordinate 50,152 downwards.
TCTCATGAGATTTAATATATTCCTCTAATTGTCATTTATATTGTCAAACTTTCTTTGGTGTTATGTTCACCTTTGCGTCCAGTATGTGTTATTATTATTATATATCTTTTACTTTTCTCTTTGACTTGTTATTTGTCTCAAACTATTAGTCTTATTAGCGATACTTTGAATATCTTCTTCTTCAAGTTGTAAGTAAATCTATTGGTATCGAAGCCAAATTACATTTCAATAATCTATTGAACCAATTTCGAACATCGAAAGTGCATCAATTCATTTCTATCTTCTAAGTGATTCTTGTTGATTGTATTACAAACGTTTTCAGTATAAATATATTCTTACACCTTTTCTATTCTGATTATCATCACGATTTCATGATAATCATGTTCATCCAATCATTTATTCATGTACACATATAAACACACATAAAACTACGTAATATAAATTTTCCAGGTCAATCAATAGGAATCATCAGGTTGAATGAAAAAAATAACAATAATGATGAGAGACAATCATTATTTTCCTTCAATTTGTATTATATATACATTTGTATTACATTAAAGTTGATCATTATTACTATCATGAAAATGAACATTTGGTTCATCATTATGCCTGTAAAACTATTAATACATGGAAACTAATGAAATTCATTGGAGCTTCAACAATCAGAGCATGGATTCATTAATCGTATTGAACAATAAAAGCAATTAAACAATTACACCTTTGTTTACATGATTTAATCTCTTATTTTCCAGCTCATTTCAGGGTGAAAAGGAAGAGCAAGTTTTTTAAATCTAAAAGGATTATCAGAACTTACTGATATTCCAAGATAATAACTTGATAATGTTTGAAAATAAGACTAATTGAATTTTCGATTCAAGGTAAAAATATCAGAACTTTCTGAATCATCATGTATGTACACATATTCTGATAAACAATGAGCACAATTCATCGTATTCACATTTAAATCAACAAAATTTTTACATGTCAAGTATTTCCATTGAATATTTGAAATATTCCAGTAAATCTTTACCTTTTATGACAATAGCTTATTGTCAATGTGTTGCATGATAAATATTCATGCATGTTGATCATGAAGATGAGGATAAAATTTGAAACAATATTAATAATATTTACATACATTAATTTACATTGTAACATGAGCTTTAACAGAAACCAATGGAAATGTTTTCCAAAGACAATACTAAACAATTGTCATTGTTTCAATTTACCTTCAATTTTTAGTCATACTTTGTAATTAACCTGTCAACCAGATATAAAACTCCCATTTTCCTCCATGATTTTATCATGATAATATCACTTCAATGTTAATCCTGAATCTCCTCTACCATTATTTGCATTGTTCATTCAAGTATCATTACAATATCAATATTTTCGTGAATCTGTCAACTTGAAAACTTTAAATTATTATCATCTGAAAAGTAATTCTTGTATTCAATTTTATTGTCGTTCCAAAATGAAACTCTGTTTCCAGGATATGTATATATAAACTTTCAGGGTGGTTGTTATAAAAAAACAACTGAATGATACATAATTTTATGTCACCTCAAGTGATGAGACAAATTACAGTTCTCTCAGTTTTTTTACAGAGTAAATTTTTGATTTTTGTACTATTCATTCAGGAAAATCAGATATCATCAACTTGTGATGAAATATCAAGTTCTGTGGAGTAATATTTGGTTGAAAGGTGAAGTTTTTATGCTCCCATAGCGATGATACCATCATGGTTTAGTATGATACATGATGAAAGGGAAATAAGATCTTGTATTGATAAGTTTCAAGGTAAATGAAAGTTTTTGATATAAAAAATATTTTCTGTCAAAATTTTAGACATTAACTTTTTCCCTGTTGGTTATAAAATTGTTGATCTTTCATTGATTTTTCCATCAATTCTGGATTGATGTATTTTCTCAAGGTCAAAGGGATTCCAAAAATACAGATTAACATTTGATCAAGTGAAAAATAAGCTGAAAAAATGATGATGATGATGATGATGATTGGGTTTACCAGTTTGTGGACAATAATGATGATCAAGTTGTGAGATTCATCATCTATGTGATGGAGAGGGTTATTGATAGTTGTATTGTCAAGTTTAAAGGTTAAAACAAGAGGGAAAAAAATTCATTCTCATCGATTTCAAGAGTTAACATAAGTATCATGTGAAGTATTGAAAAATTGAAGTTCCAAGTGTGAAGTATCAGTTGGAGTGGGATTGAGAGCGTGGCAATGAGAAAAAGATTCATTCAGTTTCTTTTTTCTTCTTCTCAAGAATCGGAAAGTCGTTTACTATTAAATCATTACGGAATCTTTTCAATTTCAAATGGATTGGAATAGGATAGATATGGAAAGAGAGAAAAGATTCATTTAAGAATGAAAGAGATTTTCAGATGAGATCAGCAGAAAAAAAGAGAAAAAACTATAAAAAGGTCAAAAAGAAAAAAAAATTGATAGAAAATCTTCTGAATGGATTCTCTTTATTATTTCCATTGTTAGATAATAGGTTTTCTCCATTTTCGCTACAATACTTATCCTGATAGACTTTTAGCCAGAAGCTTTTACTTTTTATCATTTCAATTTTTATTCATCACTTTCAAATGATTTCTGATCATCACCATGATTGCTATTCTGATTTACTTTTATCTTTAACAGACATCAACATGATACCATTCATGTGTTACATTTAGAATCAGATATCGAAACTAATCAAAATGAAAGTATTACTTTTTATTCATTAAACATTGATGAAGATAACGGTTTTTATTTTCTGATAACTTATTTACTCAATGGTAATAATTTATATAATATAAATCTCTGTGGATTATTTATTAATATGTATATAATTGTTTCCACTTACCAGAAACTTTTTGAGCACTTTTTTCATTAGGTGAGTTATCATACTCCTTATGGTTATTCTTGGTGGTAGTATTATCATCAACACTAATTCCTAATCCTGTAGATTCTTGTGCAACAAGTGACCTTGATTCTGATAAATTTACTTCATTTGGTATCGATGTGATAAACTTATTCTCAGATAATAAGTTAACGGTCATTTCTTTAGGTTTATCCGTAGTTCCATACATTTTGGCTCCTTTGATGAAGGTTCGATTCGGCTTGAGGCAAGGTCGACCCATACAAAGGTCACATTTATTGGTATCACAGGTAAAAGCACGATGAGTAATTAAACAATCACTAAATGAACGAGGTAAAAGGTTATGAGGATGAGAAAGTTGCTTTTCATGATTATCGTTAGCACGAGACATTTTCCCTCTATTAATTGATGAACAAGTTTGATAATTTTTAATCATTAACTGTCGATTAATTAAATCAATAGATGATCCATTGTAATAGTTGGAATTAAGTTGATGATGATGATTTGAACATTCGAGACATTGGTTTAAATGATTAGTCTCAGTAGCCATGGTCAAGGCTGTTGTCGCTGGTGAAATTGATGCTGATGATAATGCTGATGAATCGTTGACAGAATCGCTGTTGATTAGTTCACTTGATTCAATTGCAAGTTGCTCAGATAAACCGTAGCGAAGTGATAGAATCGCTATGGAGACAAACATGTAAGATAACAGGGAGCCCATTCCAAGCCATAGGAATAGGGTTGAACTTTGAACCGTTAAGGCAACGATGGATGATAATAGGAGGGCGAAAAGAGTGGCAATGGTTGTGGTTCCTTTGGTTGAATTGTATGCTGACAGTTTACCCGGAAGTAAACCATCCGAGGACATGGTGAATATTAAACGAGAGAGACCCAATAGAGTGGCGATGATTGATGCATAGAGACCACTTGTTGCTCCGATGATGACAAGATACTTCATTGAATCATACCCACGAATTGTGAATGTCTATAAATGCCAAGAATAAAGACAAAAATTGAGTTAATAGCCTGTGAAAAGAAAGTAGATTTTCTCATCCATCTTAGATTTTTCTTATTATTATTGAATGAATTTCATTGAAACGCCAAAGTTTTATCAAGTTCACACACAATTTTCTGTCATTTTCACGAGAGTTCAATGAGTGTTGATCAATCTATTTGGTCCATTGATTGTGGTCAATTAATAATATTGTCAGATTAGTCGATCAGGGGATGAGAGATTTACAATCCAAAATAATGAGAGAAATGTTGGTGAAAAAAAAAGAAAATGATAACCATTTGTGTCATTTTTTTCTATTCTCATCCTTTCGTTTTCTCTTAAAGATTATGCTACTGGTAACAATTTTCTCTTCTAATAATATGAGATTTACTCTTTCATCTCATCATCTTCACATCGTCTTGCGAAAAATATTTTCATTCCTGATTCGTATATATAAGTTACATTATCTTTTTGTTTTCTCTTTTCGATTTTTCCTTCTTCTTTATCAATATAACAATTTCGAGTGAAAATCATTGAACCAATCATCCGGATTATTTTTCTCCTCTTCAATATCTTTCTCATTGTATATCAAAAGTGCGAAAGGAAGATGAGAGAGAGAGAGAGAGAGAGAGAGAGAAAAGTAAAGGTGAAAATATCTTCTCTTCCTATTAATAAATCTTTCTTTCTTTTAAATCAAGAAAAGCGATGATACTAAGCAATGAAATCTTTTCATGCTTAACCTTAACTCCTTCATGTCATTGGAAACCAAAAAAACTTACCAGCATCATCGTTGTTACTAAAATCCTGAGTAAAAAAAAGTAACAGCATCGATAACAATTGTAATATTTAAAATGATAATCATTCTTTACTATTCATATATATTCAGCTTTCTCATGTTATTCATTTCATTGGTAAATCATATCTGAATATTTTTGTTCATATTCGCTTGCGTTATCCTTATACATTTAAAGATATTCTCAACTCCCAGTGATCGAGTATCCAATCCTCTATTTCTTTTACTTTCTGAGCAGATTGGATTCGATAACATTTTAAATATTCAGCAATAGAAATAGAGAATAAAAATCTCAATGATATAAATTGAAAATCGATTGATTATAGTCTCTCTTTGTCTCGATTTCTTTATTTTTTTTTGGAAAATTATCTTTTCATCAAACTAATAGATTTGATTTAGAAAACCTCAGTTTACTTATTATTAATATTTCGATATCGACGAAATGAGTCAAAAGATTATCAATATCAACTAGAAAACTACTTATCCAATTTGCTACGATATTTTTGTCAGATAACATGTCAATTTGATACGAATCATTTGTGGTAATATATTCGGTGATATATTTTTCTCTCCTTAATATTTTCACAGTTTTTAAATGGAAAAACTATTTATTCTCAATCATTAGAAACTTACCTGTATAATTGGCGCATTATCATTCATTAACGAATAGGGAACGAGTAGGGTTATTGCAACCGAAGAGGAAAAACAGGCCACAAGTCCAAGTAGAAAAGCTAAACTAATACCAACAGGCACAATACGAATACGATGTGAGGTTTCTCCGGCTATACTCGCGATTATATCATATCCATGGAACGCAAAAAAACACAATGAGGCAGCCGAGAAAATCTGTATAAAAATAGAAAATAATATTCGGAGAAAAAGTTAATGACAATGAGAATGGAGTTAATGAAATATATTGATAAGTGGAAAATGATAAGGTAATAAAAGGATAAAAATTGGAAAAGAAAATTGTAATTACCCCATTGACACCGTTGGGGAAAAATCCAGCCCCTGCAGTCCAGTTTTCAGGGTCCATATCAGACAGTGCGACCATAACAATACCAGCGATGACCATTGAACAAACGAAGACCAAAACATTGTTTATTAGACAGGATAACTGATAATGGAACAAAAATTCATTCAATTATTGAGTAGATTTAAAGTGGCTCAGAACGAACGAGCGGATAATTTTAGGGAATCAATTCGTTAGTCGAGTTATAAAATTTGGTTCGATGAAACTTGTACATAAGTAAAACTTTCATCTTCGATGTTGATTTGCCTACTGATCGATAATTTTTTCAAAGTAATATTTAATTGATTACCTTCAAATCTAAGTAAAGTAAGGCTCCAGCGGAGATGATTATAATTGCAGAGGAAAGGTCAAGAGAGTGACCCTCGAATCCAGGTAAAATTGAGAAAGATGAAGTTTGTATGTGAAAAATATTGGTCAGTGTTCCATTAGTTATATTATTAAGGTATGAAGTTAATGATTTAGCTGCTAGAGAACTGGCTATTGAATATTCAAATATCATGGACCATCCAATGAAAAAAGCCCATATCTCACCGAGAGTAGCATAGAGATAAACATAACTTGGACCACCTTCAGGGAATCTGCTTGAAAGCTCAGAATAGCAAAGACCTTGAGAAAAATGGCAAACAGAGAAAAAGAGAATTTATCAAAACAAAACAAAATCAATATTAATTTATCATCATCATTATCAGAGGAATAGCAAAAAAAAATATGAACTTTCTGTTACTCACCTCCGAGACACGAGGCCACTGCGGCAATCAGGAAACTAAGGACAACTGAAGGTCCAGTTTCATGTTTAGCAGCATGAGCAAGCAAAGTGAATATACCGGTTCCAATGGTGGTTGATAATCCTAATCAATTAAAGATAAAATAATGTAACATACAGATAGAGAAAGAGAGATACCAAATGAATGGATACTCACCAAGACACGTTATGTCAATGATGAAAAGATTTCGAGTCATCTTAATGTCACTTCCTTCCTGGAAAGTGTTCTTACGCCTTCCAAAGACTTTGAATACTCCAATAAAAGAATCGCTCATTGGTACATTTATGAAGCTTCACATGAGTATCAATCATAAATTCAATTCAAAACAATTTTCGAGCAAAAGCTTTACGAAATTGACGAAGACGCAAACGAATTTTAAAAGTATTAACGATCCAATGTTCGAGCTTTCATAATATTCAAAGAGTTTATGAATAATATTATTTCAATAGATGGAAAATATATTAACATTTACGAACTTTTATCCTCATTGATTTAGATTCTTTTTTGTCTTCATTCATTTGAAAATCAATTTACTAGAAAATTTCGAGCATCGAGCAAATTTTATCCGATTGATATGTTCAAAGTTTGATCTTTCACACTGAGATAAAGACTTAAGTTACTTGATACTCTTATGGATTGAAACTAACATCGAGTTGATTTAATTTCTTGAAAAGAGTTGATTACGCATGTGAATGTTTCACCTGGTAGTAAATTCTAATACTCAATTGTTATGATTGAGAAAAACAAATTTCTATGCTCAAGATCATTGGTGACATCTAAAAGATGATCAAGTTATTAATTGTTAGTAGAGTTTCACTCTGAATTTAACTCAACGAATGGAAACTCAACTCGAACAAGTGAAAACTTTGGAGTCGCATTCTCATTGCCGAGGAAAATCAACTCGAAGTTTCAACTTTGAACTCGATTTTCTCTAAAGTTCTTGGTGGATCTGAGAAAATGTAATACACGTGTAAATTTGGGCTTCATTTCTGTGACCTTGCGAGTACACAAAGTCATAAGTACTGAATGAAAAGGTCACATTTTTAGCCCTTAAATGATCATTTCCTTTACAGAATCAAAATTGGAGCCATGAATTGTCATCACCATGGCAACGAAAACCCAAAAAGGGAAAACCCTGAAAGGGGAAAAATTTACTTTCCTTTCTGCTTGTTTACATTTATTGTTTTCTTAATTATTATTTTGACAGTTGATTTATTAATTATTTATTCTCATTTTAAATTTATTTATCTATTTATTATGTTACTGCAATTCTGGTGAATTGATTCATCTCTATTAAGTTAAATATGAATATTCAATTGTGATCTTTTTCTTTCTCTTTCTCTTTCTATCTCTTCTGGTTCTTCTCATTCAACTTGTAACCTTTTCTCAAAACAATGGACTCATTTTCCTCTGTCAGTGGTAATCTATTTGTCTAATTTGTGTTCAATTACTGGTTAATTTGGTAATCATGACTTTCGATAAACTACCAAATGAAATACTTGACATTATTGTATCTAAAATCTCTCTGGTTTCCGATGTCCTCAGTTTAAGCACCGGTAATTATCTAATCAATTTTGTCTGTTTCTTTAAAATTTTGTACAAATTGTAATGATGATTCTTGTATTGTAATTATTTAAATTTTTCTCTCTCTCTCTTTCCGTGTAAATTTTACAGTTTGCAGGCGATTGTATCACTTGGCTTGTTCGAGACTTTCACAAGTTAACTATTTGATTTATGTCTCTCCAGAGGAACATGGTAAATTGATCTTTTCATCTAGCTAATTGTCAATTTATTATCTTACAATTACTATATGAGACTATTTGTTTCTTTAGGTGAGACAATAATCAAGAAAGATGCATTATTTTACCAGACAAGAGATCGTAATAGTTTAATGTCTTATGTGAAAAATTTACCACGATTAAAGGTTAGTTAATTTGTGTTTACCTTTATTGATTATTTATCTATATATTGTTAATAATATTTCCAATTGGTAATTCTAATTTTTTTCAATACATTTTCTCTCATCAAACCTCATAAAAAAAGGTATTGGAAATTCATGATGCCTGTGGACCCGCTGCCTACATTTTAAGGGACATTTTCGCTTGTCGACCTGATGTGATCGGTGTTTGGTTTAATTATCCATTTCCCTCGAAGCTTAATCGTCATGCAGTTTCAACTGCAGTTATTGAGAGCATGAGGTCGGACAGTGGTGAAGAAAATGATTATCGTCAATTGATAATCGAAACTGTTTGTAAGGAGCTTTGGGTTGTTTTACCTCAAATGGAAAACATCAAACGATTACACATTGAGTACTATAGAGGTAAACAATTAGTTGATTGTCTCAGAAATTTCCGTATTCTTTTCTCTTCTTGATTTGATCAATCGATTTTAATTTTCTCTTGAAATCTTTTTCATTTCAGCTGATACTCTTGTTGGATACAATGGGCTACCTTTTTCTAACATTGAGATGCTGGAAATCGCCGTACTTGGTATTACGAATTATTATAATCAACATTACATGCTACTCATTGACAATTGTCCATCTTTGAAAAGTTTGTTCCTTTCTTTTATCCACTGTAAGGAGTTTCAAGTTGTGGACCATTCGAAAAATTTTAACCTGGAAGATATTGTCCTCGAATATGAAGTAAGTGTATCGATTTGATGAAGAAATCGTTAACTTGTAAACGATAATTTAAATGTTTGACCTTTTCTCTTCAATAGGATGAATCAATTCAGTCATGGAGCTCTCTTGGATCTTTTTTGCATAAATATCCGAACATAAAATCAATCGCTATTCGAGGAAACTGTGCATTTAATGATTGCCATATTCGTCAGCTTATTTATTATTGGAAAAGATTGGAGATAGTTGATGTTCGTGGTTGCGATATTAACAAAAATTCTGAAGAGTTTGTTGAAAAATTTAATTCAATGCATCGTGGGGAACACCAATCAAATTTATCTATGGACCAATCTCAAAATCTTACCATGATCGAATTAATTATCGAGCCAATTGTAAAGGAATCGATTTTATGGCCAATATATTCCACAAATCATTCGCCAATATCCCACTATTTCTTGAACCGATTCCTAAGAATCAGGTAACCGAAAAACCGAATGAGACACAATCGAATGAGAAAGAAACAAGTAATCTCAAATAAGTTCATTTTCAAACTGAGTATTTACACACTCATAAACTTCGAGGCAAAGTTACAAACAACCTTGTGATCGATCAATTAATTTATTACATGACGATGGAGAAAAAATGATCTAAGTTCAATATACACTGATAATCTTAACAATAAGCATTGTTATTAAGAATGACAGTTGACAATTCAATTTGTGATATGAAAAAGTTTTATAATAAAAATTATCTATCGGTAATTTTAAACTTGTTGTACTTGATCAGTTTCAATGAGCAATTTATCATTGAAATTTTCTCATTCACATTTCTATTAATACTTGATGGTAATACACTATAAGTATTATAAGCCAGGTCGCACTTTTCGATAGTGATTATCCTAATTTAATCAACTTGAATTCGTTATTAATCATTTACATGTCATTCGATTCAACGAGAAAAAGTAGACACAGAGTAATAGTTTGGATCTTTATCAATTGCTTCTTATTTATTGAACTAATGAACTTCAAACGAATTCATGATATTATTTCAATTGGAACCACAAAAGTTCATTGTGATGCTCAGATTAATTTAGCTTCTTTTACCATTGAATAAAAGATTGATTCTGGTTTAGACAATAGATTGGAAGGTTTATCGAATTCAACAATCTCTCCATCGGACATAACTATTATCTTATCATAATCCATGATGGTATTAAGACGATGAGCGATAGTTACAATTGTACAGTCATTGAATTCACGACGAATCGTTTCTTGTATATATTCATCCGTTTCTACATCAACGGCTGCTGTTGCTTCATCGAGTATAAGAATTTTAGTTTTTCTCAAAAGAGCTCGAGTTAAACAGACCAATTGCCTTTGACCGACACTTAGATTTTCACCTCCCTCAGCGATTGGATGGTCAAGTCCTTGTTCCAGTGATGAAACAAACTCTTTGAGACCTGATAATTCAATGGATCTCCAGATTTCTTGGTCATTAAATTTCTCGAATGGATCAAAATTTACTCTTAGAGATGCGGAAAATAGAACTGGGTCTTGTGGAATTATCGTCAATCGTGATCGTAAATCGTGAAGACCAAGTGATGATATATCCTTATTGTCGATAAGAATTGTTCCTTCAACTGGTTCGATTAGTCTAAATAGTGCCAATGTGAATGACGATTTACCAGCGCCCGTTCGGCCAACGATTCCAACCTTTTCATTTGGATTTATTGTACAGTCGATTTGTTTCAAGACTAAATCAAGACCAGGACGATAACGAGTAGAATAGTTTCTCAAGGTAATCTTTCCATTTTCAGGCCATGATTTTCTCGGTCGATTGCTGTGATTTACCCATGAAGCCTGAAGAAACATTGGCACGAGTTGAAATTTCTAATTGAAATGCTGAGTCTTTTAATTCTTACCTCTGATTTAGTTTTAGTAAACTCTAAGCATCTTTCAATGGAAACAATATTGTTCTCGATATTAGAAAATGAAGTCATAAAAAGATTGAGAATTGATGTTATTTGAAGTGCGTAACTTAGAGCTAAACCAGTTGATCCCGCAGTCGATGAGCCTCGAGATATAACAGCCGCAAACGCAACACAGGTCACGATCAAGTTACCCAAAAGTTCAAGTCTAATCGAAAGCCATCTAGAAGCACCAATGTTCAAGAATAATGATGAATGGTTCATATCAACTCGACGGTAACACTCATGAATAAAACGTTCTGATGCAGCATAGGATCGAATCACTGTCGAACCCGTTACTGTCTCAGAAAAATGCGAATAGATCGGTGATCGTGTAATTGACTCTATGCGACGTAACTGTCGAGATGATGCAATGTAAAATTTCTGGAAAATGGGAAAAGAGATCAGTTAAAGTTCAGAGTTCGAAGGACAAAAATTGATACTCACCTGAACGAAGCAATAAAATATTCCAACAACTATTATCCCAACTGCTAGATAAATACTCTGAGTGCAAATACCGACAATTGAGATGGCAAGACGGCAACAATGGTTGAAAAAACCTCGAAAGTTCAAAGTGATCGTTGTATCAGCATTATCAATATCTTTTGTGAATCTGTTGAGAATCCTTCCCATGGGTGTTGTATCATAAAAGCTCATTGGTGCTCGAATTATTTTATTCAACATTTCGCTATGAATCCAAGCAGCTCCACTTAGGAATCCTAATGCAATGATCTGTGCGTTGATTAAAATGATCAACGATCCACCCATACCAAGAGCAGCATAGACGCTTAGACGATAAAGTCTAGATGAGAAATCAGCGGCTGCCGTTGGGTCTTCAGTCCAATCGGTCAACCAAAGAGTGTAACCAAAGTTCAAGATGCTCGAGATAACGTACAATATAAATGTGATCACCATAGAGACTAAACCAACCGCCTGGAAGAATTCAAAATAAACTCGGAAAGCAACTGATCCCGTTTCTGCTGTTTCGATAGCGATAATTTTGTGCTTTTCTTTGTTAACATTTTCTGATTGGTCTTTGAACTTTTCGATCTTCATTGAGTTTGATCTATCAATCGATATTTCATTGGATGTTTGTGTACTTTGGCGGCTTATACTTCGACTTAGAGCTCCAATTGATAGCGTTCGATCCAATGATAGTCGTGCTTCTAATGCTGACTTTACACTGGATTTCATTTGGTTTATCTTTTCAGGATCTTCATCCAATTGATCTTGAGCCTCTGATTCTGCTAAATATTGAACAATAAAGTCATAGAATTGACCCTTTTTGGACATAAGTTCGTCGTATTTTCCAGTCTCATATACTGATCCATCTTTCATCACAATTATCTCATCGACTTGAGGTAAAAATGTAATACGATGAGTTACCAGAATACGAGTCTTATTTTTCAATAAACCGTTTGGACCAATGACTTTATCAAACAACGAAGAAGCGACATGAGCATCGACGGCTGACAGTGGATCATCTAGAAGATAAATATCAGAATTTGCATAGACAGCTCGAGCAATACTAATGCGTTGTTTTTGTCCACCACTTAGATTGATTCCTCTTTCACCGATTTCAGTTAAATCTCCACCAGGTAACATCTTTAGATCAGGTACAAGAGAACAAGCGTTAACAACGAATTCATATTTTTCACTTCGAAAAGATTGACCAAAGACAATATTCTGTCGAAATGTAGCATTTTGCAACCAAGCTGTTTGTGGTACATAAGCGATTCGTCCAGAAACATTGACCATCCCTTTCCGCTTGTACAAATTTCCAAGAAGAGCAGCTAAAAGTGACGATTTACCAGAACCTATTGGTCCTACAATTGCGACCAATTTACCTCTTCCAATGGTCAAATTAATGTTCCTCAGTACTGAATCTTCATCTTTAGACCAACTGAAAGTAGAATCTACAAAAGTAACTGGATATTCATGATTCTTTTCATGAGCAACTGAATCAAAGTCAAGTTCATCTCCTTGCAAATATTTGTTGATTCGCCTTAAAGATATGATACACTGAAAGAAAAATTGTCAATCAATCACTCAATTAACAAATAGACTCTAATTGATATTTACATTTGCTCCATAAGAAACCACCATCGGTAAATGGGTTAAAGGTACTCTTAGTATATTAATTAGAGCGATTGTAACGAAAGCTTTATTAGCGTCCAGGACATTTGATGAATCGGTTAAAATATAAGTTGCAAAGCAAACAAGTGACACCTAATAAATGAATCACGACAACGATAGATGATGAATAATATTCATTGATTGAGTATGCAAAAGGAGGAGAAACATTACTTACACCAAACGGAGCAAAATTAGCGATGAAATTAATGACTGCGTGCCAAATCGCTTGCCTTTTGAGCCAGAATAGTTCCCGTGCTCGAATATCTGAGACCATGTCTTCGAAAGCTCCTTCCCATGCATAGAGTTTCAATACTTTGATCCCATTTAGTATTTCGGACATTGTTTTGGCTCTTTTATCTTTCTCGAGCATCACTTTGGCCTGATAATTTTTAACCAATGTACGAATGTATCCATTGATTGGAACCAAAGTTGCCATGAATGCCAGTCCAGCGAGAGAGGAAACAAGTCCAATTTGAAAGCGAAGAAGGATAATCGTGATAATTATCTGAATAGGTGCTGACCAAAGGACGTTTATGGTATTGATATAATCAGTAATTCGCTGGGTGTCAACTGCCATTATATTAACAATCTCTCCAGTAGTGTAATCCCGTCGCCCTAAGCCAGAAAGTCGTAAACTCTGAAAAAAGTATCATTAAGTATTAATAATGAAGAAATAAAATCTTCTTTTTCGCAAATTACCTTATGATAAATTGCAGATATAAGAGCTGATCTCATTCTCATAGATACTGTTTGAATCCAGAACTCATGTTGAGAATCGAGCATCGATTCCATAAAAGCCGAAATAAACATTCCACCAGCTAAGAGATAACCTCTCCATGATGGATCATCCGATTTGATGAAAGTTAACAATAAATCAAGAAGCTGTGGACTTACAAATGCAATTAAAATTAGAAAAAGCTTAAAGAAAACACAAGCAATCAAATAAGGCCAAAAGTTTATCAACAACAAACGTAATAAATTGTTGGTGCTAATATTTGCATTTGATTGTTTGCTCTTTGACGATGATTGTAATAGCTTTTCAAACGATCCTTGAATCAGGTGAGTTTTATTTTCATCAGGTAATTCCCATAGATCAGATTGGGTGATCGTTTTTCTGAATCCAAGAAGAGCCATAGAATCATACCAAATGAATAGTAATTGGGACACAATTGAGGTTTTAGTGAAATTATCAGATGACTAGAAGACAATTAAAAATAGTTAAATGGCTTAATTACTCAATTAAAGGTTGCTCTTTAGCTTTTAAATCAACAAAGAGTAAATAATTTACTACTCAATTACAATACAGTACAAGATTTTGTTTATCAAATCAGTTAATTTGATTATTAGATAGTTTTAATTACTCTCGGTTGATCTTTACAAACTTACATTGAAACCTCCTTTACGATCAATGTCCACATCATCAGCGAAACAATTAAAGATCCAAATGACCAATACCAAGGCCAATTGTGTACTTTTCAAGAGAAAATCTGACCGTGAAAATGTCCAAGATCGTGAGTTCTATCATAAGAAATTGATTTAAACAGCGAAAATTAATTCGTTGTTTCGTTTGAATCGCAACTTTACCTTATTTGGTTATTTTTTGTGAGAAACATAACCAAAGATGTTGATCGACTTTTTCATCTCAATTTCAAATTAATCAAGAATGAATCTGAATCTTTAGATTAACTGAATAAATAATAACTCAATGGACATAGTTTCATATGGTTTTGTAACGAAAATGTTATGAAATTTATAACTCACAAAGTTGGAATCAATTAAAACCCAATAATAAGCAGAAAATTGAACAACCATTAGAATCCAGTAGAAGAAAAGTAATCCGGAAGTATGAACACCGTTACGTTTGTAGAAATAGAGTAAAACTGTAGCGATAATCTATCGTATCGAACACAGAAAGATGCAAATTAGAAAATTATCTCAATTGAAACACTTGATTACTTACAAAAGATGAAAGTCTTATTATCGGTGAAAAATATTCATAAGGAAAAGACGATTCACTTTTGATGGTGAACGAAATGACCACTTCATAAACGGCCGATGAGGTTAAGATAATACAGAATAGCTAATTAAAGAGAAAACAGAATTAGTCGATATGAGCGATTTTTTAGATTTGATCTTTAACCGAACCAATTTAATATAAAGTCGCCAAGTCCAAATGAGAGGGGGTTTCGGATTACGAAGGGTAAACGTGATTGCGAATGGAAAGGAAAATATCAAGATGACCGATGGAATCCAAAGTAGTCCAGTCTCGACGAAACAAGGTGACAACACTGGATGACCAGTGTTCCAGGATAATGAATTGTTCTAACGTTATAATTAGGGTTGGAATAAAAAAGAATATCAATTAGAAAGATTAAAACAATTAAATTGTGAACTTCGCTTACCCAAAATTCATGACCACAATATGATTGTAATAACATTTTATTAATAACAATTCACCAAATGTATGAATAGTAATGAGTTTATTAGTTGTTTACTATCGAAAGATAATCAAGACTTCTGTTCAGAGTTTTTACATTTTATCATCTTTTTCATGGGTAATAATATAATCTAATCAAATCTGTTGAGTGTTAACAGCAAAACTGAAGCAATTTAGTCTTAATTGAGAAGATTTTCCTTCATGATTAATCAAGTAGGTTCTATGAGATCTGAATTAGTCGGATTATGAGTTCGAAAATATCGGAAATTGAATGAGACTAAATTACTTAACTATTCAGGTAATGCTAAATTTTTACCACTATTTATCTGAGAAAGATTAACGTATTGATTTTATGTCGATTAGTTTGGACTTTTCTCGACATTTTATTAGAATTTAGCTAATCATTTGTTACAATCAGTCAAACTCAAGCGTTTCTAACGAGCAGGAAAAAAAGGTTAATCGTTCACAGACGAAGTCAAATGGCGAAGAAACTAAAAAAATGGCCAGCAATCAGATTAGTTCCAATACAAGCCGCCTATGGAACAAATTTAGAAGAGAGAGAAATTTGAATGAGCTAAGAATCTGAATCTGAAGCTGAATCACTATCCCACTCGATGATTGTGCCTCAGTGTGCTTTCATCTGATGAGTGTTTTCCATCAGTTTTCCATCCAAGTTTCTTTGCCTGTTTAACAACAGCATCAAGTGTGTCACTGAAATATTGAAAAAGTGCATTTTGAAGTTCAACGTGTAATCCCAAGATACGGTTCAGGAATTTGGCAATAACCTGATAATCTGTTAACCGAAGTATAATAGAAAAGAAGATGATTAAGTGATTGATAAATTTGAAAGAGAAAGCGTTTCCATTTCAATTGCAATTACCTTTATCGAGAGTATATTGTCGAGTAGCGGAATCATAAACCACCATACCAACACCAATTAAACCTTTCTTACAATCTATTGGATGTTTAGACAAGAGAAGAATATCAAATTAGCTTTTTTTTCTCAATCTTGGTGCTCATAATGAGAGACAATTATCTAACCTGCAAAGAAATTAGATGAATAACCGGGTGGTGGAGGGACAATTGGTGCCATTAAACCAACGATTGATTTCATGGTTTGTTCGAGTGCTTGACGACCATACTTATTGTCTATGTTATATTTACTGAAATCGCGAGCATCGGTTGCTCTTCTATCTCCATGAGTCAATGCTCCCTGAAGAAAAGAGAAGAAAGAAAAATATTAGAAAAAGAGAAAAGACAAAAGTTGAAAATCGTGTTAAATTACACTTTTGATGATTGATTCACGATTCTTTCAAGGCTCAAGTGGCTATTAATAAATTAGATTAAATTATCATTTTGTTTACTTGATACTTACTAAACTTTCCAATCTTTTGGCAACAATAGATGCAAATCTTTGTTCACCAGCAAGATCTGAGATTAGGAAAACATATTCAGGAGCATTTACTTGATTAGATCGATGGGTTCGACCAAACTGTTGAATCGCTCTATCAGCACTCCAAGGTAATTCAATGGTAATATGAACTCTTCTTGCTTTGTTTTTCGCTCGTCTATCGGAATGTAAAGAGATACCCGAAGAAGCTGCTTCTGAGATGATGGCGATTCTTTTCTCACCATCCATGAATCTTTGTTTCTCGGTTAAATTGAGAATCTCAAGGGGAACATCATTTTCTGTTCGTGATTCATATTGAATTGAACCATCTTCACTAGATATAACTCGACCTTTTCGACCAGTCATTTCGGCAACATTATCGATACCACCGAGCTCTTCAATCAGCTCGTCTAATGTATTGGGAGGTAAAACTTCACCAAGAATTTCTAAATTTTGTAATAATTCGTCTCTCATCTCTTCACAAATTTGACCGGCTTGTTCTGACATGAATTCACCTTTGAATCCTTCAAATTTTTTTGATATTTTAAGTTTTCTCTTGGGTCTCTTTTGATTGTTTTGATTACTTTTAACCTTTTGCTTTTTTTCACGTTTCACTTTACCCTCTTCTTTGAGTTTATTTTGCTGCCAAAGATCCCAAGGTTCAATATCAGAGAAATCATCACTATCAGAATCATTTGATTTAACCTCAAGAAAATCATCACTATCATCACTATCACTAGAATCACAATCACTTAATCCAAATCCACCGAGATCAGTTTTCTTAGAGTCACGCTTGAATCGCTTGACTTTTGACTTCGAATCTTTTTTAGAACTACCTGCCTCGACAGGTTCACTAATCAGAATTTGTTCACTTCCTCGTTGCTGAATTTTAATTCCCAAATCAGCAAGAAAAGATGAAGATGAAGAATCCAAGCCCAATAGACGAAGAGTTTTCTTTCGATTAGGAGCTGGAAAATGTTTATCGATGAGTGATTGGAAAACAGCTCTAGAGAGACAAAATAAAAAGACGAAAAAAAAGTTGAAGTGAGTCAATTGTGCAATCAGAAAGACATTGAGACCAAATGGATAATTAAAGGGTAAACTTACTTAGCTGTGGATACAAAATCATTCAACTCTCCACCATTTTCTTCAAGTGTCTCCAAAGTTTTCGCTTCACCAGTAGATTGTAAACCAATGACGACACTTTTTTCGTCTTTTAAAGCTTCAAAACGGTTGCATATTTAACCTTAGAGGCGATACAAAGGTATTTGAAAAAGCGCTGGTGTGATGCCCAAAATTGAGCCCAAACCGCTTTCTTAATGTTTGACTCTCCTTCCATCAATTCTAAAGCTTTTTCAAACTTTAATCTTGCATCAACCCAAAGGTCAACACATTGATCGTAAAGTCGAATAAATTTTCTAGATAAAGGTATTTCTTCAACCCTGAAATGAACACCAGCGAAACTTAATTTCATAAAAATGTCAATTTAATAGGAAATTTACATTGAAAATTATGATTTTTGTGAGATTTTGTCAAATTTTTTGGTTTTGGACTTATGATGTGAAAAATAAAGATAATATTATGATTCTAATTTTGAATTATTGTAAGCAACTGAAAGGACTATAAGTACCTAAATTTTTATGACACTGACCTGCATGGTCTCTGAGTTACAGGCCAAATGCCGTCATGTCCATAGACTCCCATGTTAAATTCAATCTGGTGAATCTTTTTTATCTCTGGTCCGATTTTGATCAAAAGGGTCTTAAACTGATTGTAATAACATAAACAATGAATTTAATTGACAATCAAACCAAAAAAACACCTCAATAAATTTTGGTGGGGGTGTACAAGAAATTTTGTCCAATTCTGTTTTTCCCGATTTCCAAAAAATCCTATTACTGGATTCCAGACAAAATTTTTATCAATTAAACTTATTCATTCTTATCTAAATTACTATTAAAAACAAAAAAATTAAATATAAATCATCCCTCTTTTCAATTATATTCAAAAACCTGGTGTACAAGAAATTTTGTCAAGCACCATAATTGCCTGGCAATGTACATCCCTCGCAATTTCATATCAATAGCTACTAATTCCATTGCTCCGACACCACGTTTCTCAACTGTAGTGATAAAATCATTAAATTCGGATGTTCATCAGTTTGAATTCCCAAGACAATTTGACTGCACATTGTATCTCTGAAATTTGTAATTTCTAAGCACAGGTTATTAATAATTGTTTGAAGGATTTCAATTTCTCAAATTGTTTATTCGAATCGTTTTAACATTGATACAATATAATCTCTGAATAAAAAAATTGTATCATAAGAGTGGAAGCATATGATTAAATGGTACCTGGGTATTCAGGTAAAAGTACATCAAGTGACCGGGAGCCTCCAGAGCTAACGATTCTTGATGAAGGAGCATCAGTTTGGAACATGTTAATGAGCTCGTTCGACTCACTGGGATCTTTAATGGTTCTAATAATTGGAACAAGTATTGAAGGTTCCGGGCAGTAGACACACAGAATAAAACTCATGATGAAACTGAAGCAAATGAGAAATCTTGAAGTAACAATTTGATTCATTTTTTTCTATTCAATACAATTAAGTGAACGAATCAATTCAAAGTAAAAGCTCATTTTGTGTATTCTTTGCTTTTATACGACTTATATTCTGACTATCATGCCATTTGTTTCATGGTAAACAAACGACCAACTGATTAAACTTGAGAGAAACTAAGTGCTTATTAAACGTGTTCTCGACTATTATTGATAATATGATATATTATCGTTTGACGGAATGAACAAAAACTCACAGACCAATAGGTTAGATACATAATTGTATTGGTCAATTGCTCCTTGTTTATTTGAACAACTTCAAATTAATAAATCTAACAGGAAATCAATCTAGTTAGTTGGTGGAATAACTTTTTTCAAATCTTTGATCTGCGCTTAGATTTTCACCTCCCTCAGCGATTGGATGGTCAAGTCCTTGTTCCAATGATTATCATTAAATTTCTCGAATGGATCAAAATTTACTCTCAGAGATGCGGAAAATAGAACTGGGTCTTGTGGAATTATCGTCAATCGTGATCGTAAATCGTGAAGTCCAAGTGATGATATATATCCTTATTGTCGATAAAAATTGTTACTTCAACTGGTTCGATTAGTCTAAATAGTGCCAACGTGAATGACGATTTACCAGCGCCCGTTCGGCCAACGATTCCAACCTTTTCATTTGGATTTATTGTACGTGAGGTAAATATTGAGAAAATTAATTACATTCGGTAAGTAAAGTTCACCCGATAAAATGAAATTAACTCAGAAAATTAACATTTCTAATCAATGATAATCGTCATTAGAGATAAAATTTCTAATTGTTAACAAGGTGATCTAAATTGTAATGGAATAGTTTGAGTTTCAATCATTTTCCAATCCGAATCCATAGTTTGTCTCATATCCAATGAATTATTGAGTTTTTTTCCAAAAGTTTCAATAAAATTAATCGGAAATCAATTTATAATAATATTAACAATAGTAAATTTAACTATTTCTACAATTGATTATGGATAAATACTCAAGTGTTGTGATGATTTAATGATAAATTCATTAGTTGTAAATATTCATCATAATGACTTCATCTGAACTTGTCTTCACGTCAAGTTCAATGATAATATCAATACAATCAATAGATAAAATCAATTTTCTTTAGCTCTAATTAAATAATCGTGGATCCAAAATGGTTTTTAACGAAGAAGAAGAAAAAATTAATTTAGTTTCTGTTAATTTTTGTTCAATTCATGTTGAAAATCATTAAGGGCAAATCCTAATCCTGATCCGGTAGCGAATGTAATTGGCCACAAGCGTCTTCGAAAGATGAATAGTGAAAATACTGAGCCAACTGCTAATCCAACAGCTAAAATGATCAAACAAATTAAAAGGAAAAAACAAAAATTCAATTAATTAAAAAGTAAAACGAGAAGAGAATCAACACTTACCCATTTTATGAGTAGAATTTGCTCCAAATCTGTCAAACGCTCTACCAAATTGATCTTCACTTTTAACCATTTTTAACAGAACACAGGTAATACACCAGATACCTAAGAAAATAAACAATTAATAGTTAACAAAAACAATTAAGAGGAAACAACAATTAAGACAATTGAAGGTCAAAGTTGTGAGAAAAATTTTCTAAACAAAAAATAATCAGCTGATAGAAATTCTACTTAAACGCCATCTATCTTTTCTCCAATCAACTAACCCTCGCAAAAACCGAAAAAAGTTTTTTTATTTTTTCGCTCCTCATAAATTTTATATAAATATTCAAAACATCGTAATCATATTAGAACAAAACTTTGTGACCTGGGTGATTAGCTCAGAGCCGAAAGGCCATCAGACCCAGTCTGGTGATTAATGTGTGAAGCATTAACCTCTGAGAGGTGTAAATAAAAAAAGTTGATTCGATAAATCGTTCTGACTTAATTTCTGATCTCCAAATCTCGGAATCTTATCAAACACAAGCTCTGAGTAACGAATTGAAAGAATCCAAACTTCTTCCTACTTATTAGTTTAATCTACTAGTTGATTAAACTCTCTCTCTCTCTCTCTCTCTCTCTCTCTCTCTCTCTCTCTCTCTCTCTCTCTCTCTCTCTCTCTCTCTCTCTCTCTCTCTAACAATAGACACTCTTTAGTTTCTAATACCAAGTTAATTTTAATCTATTAATAATAATTGATTGAATGGATTCAAGTCTCAAAGTGTTAAAAAGACTCGAGATAATATTTTTAACCGTTAGCGTAACAATTAAGGTAAACACATACGATAGATTGAATATGAAAAACTATCATAAAAGTTAATCTGATTTATCTACCATGGTGATTATCTTATATTTGTTTTTTTTTCTTCATGGTTTTTATTAATATATTACATTAAAATATACATTGGGTTTGTTATATTGATAAGCTTTTAGGGAAAAATGATGAAGTTGATATTAATCAACAAACCATATCAGCATTAAGAGCATATAATAATCACTATTAATAATATTAATAGTAAAATTAAACAGAGATTATTATTATTAATATTTAAACGGGATGACTGGTGCTGGTTCCGGTGATTATGGTGATCCTAATTGTGAACTTATTGGTTGTACTGGAAATGGTTACAATTAAATGGAATGATCATTATCAATGGACAATAGTTGTTACAATCAACAATTAAAACCATTGATATGATCTGATGGATTAAATTTTAAATAAAAGTAACATTTTTTTCATTAAAATGTATTACAACAACAAAATTAAAGGTAAAGTTAATGAAATACAATCTAACCTGATTACATTGTTAGTTAGAGTGGTTGTGTTACATTATGATAATTTTGATAATACAATTTAGTAAGTTTGCAAAGTCATGTTAATGATGAAAATGAATGAAATGTTCAATAATCAACGAATGAGATTGATGATGTTTGTTTCATTGTTTGATGATGGTGAAAGTTATTACGATGATGATGAATGGATGTAGTAAAAATGTCTTTACAGTTTGTGTATTTCCCTTTTTAAAGTTAAAAAGTAAGTAAGGTCAATTGTTGATTCATTTGATTGCGTGAAAAGTAAATTAAATTGCAATGTAAACGTTTTGCTTATGGCACTTTATTGTCCTCCAGTTGATTATTTCCTTCAGCTTCCTTTGATTTCCAGGCAACAGTTGCATTTAATTGCAAATACAAAGTGCTCTTAGGGATTAGTGAACGGTGGCAAATTAATTGGTAATAATTTCTTATCAAAAGCACCATTAGTGGTAGATTAGAGATATAATATTCAATAACTTTAAGTTGAATTCTTAAATTGATTCTTTGGTAAAAAAGAAATGAAATGAATCTAATTATTCTGGGACAATATCAGTGGTTTGGTCTTTAACATAATGGATGGAGCCCATTCGTTGGTACTTGTGTCCAAAAGATCTGATTACTTTGGCTTTATGAAGATAATAAATTACCATGAAGCCCATGAAAATAAGAGTTAAAACACCAAAGAGAACTACAAATAGACGGAATAATCGAATCTCTCGACTGAAAGAATTAGCCTCAGCTGGACAGGTAAATTGGTCTACATTGATGGCACCGATCTCAAGACTAGCAAGTTGTAATGGTGAAGTGCACCTAAAGTAGAGTAAAGAGAAAAAGAGAGAAAAAAAATTAGACATTAATAGTAAATAATCAACAGAATAATTAATGGAAACAAAAAGATAAATCATTTATCATGATCAAGACATTAATTGATTTGTAGCTTTGGAGCAACTTGACTGAAAAATTCACCTTATCTTAATCATATATATGTTGATCATGATTAGATTCACTTTCCAAGTATCACAATTAGTAAATTAGTCAACAGGTCTATAATTACTGTAATTATCATGATTATTAATTGTATAAGGTGAAAGTAAATATGGTCAGTGTCAATGAACAGACATTCAATTGAATTTCTTGATCATCATGAAAAATGAAATTGACATTAAAAGATCAGTTAACAGATAATTGAACTAAATTGAGTGTGTAAAATTAACTAAAACAGAGACAATACTTTAATCATGAATCACAATTATATTACTTGAATCATTGAATTTTGATTATCTTAATTTCATTACGGTGATGATTGTATGTACACTTCCAGCAGGAAATGATATCATGATAAAAGTTAGTGACTATGAAGATGATATTGCACATTAATCATTATTTCATATTGACAATGAAAGTTCAGTAACTCAACTTGATTCATATTCAGAATGAAATATATTATTATTATAATAAAAGATCAGCGATCTTTTTTTTGAGTATTATTGTTATCCAAATTGAAAGGTTCTCATATGTAAATAAAATCTGATAAACACTTTGAACAATCAGTTTTGGAAACGGGTAACTAATTAAGATAATTAACGATTTGTACTTACTTTATTTGCTGGTGAATGGGATCATCGTGTTTACATGACTTAATCCATGCAAAATGACAATCACATTTCCATTGATTATCTCGTAAATCAACTCGTGAAATGTTACAAATTGGAAGTGTATGCTCAGTAAGTCGAGACAATTGATTACCATAAAGATCAACTTGCGTTAAATTAATTGGAGTAAAAGTGATACCAAAAAACGCTGATGAAGACAATTGATTTAACCTTGGATTATATTTAATCTCAAGATGTTGAAGATTATGTAGATAGGAAAAGGTGTAATCATCGATCTCAGTTAATTGAGGTAAATTGTTGATCTTTAAAGTTTTCAATGACAATAATCCACTGAAAGATTCATGATCCAACTTTTTCATCAAATTAGCAGAGATATCAAGATTCTCTAATTTAGTTGCACCAATTAAATCATCACTTGGAACAGAGTTAAACTGATTCTCGGAAAGATCAATGGTGGTCAGTGCCGGGGTAAAATGGAAAAGGGTATCAGGTAAACTGTACATGGAATTATGAGAAAGGTCAAGAATCCTTAATCGTTCATTGTTTCGAAATAAATCCTCAGGTAGAGATTTAAGATTGTTTCCTCGTAGGATTAAAATCTCCAGCCATTGTTGACCATCAAAAGAATTGGCAGCAATTTTGGATATATCATTGTCGGAAAGGTCAATTTTTTTAACGTTGTTTAGATTGTTAAAAATCATATCTTGAATGCTGGAAAGCTTATTGAAACTTAAATCTAACACTTCCAGCGTTGGTATCGATTCAAATGCCTTTGGTTCAATGGTGGAGATTGAATTTATAGATAGATTTAACTTGGTTAAATTGGGATAATCGTGATCGAAAAGTTTAACCTGACTTATATCATTATCGCTTAGGTCAAAGGTAACTGTTTCGACAGGGCTTTGAGATGATGGAGGAATGATTGTGAGACCCAATCGCGAACAGGAAACTGTGTAACCTTTAAGGGAATTTGGTGTACCACTTTCAATGGTACATCGGCAGGACTTTGGACACTTGGGCTCAGATGGAAGTGACAAGGTTTCGTTGGCTTTCTTGGTGTCGTTGTTATAACTAAATTTTGGTCCAATTTGCATGGTAATTGTTGAATTTATCGAGGGATCGGAGGTAGAGGTGATCAAACAGTTTAACAAAGGTAAATAAATTACAAGAGACAGGTAAAGATGGAAAGATAAGAAGGAGTGAGAAAACTTCATCTTGTAATTAGTTATTAGCAGCAATTTAGATTGGATAATAAGCTCTAGATGGAAAATATTGTCAGAGAAAGAGAGAGAGAGAGAGAGAGAGAGAGAGAGAGAGAGAGAGAGAGAGAGATTGGTAAGATTTTTGAAGAATAAATTGATGTTGGTGTGATGATTAAAAATGATATTGGCCAATTAATTGTGACAATAATTTGTTCTTTGATAGTTTGTAATTTTCCAGAGATGATTGATTATTGGTAGAATGGAACAAGTCTGAGCACAAATTAACACATGACAGGGTAATTAAAGAAAACTAGGTCTTAGAAATTAACAAATGATGAAAATTCAAATCAACAAAACGAAAACCAAAATAAAATCAACTTAATGATGATGGAGAAAAAGATTCGCTAGAAAAAAAATAAGGGTTTACTGTGAACGGTGTTGATTCAAGTGATTGAATGAAAATAGAATAGAATTTAATCAGATGAAAGTGAGAGAGAGAGAGGATGAGGATGAGAGAAGAGAGAGAGAGAGAGAGGTTTGAAAAAATGATCTTCTAACAAGTGATGATAAAACTGTTATTTAGAAGCAACAAAGCAAAACATTAATAAAATGGAAAAAAGAGAAAAAGAAAAAACAATCAAAATGATAAACGAACAAATTAGAGAAAAAAAAATTAGCCAAGAAAACGGCGAAAGAGAAGAAACTGAGAAAATAGAATAGAACAAAAAATGATTATTCTTTTCAAGAGAACAAGTTAAAAAGAGAAGAAGAAGAAATTTCAATTAGAATAAGTAATAAGTTGCTATTAATTAGTCACAATTAGAAATGATAGAAACTAATGAAGAGAAAAAATTAATCACTGGTTAAGATAATTAACCAACAATCAGAGGAAGAGAGAGAGAGAGAGAAACTGTAACTAACCAGAAGAAGTGATAACGTAACCATGGCAACAGAAAAGTAAACACGAGAAATAAAAATCTTCTGATTAGTGTTTTTGATGGAAAAGATGATTAAATAATGTTGATGTTTTCTCCAACAATTAACTAATTAATTTTTTCTTTAACTTCACTTTTGTTCTTTATTAGGTAAATGTGATCATTTGATTATATTTTCTACTATAAATTACCTTGTGTGTTTCCAATACCTTCTCATCATTACTCAGTATCTTTTTTTTTGTTCTATTCTATTTCATAATTAATTGAATCAATTGTTTTCTTCTTCTCGTTAATTCGTTATACATTCACACACACATTTTCCATCAAACAGTTTATATCACTTGTTAATTCTGTTAATTAGTCACTTTCGGTGTTGTAATTTGTGTAAACTTTTAATCATCACTTTTGTCGATTGTTAATTCTCATCAACGTTTCCGCCATTTTGTTTATTTTTCCATCATCACAACTCTAGACATTTCTCTTTGTTTCTTGTCTTCATTTTCCCTCTAAATTAATAATTACATTTAAATCCTATTGTTACACTTAAAAGAGAGGGAGAATGAGTGAGTTAGAGAGAGAGAGAGAGAAATGTCTGTAATAAAAACCTTGATGGTAACTGAATATTACTATTGTAACGTATATCAATCTAACGAATTAATAATTCAGTGAGTGGTGATTTTTTTCTGTGATTTTATTCATTAAAATGATCCCCACACACGATAAGAGATTTGAATTCATCAAGGTCACAACTCAACTCTAACCGGATCAGTTAATTTCTCGTTTCATTATCATATAATATCATCATAATCAACATGATGATTTCTCTTCTAATTCAATTGGTGTATCAAAGTGAATTAAGGTGTCATCTTTGGAGTGTCAACAATTAACCATAATAACTTACAATTAACTCGATATTAATTAAACGAGTGACAAATTGCAACGAAATCAACTCTATTCAGTTGATTAATGATTAATAAATCAATATAATAATGATAACCTGATTAATTTTTACTGATTGCAAATCAATTAATTCCTCATCTGATAATTAGATGATGTTCTCGATTAGTTATTACGTACAATGTACAAACTGCGTCGAGATGGAAAATTGGATAAAATTAAATCAATTTAAATCAAGTAAATAAGTTCTAATTAGTTGATTAACTTTTCCACAATTTGGTTAATCAATGGATTTGTAAGGCTCTTCGAAATGATGAATGAATAATATTTTTACGATAATTTACTCATTGATTGAGAAGAATTTGGGAAATTGAAGATGAATGAATTTGGGAGAGAGAAAAAAACATTTAATCGAATAAGAAAACGATAAATTGTAATCAACACATTGAGAGTAAGAAAAAAGAATACAATTTAATTGTAATCGTAATGTAGATTAATTGTCGTGTGGACCTTTGGTTAATTGTCCGATTCGAGATCGAGAGATTTTGGTTGATAAGATTTCACTTGGATTTCGATTTCGATTTTGATTGCAAGTTTGTTGTTGATTAATTCCAAATATAAACACAAACATATGAAGAAAAACAGATCAACTTAAACAATAAGAACGAAACATTTTCTTTTGTAATATTATTATTATCACAACGAATAATTAGAAAGACAAAATGATTTGATTATCCAGAATTGAGAATTTTGCTTTGTGATAATATTGAAAATGTCTTCTGTAATTCCGATAATGTATATTTCGGATAAGTTGGGATAATATCGATAAATTGTTCCAATATTTGTGAGCTTTTGGAAAGTTAAACTTGTATTGATTTAATCAAATTAAATTCACATTGGAAAGTGAATCTGTACTTATGTCGATTAATGAGCAAATCTTTTGTGTTCATTTTCAGTACCAATGAGTTTAGAACTAATATTTTAGCTTTTCCAACTCCAACTACTAACAAAATAAACGCTACAATTTGTGACCATCAGTTGACACTCAGCTGATATTATTATTGTTGATTTCGAGCTTGAATTGTGGTCATATGGTTCCTTTTGGATTGATAATGATGATCATGCTTGTGATATTATTGTTGTTTAATATGAGGTTGATGATGAGATTTATTTGGAAATCAATGTAATCATTTCAATCAATGTCCACTTTAGATGAAGTGTTGAGAAGAGTAACTTGATAGGCACATATGATGAAACACTTTCGCAATTTTGATTCCTTAATAGTAAGTAGAAGCTCATTAACACCTCGACGTAACGGTGTAAATGAGAAAACATACTTGACATTCTGAAAAGACAATCGTATCAATTATATTGGACATAAGTCAATCTCGAACTAAGTCTTACCTCTGTTAGAGATTTTTGAGGTTTTCGATTGAGGTAAACGTTGACATTGGCTGATGATTTGGAAAATCTCAATGAGATTGGCTTAAAAAGACTGAAAGTAGAATCACTAATGAACAACAGGTAATTTACACCTAAAAGAAAACAAGGAGAACCAATTAGCTGAAGAAAATTACAATACTAAAGTGAATGTATACTTACCTGGTTGAGCTGGTTCGATGGAATCAAAGTTAAACAACAAACGAAATCGGACATTTTCATTCGAGGAATGACATTGAATCGGAAAAAGAGCATGACTAATTCGAGCTGTACTTCGAAGAAGGTCAATAACTTGCTTTTCCAATGCCATGGTAATTCTGTGTAATTAGAGAAGAAAATAAAACAATAGAATCCAATTCAGAATTTCAAAGGGTAATTTCATCTCTATTGTAAATATCCAAAGGTAACAAAGATCAACACTCACTGAGAAACATGTTTAGTTAGAATATGTTGAGTTTCATTGTTTCCAAACAATTTAGCTGTTCGTAATGCACTCGAACCAGCGTCGTTTATTATTGAGAAATTGGCTCCATAAAGAAGGAGACATCGGACAACATCATGATGACCATTTTGACTTGCCTAAGAGAGAAGACGGAAAATGAACAATTTGGTGAGAATTATTCCAGAAGAAAATTGTAACAATATTTCAAATTCTGATTATCTAATTACCAGAATTAAAGCTGTATTCCCTTCGGAATCAGTGACATCTTTAGCTGCACCAGAATCCAATAGAAACTCAACCAGCTTAACATTGCCCGCTTCTGATGCTCGGATCAATGGGGTTTTACCTTCACTTCCTAATCGTTGATTTAGATTGTAATTAACATTGGACCAGATTGATTCTGTGGATGAAGAGGTTGATGAGGTTGATGATGAAGAAGATGAAGAAGATGAGGATGAGGAGGAAGATGAGGATGGTGAAGATGCAAATGACGATGATGGTGATAAAAATGGAGGTACTGGTGAACTGGTGGTCGATGGATTATTTGATTGATCATCATTACAATTTAACTGTGTTGATTTCTTATTGATATTTACACAATTAGATTTTAATCGTACATTATTACAAGAGGTAATCTTATCATCAATGTTATTAACTCCTTTCAATTCAATTGTTGTTGATTTACTGTTGATAACCAAACTCGAATCATCAAATTGATCATCTGCTTCCGTTTTAATTGTTAACCTTTTAACAGTGTGAGAGGTTGACGATGATAATATTGTTGACGA
Organism: Panonychus citri; assembly: GCF_014898815.1. NCBI lineage: Eukaryota > Metazoa > Arthropoda > Arachnida > Trombidiformes > Tetranychidae > Panonychus > Panonychus citri. Next base: position 20,467 of record NW_026515523.1, on the reverse strand, counting down.
ACGACGAGATCTGATCTGATCTTTATCCGAATCAACAGATGAAGCCGACTTTTTTAAGCGGGTTTTAAGTAAACGAGCACAATTTGATTTGGTTACAATTCCAATTCGCTTGGAACAAGTCGAACCTTGTGAAGAATTAAGTTTATCTGAATAACGACGAGATCCACCATTTACCTTATTACTTTTCGATTTTAACAATTTACTTTCATTTTCGTTCTCTTTTACAACATTACAACCATTTCCAACAGAATTTCCTTTAATTTTACTCTTGTACTCTTCGATTACATCGTGACAGGTAAAGAAATTACTCTGGGGCTCCCATGTATCATTCTCGGGTCCATAACCTCTCCATCGTACCTTATAAAAGTATTCACCCTGTAGACATGATGAAAGAACATAAATGAAAACAATTAGCTTAATTATTTGAATAATTATTGATTTAGAATAAGAGAAGGAATAAATTTTTTCGTCGATAAGAACAACAGATTCGAAAACATCGAGATGAATTGCTTGATGTATTTACTTTCTTTCTAAAGTCTAAATCAATAGATTTTTCTCTCTCTCCATCACATCATAAATATCTCAATGTTCCAGGGGAAAAGAAAGTCTTTCGATTACTTATCATGAAAACTGAATAAAAGGAAGAAGAAAAATAGAATCGATTCTGAAAGAAGCAACAATCTCCTTTTTCTCGTGATATTCCAGGGAGAAGAACAAAGATAAAAGAATATTGGAGAGAAAGAGTCTGAGTATTCAGTTCTGTTGAGCATTTGCCATGAAAAGAGAAAGAGAATACGAATACAAGTATATTCTCTCATCGATTTTTCTTCTTTTTTCCTTCTTTTCCCTTGCTTCTCTTGACAGAATTTTCATTCTTTTTTCTCATTTTCTCTCTCTTTTCTTTTTCTTGTTCATCCTCATCCTCTTCGTTTTCATCTTTTATCTTCTCCTCATCTTTTTTTGCTATAAAACTGAAAGAACATGGAACATCCATTGCTTTTCAATAGAAATTCACCAGAAAAGAAAAAGAAAACACCAACAAACCCTAAGGTTGTGAGCCAACTAATTACTAATTGTAGGTAGAAATCAATTGATTCCACTTTTTCTGTTCAAAATTGGCGATAATTACATGAAATAATTACGAGGGAAGAAAAATAATCAATAACAATCAAGGAAAAAATTCTGAAAAATGCTACATGAAGACTCAAGAAAATGGTGATAATCTGAATCACTTGCAATGGAAATTAATTCAAAATTGAATAATCGATCGAGATTATCAACTGTCAACCTATTTTCACGATCAATTAATACATCACAGTGAAGAAAATCAATCAGAAACTAATCACTTATTCACAATTAGAAGGTAAATGATTTAAATACCTACCGAAACTTTTTTCATGCCAACAATTTCTTTCACCTCGTAAATATCATGTGAACCATTTGAATCCATTGGAAATTTGAATCAATCCTCCAACTGCAATATGAACACAATTAAGTTACCAAAGCAAAAAGCAAACACTGTTTGATGATGATGGAGCAAGGAAGCAACTTGATAATATTATTAGAGTTGATTATCTTTATTGATATCGATGATAGAATCTGTTTATCAAATGAAGATACTGATTATCATGAAATTCTGGACATGATGAGGATCAACATGAAGAATCAACGGAAGACAAGGAAACCTAAAAGGAAACTAACGAGGAAACTTCAGATTCACTCATTCCATCATCATCAGTTTCTTTTTTTACTCTTGTTAGATGATCATCATCATGATCTTTTCCCTCTCTTCTTCTTCTTCTTTATGTACTTCTCACTCTTTCCAAGTAAACCTTAGTTGGATTCTCTTCTATCGATTTATGAGAAAAGAACTTTAACAAAATTCGATGCGCAGTCTTTATCCTCGTTCTGCTCTTTATCGAGCTCTCTCATTCTCTTTTCGAATCCATTGCTATTCCAATCAATTACTGTTTCGCCATTTGAACCCAAAAAGGAACCAAAAAAGAAGAAAATTGTTTATCTCCAGCAACATGAAAGCGAATGCCAGTACATTGGTTCTTATTCCAGTGCATTTATAACATGAGCTTCCAAAAGAGATTCACAATTCAACCATTTCAGTGAGAACTTTTTTCTAGAAAGATTCAGAGAAATTGTGAATATTGCAAATGGAAGAAAATATCGAACCAAAAAGTCTTAGCGATATTAAATTCGTTTTAGGTTATGCCATTTAACTTAATTTTTCTCTTGTTGATTAGATTTACGAAAATTCAACTGCCGATAAAGTTGAATCGAGAAATATTTTCAATGGTGAATCAGTTTTACAGAATCAAAATGTCTCATGAAACTTTCATCATTCAATGTTCGCTCTCCTGGTGGATTGGTATCATTGGACCTTATTATGATCATCTGGTAACCAATTCGGTAGGCAAAAATTTCTGAGAAACAGTAGCATTTTCATTCCTGACGAAATGACCGGAAAATATTTCAACAAAACGCTGAAAGTAAAGTTGAAAGAAAAAAGAAAACATTGAAAATCCAACCAATAGATGGCAGAGCTAATCGAGCAATCGAGAAACAAAATGTAAACAAAGCATTTTCATGGTCATTGTCTAATCTTTTCAGTGGTTAACTAATTACGTGAATTAATTGCGAGAATTTAAAGTTCAATCTCACAAATGGAACTACATTGAGACTGTAGAATGCGGTAAATGGTTAATTGATTCTGACTCGAATTCAGAATGTAAACAAACTGGAAAGAGAAACATTTGAGAAACATGTTGATGATGAAACGTAAACAAAGAGATTGACTTTGAGTATTCACCGAGACACAGAGAGGACGATTTATCAATCATTCCAATTTTCTCTCATTTGATGGACACCGAATAAAATTTCGAGGCTCAAACGAGATAATTAGATAACAATCCCTTTTTAAAGTTTTCTTTTATATATACATCAAAATGATTAGTTAATAGTCGAAGGAGATGGCGCCATTTTATATATATTGTTTCCTTTTTCTTTTTTTTTTGTTCTCCTCCTTTTTGTCCCTGAAAAAAGATTTTCGATTCTTTCTTTGTTTACATGATGATTAACTTATTATCTCTTCTTTTCTTCATTATTCTTCAAAAATTTATTCGATTCAAATTTTGAAGCTACACACGAACAAGAGGAGAAGAGAAAGAGAAAGATAGATTGATAGAGAGAGAGAGAGAGATAGAGAAAAGTATTATAAGGAAAGAAAACTTAAATCACTCTCGCTCTTGATTTCTAATTGTTATGGTTAACATGAGGCTGATGAAGACGATGATGATGACTGTAGGGTTGATGTTGAGGTATAGCGATTCCATGGTGAGGTAAATGATGTTGTGTAACATTGTTATTGTTAATTGTTCCTGTTGTTGTTGTTGTGTTGGTTATCGTAGTACTATTGTTGTTGTTATTGTTATTATTGTTGACGATGTTGTTGTTGTTGTTATTGTTTATATTGGAATTTGTTTTGGTAGCAGCAACTTCAGAGGTGGTTGACAATTTAGAGAAGGCTAAAAGTGTTTCCGGAAAATTAGGTGGAGTAGCGGGTGTATTAGCTGGTGTAGATAATGGATATAAACGATCAGCAGAATGAAATCCTCCACCACCACCACCACCGCCGCCGCTGCCGTTCAGACTTGTAATTGGTACTTCTTGGAAAAAGATACTCAAGGCTCGTTGAAATTGCCAATTAGAATTGTTTAACAATTGTTTAGCTTGATCATGATTACATCCTGTCACCACAACAAACTGGTTGATCATCACTTGTTGTCTAAGAGTGTCCATTGTTTTGTTTACTTGGTGTTGATTTTGTTACGATGATTAAAAATTAATCTTTAATCTCACAATTGAAACAATCAAGAAGAAAGGGGAAAAAAATATACTTTCAATATAATTACAATTTTAATTATTCTCTCACAACAAGAGCAAAAAAAAAACTGTTCAACAACAAACGATGAAAACAAAGAAGATGATGATTGGTTTGTTTACAATTCTCTTATGTTATTGTTATTGTTACAATTTCTTTCATTCTTGTTGTTCCAAGTAAACAGTTTCCCTATAAGGGGAAAAACTTTCGTTGCTTAGGTTACGATTTTACGAGAAAAAAATATTGCGCTCAAATTAAACTTTCGTTGGTAAAAATGTTGAAACATTTCAATTTTATTCCTTAATTGTATTAATAGAGTGCAAATGATCTAATGGTTGGTATCGAGATTTATTTGAATTAATTTTATCCGCTTTCAGAATTAGTGACATTTTTGGACGGACCAGAATTTTGTGTTTTCGTTTGTAGTTTCGATTACAATTCAAATTCGCTTGGAACAAGTCCAACGAAGGCAAAAGTGAAGAATTTGATTTACTAACAACAACGATTTGATCTGTTAATTGTTATGTAAACAATTTCCTCTTTTAAACTCGTTCAACATGTACAACAATTTGTTAATCAATACACATGATAACCATTCAAATACCATCGTAACTAAAGTACTATTATTGTATTAAGATGTTTTTTCGTCGTCATTTAAATTGTTTCAAATAGCTCAATTAATCTATCAAGAACAAGTGACAATTTGGTAAGGTTATATTCTATTTGTTAATTTAATATCATATTCTGATAATTTCGTTCTGAACTATTCTGTCTAATACAAGGTAAAGCTTGTTCATACATTCCCCATGAGATGGCGACTTACAAGTTGATTTTGTAATAGTTTTTTCAATGATCAAATGAAGACCAAGCGACAATTTTTAATAACCATTCAAACAATTAAGAGACAAATCAATAATTCGAATCTATTCTATTATCGAATTCTTCAGCAATTATATCACCAGACGAACTATCAATAACTTGGTCTACTATCGAGTAGCTATATCGCTTCATCGAAAGAACCAAATCCAGTTTCGATCATACATTTCGCGGGATATTTCAATGATTCAAGATTCTTTGCTTTTCAGTAAACCAACAGAATTGAAAGTTTGGTCACAATCTTGTTAACTCAGCCTGTCTTAATTAATTGCGATGATGATTAAGGAAACCTCGATTCTAATCCTAGAATATGTGATCTATGAAATTGATCAGCATTTAAAAGCCAAGCCAATGATGATAAACATCAATTATACAAAGAATCATCTTTTACTAATATTACAAAATTTGATCATCTACAATATCAAGATGAAATAATATATTCCAATAATACTTAATATGATAGATTTACTTTTTAAATTCAAATTTAATACATAACAATTTACATCGGATAATTACAAGATTTTTCAGATTATATTACATAAGATTAACCTTTCTAGATTAACGATGAATTAGTTGATTAACCAAATCGTATTTTCATCTGATACAAAACGATAAATCAACTTGAGGAAAAAAATAAGTAGTAAAATTTAGTCAAAAAGTGTTGTTATTAATCCGATTGAATATAAATTATTTCCAGCATCCTACTCAGCCCCTGATTAAAATTGTCTCATGGTGATGATGAGGATAACTGTTCATGCTCAAGTAGCATTTATATGAATCTTTTGATGAGCATTTACATTAATTATGAAAAGTTAACATCCGTTTCCATTGTTTCCAGTTGGAGTTTTTTTTTCTGTATCTTCCATGATGATGATCACTTAGATACATTGTATTCAGAATTGAATGTTTCTCGATCCATTTGCATGATGATGGTGAAGATGGTGATAGAACTGAATGGAGATGATGATAATTTAGCAAATTAGCAGAATTGAAATTGACGTTTTCCTCTCTCCATTTAATATCTCATTCAGTGAATCGTTTCATTTTCCTTCCTCTTGGTAGCTTGATTGTTGCTAATCTAATGTGATACAATTCCTCTCGCTCAGAATTTTCACTTTATTGCCTCAGTTTCCATTTTTTCACGACCTTTCACCTCTTTACATTTTCCTGGAAACTTTTTTCTCTCTTTAGAACATTTTTATCAAATATTTGAGCAAAGAAAATACGTTGTCATGGTTTGACATATCTCAGAAAAAGTTGGACGATCTTCAGGCCTATCGAAGAGAAAAATATTCATTATTAAATTGTCTGTTCAATTATCATCACAAAATTGTAATATTATTAAACATAATTAACAAGAGATTGCGATAATCATGATTCATGATCATTTTTCTTTGTTCAGGGAAACATTAAGAATATCATTTCACAGTCAATAAGTTCACTTTAATAACTGTAAAAATCATTTACGATAATACTATTGAACATTATCCATTTACATGTAGATGATAATGCTAATTGAATTGAGTTAATTTTAACGAGAATCAGAATTTCATTTCATTTTTTTTCTCTCTCTCTCTCCTTCGTTCTGGTTGTTCATTTCTTTTCTTTCAATTTTCAGCTGACATCATGAATTCTGACTATTCATGATAAACGAAAAGTTCAACTCATTGTCTAAGCTATATTATCATTTTCGATGCTGATTCATGACTGTTTACAGGCCAGTTGACGATTTATTGTTATAACTTTTTTTTTCCATCTCGAATCGTAATAAATTTAGACTGAGAACTTTGAATTTCTTGAATACTTTACCTGAATTGCCAGCATTTCCACATGAGTTGATATATTTCTTGTGGACAGTTTTCTGGTTTAGGAAGTCGACGATTTTCACGGAATAATCTTAATATATCTTGACCATCCATACCCTGTAAGTAGAGAGTAAAATTAGTTAGTTGACAAATCTTCATGATGGAATTGATAAAATCTTTAATGCTAAGAAATCAGTGCATGCAAGTGTATTGATAACTTGTAAACGGATATTGAATCATTTTTGTCTCATGAAACTTTCATCATGCAATTTTTGTATCACTCATTGAATTGATTTAAAGTTGATCAAATAAGTTAATCATTAAGAAAGTGGGTGGTAAAAGATGATCTTAGATTAAATAATGAACAAGATTAATCAAGATAAATGGTTTTCAAAGATGAAGATGATAATTATAATTATAAGACTATAAGAAACTGATTAGATGGAGTTTATCTAAAGGAATTAGTGAGAGAGAGAGAGAGAGAAGTAAAATTTCATCTCTGTTGGAGTTGTAATCAGATGGAAATCTCATCCGATTGGTATCAACATAATTCTGACTATTTATCGGAATCATCATGGTAAACAGAAAGTTGAAATTCTCTTGCATTTGAACTCATTTGATGATTCTCACACATTAAACTTTACTTGTGAATCTGAAGTACAAAAAGTTATCAAGATAATCGTTTGTTTATCTCATTCTGATTTTCTATCATCTCAAAGTTCTGACAATTGTTCAATCTCTTTCACCCTGTCAGTTATTTCCAATGATTGATTAACATTTACTATGTACTCAATTTATATAATAATATTAATAAAAGTAACAATTTAGCATCAATCAAAATTATCATCGATAAAAAATATTTCCGCTAGAATTCAGAATGTCCATCAAAAGATGAAAAGTATAAAAAGAATAGTTTTATTCATGGAAAAGCCAATGGTCACCTTTGAGGTCAATTGAAATCTGGACAAACATTAATAACTATTAGATTAACAATAAGTGATAACTTGACAAGCAAATTTAATGTATTAAGTTATTGATGAAAGAGCAATTAAACAAAAAAAGATCTCGGAATGACCAGAATAACAAAATGATTATCATGACGATGATATCGATGACCTCGAAACTGAATTAACAATTAATCTAATAAAAGAAGTGATTAACTTTTTTCCTAAGACATGAGACTGTAGTTGATAGGTTAAATCAGTCATTCCAAATATAATAACTTTTTTTTTCTCTCCCTCTCTCTGTTAATTAATTGTTAATGATTCGAAACAATTTAAGATTGATTGTTTAAATGGATTAAGACAATGAAGCAAATGTAATAATCTGAAAATAAGAAGATAACAATGTATGGGATTTCTGTTGATAATTATGATTAGAAATAATAAAAATGTCTTGATCAATTTTCTCATGTTCATCTTAATGTTCATTGTATTAGATTCTCATGTGTTCCCATGTGTTCATAAGTTCCAATAGGAGCATGATAATAGTAATGAGAATTAATCTCTGATATAAGTTTCTCTCTCTCTCTCTCCCAATCCACCAATTGGCAGCTAAACATATTATTGTTTATCGTTATTATCATCATCATCATCATTGTTGTTGTTGATTGTTATTACAATTAGGATGAAAAGAGTAAAGAAAAAATAATCAATTTCTTTTTTCTTGCTCAACACTTTCTGATTTCCTGTCAATCTGTTCATAGTTGACTAGCCTTTGGTCAATCCCTTTCTGTCTCTATCAAAGCAAACTGACTATTGTCCATATTATGAGTATGCTAGTAAACTATTGCAAATTAAAAAGTTTTTTTCACTTTCCCTTTCACTGAACTTGATGGATAATAATAATAACACTATAATCTATCAATTATATCATAAGACGAGCAAAATTTTTAGAACAATTTTATAACAAAACTACGGCGATTCTATGAAATAATTGGACACCAAAAATTTCATCTGGGATACTAAAGTTCATGCGAACAGTCTGAAAATGATCTGGGTATCCGTTCATAGGAAAATCTGATGAAATGTCTCTGCCCACACATCGACGGGCTAATTTGAAGAGTACGAGAAAGACACCGAGGAAAGGATTGGTTCTAATTTTCGAAGATAAAAAGACAATTAGATCACAATTGATTCTTATATTGACATGTTTCACAAGCACGGACCTTTAGAACAAGCAAACTTTTGAAAGTTTCTGTACAAAAGTTTGTTACCACTTCTCTTATTGATTAACAGTTGATCCAAAAACTAATGATGAAAAAAAGTATATATAAAGTTTGATACCATTGACATGCTGTTATTAATAACATTGTGATAAACAATTGTTTATCATCATCATTTTTGTTATAATGATCCTGAAACTTGCTGAACAAACAATGATTACTGTTAATCAATAGGAGACAAATTGATTGATTGATTTGAAATCAATTGTTCATTATCAAAGAATTTGTGATAGATACCAGGAAGTTTATATTAGCCTTGTTTTGTAACTTTCTTTCATCTTCCAAGAAGATTGTTGGAAATTATTGTTCTTACTTTATGATTTAACATGATCATCATCATGGAAGGATAATGAAAACAGAAGAAAAAAAAAAGTTCAATCAATCAGAATGTTGATAAGAAAATACAAAACACGCAAGAAGAAAAAAGTTATTCAAAAGTTTTGTTCTAATATTTTTCTTGTTTTGTTCCATAGTAAAAAAAAGAAATGCTATTATTTAAGATGATTCTTATTTCCTCATCATTTGTCTCCAGAATTTTATCTTCTCCTACCATGATGATGAACTTTGATTGGTCTAAGTAAGAATTTAATTGAACACGAAGAATTCAAGTTTATTTTTCTCTTTGTCAAGGTTTTTTTTTCTTCTTCTTCTCCATTTTCTTTTACCAATCAACTAATACACTGTTTGGTTAGTGGTGGTCAAGAGAAAGGAAATAGATTCCATGAAGGATAATGACCATGATGATGATGAATTGAAATGACAGGTAATAAGCTGAAATATTTAAAAGGTTCAATTTTGGTAGGGTTTCTCATTAATGTTGAGCTCTAATGATGGTGGTAAAAGTTCATGGTCATCATCTGATTGGTCATCCATCTCATACCTGGGTCTCAGAAATTGTCTTAAAATGTTTACTAGATAAACATCAGACAGAAAGTAATAAATAACAACAATCTATTCCTGTGACGTATTGTTGAATACCCATTGTCCAGTGAATATACTTTCATTGGTATTGGTAAATTTGTCGTCAAGTTTTCACCTCAATTCTAATTACCTATTGAGGTCAATTAATTCATTTAAAGCGACATTTATTCTTGAACTCAGCTAATAATCAATCACGATTTTGATATCTTTATGAATAGTGTTATCAGTTTATCATCATTTCTATCAAGAAACATTCATTATGAGAACTAGGATGTCAAATTTTTTCTCTTTTTTTCTGTGAATGATACAAGCGAAATCAGAAAATATTTCTAATACTTTACCAATAATCGAGAGAATAACGGAAAAGGAAAATAGATTTTGAATAGAATTTGAAAAAGTTTTAATGATAAATAACCTGAACAATTTTCCTTTTCCTTATGGATTTAATTTCAAGATCGTCAATTTAATGATGATGATGATTCAGTAGAGGGTGAAAAAAGTATTCATTTTCATGGAGAATGAGAGAGAGAATAACTTTTTACATCTCAAATATTACATCCAACTATATATTCATCAAGCAACAAAGTCAAAGAGTGATGATGATGAAAAAATGAGGTTAAATCATCCATAATAACATTATATTCATTATCATTATCATCATTATCAGAATCATTACTATTTAATATATAATAGTAATATCATTTGCAGAATTTTTCTGTTTTTCTCTTATTTTTTTCCTCACAATTTCATATTCTCCCAATTACAATTTGTAATTCGCAAATTATATGGAAGCAAATTTCGTTGCTCAATTTCAATTGCTACTCTTAACAACGTAAATTAACAATTTCTGCACTTCCGATGATTCGAGCTGATTGTTGATTAGTAACACAACTGATTTCGTAGTCGAAATGTTAACTGTTGAGTTCTTTTAATGAATTTATTAGTAATAATAGGAGCAATTGGAATATGAGAATCAGGAAAAATTTCTTCATTCTCCCTGAAGGCTGAGAGATTTTCTCTTTTTTCCATTGTTTTCCATACAAAGGTTATTCTTTATCTATTCGATCTTCTCTTGTTTATTTCCCATTGAAACTCTTCACCTTGATTGGAATGACAAATCCAGAACAATTTCGAGAGGAGTAACATCGAATAGTAATGAAAACATTGTTCATGAAACACGAGAAAAAAAAACGAAAAGTTCTGATGGAATAGAAAATCAATGATAACAGATTTTCATGGAAAAAATTGAACCAATTAACTCGAAATAATCAACGAAACTCAACAGCATTTGGACTCAGCTTCTATAGAAAATAATACAAGCTAATTTTCTGTATCTCCTGAGGTCATTTTTCTTAAATAATTACAATAATCATAGTAACGATTAATACTGATTAGATTAAACGATGAGATGATTAATAACATGATAATTCTGTAGTTGAAACTTCATAATGGATAATTAATCATTTCTCTCTTTCCTTTTTCATAAACCAGAAAATACCCTCAAGCTATTTTCATATATTCATAACACACACACAAAATGTTGATATTGTTTCATGAAAGTATATTATCATGTAATTTTATCACCATAACTCACTTGTAAATATGATAATTGTGATAATTTAGAAATGAGAGTGTTAATATTAATAATCACAGTTTACTTAATGGCTAATATTTAAAGTGTATTATCATGTAATATTTGATAATAACGTTTAATCATTGATTTTAACGAGCTAGATGAGTAACATTGGGAATTTCAATTGAATATTTAACTAATAACACCGATTCTTGGGTGCAAATGTTTGAACAATTTCGTAATGATCTTAGTGCAATATGAATGAACTCGAGAATGATACAGATATTAAATAGTAAATATCATTGTACATTCAAGATGCTAATAAATTGATGATGTACATTTCAATAGTCGAGATGTTGTTACAAATGAGATGATGGTGAGTGTGATTAGGAAACATGGAAATGATCTAATGATAATGGTATATTCTAATACTCATGTTGACGATTATGATAACTTTCATGTAATATGTTTGTTGACCACAATTTAGCTACCCTGTATTTATGTATTAGTATGTGTATGTGGTGGTCAGTTGAATGCTCTTGCACTATCATTATGTTGGTTATCTATTTATGGTGATAAAATTGGTACATAGGAAAAGTTTTTAAGGTGCCATCAAGTGAATTCATGTCCATACCTCATATGGTTTCTGTCCATAGGATAAAGATTCCCACATGGTAACACCATAAGACCAAACATCAGATTTTGTACTAAACTTGAAATAATAGATACATTCGGGTGCGTACCATTTTAATGGCCATTTGGACGCACTTTTAGCCTGGAAAGCAATTGAATTAGAGATGATAAAATTATTGACAGTGAGAATATTCAATAAACAATGTTGATAGCTTCACCTACAATACTCAATTCTAATTTGATTCTGTTTAATATTATCATAAATGATCAATGTTACGATCGATTGACATTCAGTCCAAAAGAATATTCAATTTACTAAAAGTAAACAGAATGAGCGAAAAAAAACTCAGAATTATTCATGATCGAACCCTGAATCTTTGTTGAATATATACCATAAGTATCGAGAAGTATTTAGCTTTTGATTATCACTGTTCATCATTCACGCACTGAATAAATCGGAAACAGGATATTGTAATGAATCTGAGTAAACGATACATGATATGTTATGTAGATCAACTTGATTCACCCTAATGTTTTCCCCTACTTTCCAATATAATAGTTGATTGAAACATTTATCACTTTCACTTTAGTTGAATCGCTCAATTAGATCGGTTTTATTTTCCATAAACAGTTAATATTCAGAATCAAAATAGAGATAAGAATCGATTTGATAATTGATAACATTACCTTATAATACTCTTTACCAATTCCAAGTGCTCTTGACATGCCAAAGTCACTAACTTTGGCAAACTTTTCGTTCACCAATAGTACATTTCTTGCCGCAAGGTCACGGTGGATAAATTGTTTACTTTCAAGGTATTGCATCGCCATTGCAACTTGCAAGAGAAGGGCAATTATGTCCTTAATAGTGACCACAAACCCATGGTCAAGTAAATATTGATTCAATGGTCCCAATGGTGCTAATTCCATAACAATCATGATTGGATCAACCTCGCAGACACCAATTAATCTGACGATGTGTTTATGATCTAAGGCTGACATGGTTTGGGCTTCTCTTAAGATTTCACTCTAAATCATAGTAATCAAGTGATAAACAGATCGTTTGTTATTATCATGATAATCGGCGGATTCATGATCCATGTCGATAGAGATACAAATCCAGGAAATCCAAAAGTTCAATAGATTCATGTGAATAATCAAATAAGGGACAAAGAGTAAACAACAATTAGTTCGTGTTATTACATAAAATTACCAACATATTGGCGAGTAATTAGTGTTTAATTAATTTTCCACCTCAATTAACTTGCATACTCTCCAATTACCCAATTGAATTGTATTGAAAAGCAATTTAAAAAAAAAAGTTCAACCAATGTTCATAAGAAATTATCTAATAGCATTCAATGACTGATTTATAAATGGAAATAATTTCCAATCAATTCAATTATCTCCAATTATTATACTACTCATGATTAAATAGAAGCTATTTCGAGTTAATCATAATTTATGGAATAAGAATAATCTAAATTAATGAATAAATATATTCACTTAATCATGTGTACGATTTTTTTTACCAATCATTATGAGATATTGATGTTTTTTTCATACACTCTCATTATCTGAACATTAGAAACAGATTCTAATTCTGATAAATGATGATATCTATTGAACCATTGAGTTAAATTGAAGGAAAAAAAGTCAATGAAAACTAATCATGGTGCATATCAGATTGCTTGTAGGTAATGTACATGTTTATATTATCTGAATACATGTTCATGATGATTCTCATGATGATCAGAGTGGAAATTGGTATTAGAGAAAAAAAATATTCTTTCTTTTAGGTTTGGTTTTTTTATCAACGAAAAGTAAATAGTGTTTTCTTAAATAACTCATGTTCATATTGATGGTTCAATCTTGTAAATTGTTTGATTGATTCATCAATTGGATTATCGTTTTAATGAGTTTCAATCAAAAGCAATAAAGGTAAAGATAATCAACAACAAATTTCATGGGTCAATGTGATAATTTTAATGAACAGGATGAAGATGATGATGATTTATGATTTTTTGGTCATCTTTTTGCTGACCAGTATTTTGTTAAAGTTTGTTTTTTTATTTTTCTCTGATCCGAGAAATTAAATCAAGAATCAAAACTGTAAATTGAGTTTTAAGGATAAAAAATGATCTCAAGATATAATGACTGAGCTTTTTTTGACAATTTCATGATGATACCAGAATGAAAGATGGAAAATTTCAAAATGACCAGACATTATCACCACCACTGCCAACAGCTAAAAGCAAAATGATGATCACCATCGTCATTATAACCCAATGGTCATCAGCATTATTATATCAAGTCAGTTAAATTCTGATCTAATATAATATATTTTACAAGAACAACAAAATGTTCAAACACGAACTTTATCCTGTAATCTCAAAGTTCCATTTTCTAATAATTCTGAGAGAGTGAGATTTTATTCCGATAGAAAATCTCAACTGACATATTGATAGAAATCAGAATAATTCATAAACGGAATTTCACTCAATGAGAAGTTGAATCATGAAAAGAATGAAATTCAAACGAAGGAAAAAGTTCGAGACTCAGTTTTTAATTCTAATGCTCATTTCGTAAATTCAACATTCCCATCAGAACTTATCATGAAAAGGAGATAGAATCGTTTTCCCCTCTTTTCATCATGATGATGATCATCATGATGTACTTGTTTGGGATCTATTAGATTAAATTAAATTGCTCAAGAACATGAGTGAGGCGGAAAAATCATTTTCATATCATAATGATTTATCCCAACTCAAGATAAATACTATCACCATGATAATCATTATATCAGAATTTTTAACAACCAGAAAAAAAATAAAACTTTCTCTTTACTTATCATCATGACAATCCAACACAATGACAGGTTAATTTGATGTTTTAATCAAAATGCTCAAGCTCTTTTTCTGTCATCAAAATTATCATCATCATCATCATCATAATCATTATCTTCATCATCTTGAGCATTCATGTTCATGGTAAGAGATAAGACTTTCAGAAGGGAAAAACTTTTTCTATTATCATTTTATCATCTGAACTTTTTTCCCTCCTCAACTGAATCAACTGAACAATCAGAGGAATATCATTTTGTCATCGTAATGATAAAAAGACTTTCCTAAATTAATCATCATCATCATCATCATGAGAAAAGGTTGAATAATATGAGCATCACAATAGAGATTTAGTTAACCAGAATTTTGTTGGAATAATAATAAATATTGAGAGAATAATTTTCTTTATGTTCAAATCAACAAACGACTAATTACTAATTACATTTAAATTCAAATCAGTTAATTATCAATTAGTATTAGTAGAGAGAGAGAGAGAGAGAGAGAGAGAGAGTCAAAAAAATGAGCAAGAATAAATTTATCACCATTTTCAGCTGATTTTCTGGTTAATTTAATTACAAAGTTAAACTAAAAAGACAAGAGAATCAATAGTGAAAATTACAATCATTGTGATCGTCATGAAGCTGACCAGCATGATGACAGAGAGATTACTGACCAATACATTATTGATGATAATATGGCTTATAGAATATGATAGATATATGAAAGAGAGTAGGAATACTTTTTATCATTGCAAGATGAAGATTGCAAGATGAAGTGATATCGAGATATTATCTTAAAAAGATAATGATACTCTCACTCTCTATTTTTTGGATGGTCAGTGGGTGTGGACATGGTATTGTTGAAAGAGGTGAAAAAGGTTGATAAAAGATTGAGGAACAATATGATTGTAATAATAGTAATGATAACGTTGAGATAATCCGATCGGATCAATGGGATAAAAGTGGAAGAAAAATAAATATCTTTTCATTTTCTTGTTCCATTGTCCAGATAACGTGTACTGAATACTGACCATATTGAGATTTATCAGATTCCGTATCTTTCACCTTCTTTTTCCTATTCTTTTTCAAACTTATCCCTAATATCTGATTAATATTGCATCATACACACACAGTATATATTTCGTGAAGAAAGATTGGTCAACAAAATACTGACCTAATTGTTATAATCAACCTGAAAGATATTAATACTCCCTTTTTCCTCCCTCCATGAGAATCGGTTGTTAATAATTCAAATGCTATTACTTTATTATTGAGGAAAGTTGTTCAATTTCAAAGTTTAATTAGAACTGAAAAATACAAATTAAATTGTATAATTAACTGAATTTTACTTGTGAGTTGAATTTACGAGTTTCAAATTTCAGCTTCTCCCCTCTTCTCATGAAATAGCCATGGTGGTGATGATGATGATTACATCATGTAACTGATTTGAGGAAAAAGAGGAAATGAAAATAATTACACTTTCATTCTGGTTCTGATTCTGGTTTCATGATGATGATGATGATATTTGTTTCAAAAATTAATCAACCAAATCATGTATTTACTCATAAGGATCATGAGATGAGATTGAAACACCAAGTCAACTGAACCTGAATTGAATTGCAAGGCTGATAGAGATGATGGAAGAAAATTTCATTTTTTCGAAGTAAAAAAAACTCGAAAATCTTTGCAACTTGAAAGTTTTTTTCTACGAATTTTTCACCATGTTATATGTATATAAATATATATTTTTTCTTTCACAATCCCTGATTAGAATTACTTTTCATCACTCTCCGCCTACTTTTCTGTTTCTCACTGAATTTCCGGTTCCACCTTTAATTAATAGAAACATCAACATAATAAATAACCTAAACCACTTCCTTCCTTTTCCTCTTTCTTTATTATCAATGTTCAGTTTCAACTTGCCATTTTATCCTCTCTTACAATCTAATAATTTGGTATATAATCATGATAATAACTTGATTTATTTCATGAATCGTTTCAATTCAATCACAGATAACTACTCATCAGGACGATAAAACTATTTCTAGCAATATAATCATCATCATGATAACAATTTTAGATGGAATCAGATTATTATTATCAACTTTATCAACTATATATATATGAGAATGAGCAGATATAACAAAAGGCCAGAAAGATGATGAAAGAGAGGATAAAAATGGGGCTGGGAGGGAATGTATTGACATTAATGATGAAAATGATGAGAGAGCGAGAGAGAGAGAGAGAGAGATATGAAAAGTTATCAGTGGTATTGCATTTGAAAGGTGAAAATATAGTGGAAGATGAAACGATTGAAACAGGGAGAGGGAGAGAGAGCTGATGAAAATGGGTTGATGGTGATTGGTTAGGGTGGGGATGAGAAAAGAGGAGGGAGAAACATGAAGAGTCAGAATTATTATCTCCTGGAGATCTCATGATGATAAGATTTTCAGTAGATAACTCATATCATGACAAGTATACAGAACTTTTTCTCTATTATTTCTCATTTTCCAACCACAGGGCAAATAAAGAGGGTGGATAAAAATGAAGATTGTGAAAAGAAACTCAAAGTAACTCATGTTATCATGAAATAATAAAGTTCTGATAAAGTCATTCAGTTACTTTGCTGGGTCAAATCAATTGAATAGTAGCAATCATTTTCCTCCCAGAAACTCCCAGTTTCATATTCAGATTCAAATGTCATAATGTAAATATATTACTTACCATGCAAAAGATTATCAGAAAGTAGTGAAAAAAAAGCTCAGGCTGACAGAAAAGGTAACAAGGTGAGTTAGTCGATGGGATAAGGTAACAGAAATGACGAAATACAGAAAATAATATTGATGCAAGTGACAGTTGAATGTAAGGGAAAGTGGGGTGGGTAATGTTGATATTTTTTTTCTCTGCAGAAAAAAAAGAGAAGAAAAAGTTTTCGTTTCCATTTTCAATAGAAAAACATACAACATGGTAACATGATGATATTCATGATGGAAACTTTCATGGGAATTCCGTTTATTCAACGAAAATTTAACATACAACTATTCAATTCCCTTTTCTCGTTGAAAAGTTAAGCTTATCAACATTATGAATTAAATATTATCATCATGAATCCATGAAGGGATTCAGTATGACGATGATGATGATCATCATCAGGAATAAGATGAAGAAGGAAAAGTAAAAAAAAAATTCTATCAATTTTCATCATTATTCTGTTTTCCTCATGAATAGAATCATCAAACTCATGGTTGATTACTCTTTGTTACTTTCTATCATTTCAATTGAATCCATTTTTTATCTCGACTGTCAATTTATCAACCTTTAACCTCCCTTCAACCCCCGATGACTCTCCCACATGGACAATAATAAAATTGGATGCACTTTGTAGTCTCTTTCATTTCCTGAATGGATGCTGATAATGTTCATGATGCTAAATTTTCGAGAACAAATTCATTGAAAAGAAAAGAGAAAAAATTCAATTTTCGAAAAAAAAACCCTTTTAACCAATCATATTGAATCAGAACTTTTTTTTATTCTTCTTTCCTTCTTTCTTCAAGTTATTACTACGCCTAAATGCTGATGTTAATAGTCATCTAATTGAAAACACTCAGAATGATGGATCAACTGAAATGTATTATAGAATCAGAATGAGCCAAAAAAATGAACATTTTCGAAAGAAAAAAGAAAGTTTTTTTTTTCTGTCAGAAATTCGATCATTATAAGTTGAACATTGTTCATTTGTTTTACTTTTGTTCCATGTAAAAATTATTAAGGTCAAAGAACAAGTTGATCTTCAAAGAGATATAATTCAGATTCACCTGAGATTAAGTAGATTCATGATGAAACAATCAAGATATTTGTTAGTACTCTCGGTGGAACTGAGGGAAAAAAATAATAATAATAAATGACAACATTACGATCAAAGTATAAAGTGAATTCATTTGCTGAATTCAATAGAAAATTCATTCAACCATGAGAAAAAAAGAAGGAGAAAAAAGTTAAATTCGTAAGTTCTGGTTGAAATGTGAATACTGAATTTTCACCCAGAGATCAAAAAGTGATGATATTTACCCTGAGGGCGATGAATGTATTTGCTTTATTAGATATTAACTTCATCTCTTGCAAATTGAATGGTTAAAATATCTGGAGCATTATTATTTATCCTCTCTTCATCGTTCATTGTTCATATTTTACATGATACACATCATGGTTGAGTCTTTTTCACTGGTGAATAACTTTTCCCTCCTTCAAGTGCTACGAATGAGCTATTACAAAGTATTATCATGAAATCAAATCAACGAGGATATTGTGTCATCATTTGCATGATGATCACTTAATTGTCAACAATTTAGATGAAACCTGAAAGGTGGAAGGGAAAAACTATCCACCAAAATAGTAAAGTGAGATGAAAAAAAAAGTTCATATGGCTGAGTATAAACATGGAAATCAGTTCAACATGAAATGAATCATTTGCATTCAACTGTTGAGATTATTAATTTGCTAACGGTGTAAACCATTAATCGTTTTGATTTGTGTATTCGTTTAGTTTTATTACATATTCAAGGTAATGATTAAGACATTCAGGTGATCAAATTTATTCAGACAATTCCCAATGGGACTTTTATCATGAACATTGATTAGTCTTTCTCATTGATTTACTCTCTGTCTCTAACTTATATTCAAATTAATCTGACAATTGAGTTTATTTATCTGACTGTGACTAAATCGTTGAGTTAATAGTAAAAACATCAACTGATTAACATGTAACTGAATATATATTTACAAATAACACAAGAGGGACAATTAAATCTATTTCAAGATCTTGTTGTGTAATCATAATTGTCATGGTAATTCAATTGGGAGATGATCATTTACCACCTTCAGTAAGTTTCAGGTAATATTTGTCAGAGTTTTTTTCTTCTTCTTCTTCTATGGTCAATCCTTGAATAAAGTTACAACCTTTTCTCATTGGATGGATAGTGATGGTGGTTTTGTTGCTTGTGAATCACGGACGAACTCTCAAGTGACCATTCACGACTAAATCAATTTCCTTTTCCTCTTGACCATTCCTCGTATAAATATATATACATTACTAACATTATCACAAAAAGGGAAAAGATTTCAACTCACTGATCAAAGTAAATTAACATTCAAGTAGGATCAAGATGAGAAGTGGGTATGATAAGGTAGACAAAGAAGGTAATACGAATCAAGAGACAGCTAACGAAATTATCTCGGTCTCTCTCTCTCTCTCTCTCTCTCTCTCACTCTTCTCTCTTTCTCTTTATAAGAGAATTGAAGAGGAGAAAAAATTATCATCATTATATTGGAAGATAATTTGTTCGGGGTTTTCGATTTATTCGTCAATCACATGATTATAAGGTCAACTTATCATGAGACTGAACAAGATTCTGAGGATGATGATGTTCATCAAAACTTAATACGTGAATTGACTTGTAAACCTTATTATTGTCAATGAATTTCATGATATAATCAATTGTTATCACAAGATCAACGATCATTTCATGAGAACTGTTTATATTAGAAAGAGAAAAAAAGTTTAGAAGAAGTTGAAAGTTTTTAAAATGGAAACATAATATTAAAGATTCTGAAATTGTTCAGTGGTGATTCAGCTTAAATATATCATGTAAATCAACATTATCTCATTTGTAAGAAATCATATTACACGAGTTTCATAATTTAC